>NC_056474.1:13656321-13998821 GCF_008729295.1 Plectropomus leopardus
TGTTTGATGCCACGTTTGGCTGCTTGCAACAGTTAGATAGGCGACCCTAAATGACTTCTCCCTCACCAGCCTTACATGCGTCAGCCATCATCTCCCCTCCTTTTTCAGTCACCATGGGAAAGCTAAATATGACTGCAGTCACTTTGGACATGCGGCTGATATTCTGCACGGCGTCTAACGGTTTAGAATCACTGTTAAATTAAATTCAATGTTATAATGCTATATACTGTCTGTTTTAAAGGGCAAAGGCTATTGTTATCATTTTAACACATCCTAGCAACATTTGTATTACCAACACCTGATTTTCTAATGCTTCTGTCTTGACTTATGTTCCATGCAGTCAGGTATCAGAAGTGAAACTACTACCTAGAGAGACTTAAATTGTCAGACCACTGAGTATTCAGTGGAGTACTTCACCCAAAAATGGATATTTGTAAATCAATGTCATGCCATGTTACCTTGAGGAAAAAAAAAGGTTTTCTTGCATGCCTCCAAAGAAAACAGCAAAGATATTAATTGATCGGGGACCATGTTGAACTATAGCAAAACTACATCAAAACAATCGTTTAGAAACTCTCACACAACTTGAGCAGTATAGTACGTCTCATTTATCCAGTCGTTTGCTCAGTACTTCTGAAACAAAAGCATTTTTGCAAAAAAACCCAAAACAACCAAAACACAACAAAACAACCTTATTATCAGAGTCTGGCTTTGAAAACGGCTTAGATGAGTTTCACTCTCAGTTCAGTCTTAAATAGCTTTCACAAAAAGTGCCATGTGTTTGGAAAGTAGTGAGCATAAGACTGGATAAATGAGACTTAGATTATACTGCACAAGTTGTGTGAGTTTGTAAATCCATTTTTTGATATAGTTTGCTTTGGTAAACTTGGTCCCCAAACAATCGATAAATCAATATGGGCACTATTTTCTGTAAAGGGATGGAGAACGTTTTCTGCACAAATTAAAGGAAACATGGCATAAGTAACTGATATACAAATGGCCACTTTATGGGTAATGTAATCCTTTAAATGCTGTTTAAACTCCAGGAATGATTGTACTAGCAATTACGTAAAAACTTTTTTCATGTCTTTCAGCTTGCTGCTGCCCAGGATGAGACAATTCTCCACTTTTAAACCTCTTTATATAATGTGAACAATGCATTGCATCATCAGGCAAAAAGGGCAGATTTTTCCATATTTCCTGTAAAAGCTAACATTTTTTGAGACAAAGATTTGTATTTGACAACAACAAGATGTAATCTCCTACTTTGCCTGCAAGCAATTATCTCCCCAAATTCACAGCTGAACACACCGGCACAAGTATAGGCTAACCAAAAGTAAATACTTAAGTTTCAGTATCATGAAATTGTACGACAATTCGTTAACGTGTAAGTACTTCGCAGCTCTGCCATAGACAGCTTAAACACAATGAATAAATGCTTCCAAGAGGCAATGCCGTGTTTATGTAAGATTTTTACCTCATAGCCAACTACGCACTAAGCATCGCAGCATGATGACACAGTCTTTTCGTGGAAAACCATCGCTTACATCTCGAAAATTCTCTAATCGGTGCTGCATATGAGCTCCTGCCATGTGCTGCTGCAGTTGACTCTTTATGTAAGGCGTAGTGCCGGAGTTTTCATGTGACAGTGACACCAGAAAGCACGTCTACATTGCACCATATGTGACTGACATCCCGACCTCAGTTATTTCTGTCTGGTCTGATCTATAACAACTTCATGGCATCGCGATATCAGTTTTATTGCCTGCTGCATTGAGTTTCGTTATGTAAACACAAGTTCCTTTGATCGCATGTCACCGTTGGTATTTCAGCTTACAGCACTTTAAGGTTACTCCCCTAATGATGGACTTACGTCCCCACTGTCATGTGGGCAGGGCTGGCTGCCTGCTGTAGCCTTACTGACCGGGATTGAGTCTCACTGACACAGTTATGCAACTTCCACGCTTCCCGCTTAAATTAGTATTTCACACATTCAGAGCACAGCACGTTAACACTGATGTTATCTTCATATGTCGCAGTTTAAAACATCTTTATCGCACAGTAACACTGATAATGCACGCTAACGTTAAGGCTCGAACACACAAGTAAAACTCCACCAACCTCACACAAGGAATCCTCTACTAATCCCGCCGTGAAATAAAGACTTGTTTCATATCTCTTTATGGTCCCGAAAAGAGTTACTCAGCTGGTCCTGGGCTGGTCTGACACACTGCTCTCCGCGCATTAGGTTCACATACACATCGAGACGCTGCCCTGGATCTCCAGTGAAGGCAGTGACCTCATTTCGAGCTCCTCCCCAAGCTCCACCTCCAGATCTTTTCCCATTGGCCCACAGAACCGTCTATCTTTACGTCAATATGCTTTGCACCAATCGGAGCTGCCCGCCCCCCATGAGGGCGGCTCCGCTCGCTGCCGCTCCGCGCTGCTATTGGCCCCTCGGGCTGTCAGTCATTTTACATAAGGATGTCATCGCTTTCACGTGGAAACCCACGGCTACCTCCGGCGTGTGAGAGGCAAGAGCAAATCACTACGACGGAGCTGCCTGTGAATGAAGCGGTGCCGATGGTTGGCTCACAGCTGCTCAGCACGGCCGGCTGTTATCTAAACGGTTATACAAGTGTGTGTGTGGCCAATGTGGGTGAACTGTTTGGTGTCATCGTTCGCGTGAGCATGCGAGTTCCTTGACTATGCGAAAAAATGTGATAACACTGAAGATATCCTTGATTTGTGCTTGTTATTTAACTTATAGCCACGCTTACATAAAGATCACCACAATGTCGCGATGATGTTTTTACGGCGTTGTTTTTGCAGTTACGTTACATTACAACACGTTTTATTGTTATTTAGTTTGTAAAGCACGTTTTAGTGTTATTTAGTTTGTATTTAATTTTTTGTTTTAAGATCCAGTGTGTAGGATTCAGGGGGATATATTAGTAGAAATTGAGTAATATAATAAGAAAGTTTGTCTTTATCACCTGTTATCCATTACCTCTTATTCTTAAATCACCTGAAAATAAAAGTTATGTTTTCCTTAAATTTGAATTGTTTTGTCTACATATAAGAAGGTCCTTGTTCATGGAGATAGCCATTACCATGGTTCTACAGTTGGCAGCTGTGTTTGTATAGTACAATTCATACAACAAGGCAATTTATAGGGCTTTATACAGCACTGAAATAGAAAATATAAAAAAGGATACTTATTTACAATAAAAGAGTAAAGAGATAAGATATAAAAGGTAAAATTAATTACTTAATTACTTTTTAATTAATTTAAAAAGATTTACAATTTTTTAAATAAATATCACTAAAAAAAAGAAAAAGCGCAGACAAGAGATACAAAGATAAAATGATTGATCAAGTTTAAGAATGAGTTTGCAGTCATTAGGGGGTGGAGTTGGCAGTTGTAAAAAAGGAACATTTTAAACTTTGACTTAAAAGTGGCCGGTCTGGGGTTGTATAACATCATCTAGGAAGTTGTTCCAGCCTTGTGCTGCATGTTATCAAAATGCTGCTTTACCATGTTTTTGTTCAAGGACAGACAAACCAAACACTGGCTCAAGACGGGGCCATTCACGATTTCTCATCGGCCACTGTGGTTAGAAGCCCATCTACAACAAGCAGCGTCTGAGTTACACCGATTTGTAGCATGAACCTGCTTTCTTCAGTGTTAACACCACTTTAAGTCAATGGGTCTATTATTGTGGAGAGGAGACCACTGTGAATAATTTGGCTTCCGGTGACAACTTCCTCAACATCTGAATTTTACATTATCGAGAAAAAACGTGAGCATAGATTAGCAGGTGGTGGGTGAGCCGTCTGCAACACCATGCCAAACAGTGTCAGTGCAGGCGGCGCTGGTTATTCAACGTTGAACTGCTTTCTTCAGTGTTTTTTACTGGTTTAAATCACCAGGTTTTAACTGGTTTAGGGAAGAAGGACACTTATGAAGATAATCTGGCTTCTATAACAACCTCCTGAGCAATGACCGCTGAAAGAATTCTAGTGAAGTTTTAGTAGACTGAAACCTGAAATTCACCGATAGTTGCCACCAATTCCCCCTAAATCTTACACACTACCTTAAAGATATGTTGCAGAGGTGTGCTCTGACAAATAGACAAACAGAAAAGACAAAAGGAGATATTTAAATTCAAAGCTCTGATTTTTTATCTATTTGTCTAGTTGTTTTAGTCATTGATCTACGAGGTGTGTGAGGTGTATTCATATATAAAATTTTCATATTGTCTAACAACAGGATTTTTATTATTTCAGCTGAGTGTTTGGGGTTGTTTCAAAGTCTTATTTTCAGTCAATTTAGTCCCTCTAGTGGCTGGGTTTGGACTCATGTCAGCTTGTGATGAAACCACTTGTCAGTGGTGAATTTGTGACCTGTTTTTGGCACCAAGGGTTTGGTGACCAAAGCAAACACTCATTACTTCAATTACAGTCTAACAATACATGTTGTAATTTATGATTTTGACCCTCAATTGATGACACTGTGTGCATGTGTTTACTATACTTGTACTGTGATACTTCTTCCTGTCTTGTTTGCAATATGAATCAGACGCTGCTAGTTATTCACATCATGACAAATGTAGTGGATGATGAGGACAAATCTTGATAAGAAGATATTCAAATGCCTACCCAAAACTGAAACTTCCTTTAGAGATTCCTCAGATGAACCTCGGGGTCAGCTAATGGACCTAACTGCCTTGTTGAACTTACGACTCTTGTAAGCAGAACTAAATTACGACAGATTTTATTGCCCGACCACCAGTTTGAGTTAACTTACAACTCAGTTGGGGCAAGGAGCTGTCAACTGAGCTCCTGCAAAGACTCAAGGAGACATCAGGAGATCTCTACATCAAAAAACCGACAATTTATGTCTTTGTTGCACAACCAACATGTGACATACCAGAACATCTCCAGACTGTAAGAGAGGGACCACATTAACTGATTTCCGTATTCAAAGTAAGACATACTTTGAAATGTGCTACACATGTTCTAAATGACGATTTAGAACCAGAGGATTTTGCACGAGAGAGCCTGTGGGACAAAGAGAGACTTCGAATGAGATGAAGCCTGATAAGCTGTCATCGTGATCTCATCTCAGCCACATGAGGTGTCAGAAGATGATCCAGCTGTTCATGGAGAGAGAGAGATGGACGAATCAAACTCAAGCCGAGTTTGCAACGTTCAAACCAGCCGAGGCCAGCCACTGGAACCGCACGAGCGTAACCGAGCTGCCCGTCCTCACAAAGGCCACACTCCAACTTTCCAGAGCGAACCGTTTCCCTGGCATCGAGACTTCTGAGGAAGGTGAAACGATCTTTCCTGTGCTGTTATGGGGTTGATGCTCTTAAATGACAGCGGCACATAGGAAGTGTTAGACTTAAGTTAGGATCTCCCATTAATACAATTATGGGTTATTCTCTGATCAGGCCTCTTCTTTATCTTTTACCTCAATGTTTTATGGGACAGGCTGCCTCTATACTGTTGATCGATGCTTGACATTGCCTTTTCTTTAATCTTAACTTTTCATCTGCTTGATCATCTTGCACTATTTCAGTGCACCTGATCAAGTCCAGATGTCACATCTAATTCAGTTCCTCACTGGTTTTCATGCCCTCATTTTTATTGTTGCTTCATTTATTAGTTTGTTGTTAATTTAGTCATTTTATTCACTTGGTGTCTTTGCTGTATTCACTGTTTCATCATTTATCCCTACTGATGATTGAACTCATTCATTTGTAGTTTTAGGAGTAGTTTTGCTGTGTAGTGAGTAGTTTTATAAAACTTTCATTCATAAAGACGCTTGATCTTGTGATGTGTGTGTGTATAATGTCAGGTCCCTGTACACCTGGAAAAAGAACTCTGGAGCAAATTTCACATTATGAAACTAGATTAATTTATAAGGCAAAATGGGCTATCAACTTTTTTATTTTAAAGAGTGGTGCTCCAAGGTTTTGAACTCTTTAATGTAAATTTTTAATGTAAATTTATTGCTCCTGATAGCCAAAGTTGAGTCCCATTACTCCACTTCATCTTTATACCAATTCATGTTTCTGAGTCATAATTTTGCATTATGAGTTATAGTTACATATTTTGGTATTGATTTATTAATGAATTAATCATTTTAATTAGTTGCTAATTAATTAATTAATACATCCCCCATTTAAATCGCTACACAAATTAACACGTTTCTCACATTATACTGACATCGGTTAACACATTTAGAGATACTTCTGTAACCCTGTCTAACCATCTGCTCCAGAGAGACGCCTTTCATCAACTGAACGTCAAGACAAGGCAGTGATTGACACACACAAGAACAGGATATCTCAAGAACACCTTGAAGGAATTTCTTCCACTTGGATTAAAAAAAAAGGATCAAGGACACTGACGTCACAACATATGTTTTTGGCTGTAATGCAAGAATTTGTTGCAAATTATGACAATATTTCACCCAAATGTCTAATAAGTATAAAAAATATACTTTTCTGGCCATTACTCAACTTCATATATCAGGAACAGAAGAGGAGACATTTGGTTGGACATTGAATTGGTGACACTACTCCTGAAACTGTGCTTGATGTATAGATCTTCAGTGCTGACGGGTTGTCGATGTGCGTGAAGCATCCATGTTTTCACAGACATGGATGTAAACATTACATTAAATGTAACTGCAGCTTGACTGGCGTGCGGAGGCATACAACCACCAGGCTAGAATTCTATTTTTTTTGGTATTCTGTAATAAGCTATTTCAATTTCTTTTATTTGTTGTGGATTTTTTTCTATTGGTATATATTTCTGTTTACATATTTATCTTGTAGTGTTAATTTATATGTATTGCTCCCTGTATAGTGCCTGAATAACCTGCTGCTGTAACAAAATATTTTCCCAATTTGAGATCAATTAAGTTAATCAATCTACCCACCCATCCATCTTTCTATAATTGGACAAAAGCCACAAAAAAGTTTTGAACATGTATGATTTGTATGGGTGGGGTCAATGGAGTCTAATTAAGCAACATGCTACATCAATATAAAATAGCTTTGAAAAATACTGAAACTGTTAGCCACTAAAACAAAACAAAAAAATAAGCCAATTAAAATGGTTGTTGTCTTGATTTCTTCAACTGGGCCCACAGATGGAAGAGAGTCTGTTGTGTGATCTATACTGGCACAGAAAAACAAGTTTCCGCATAAGGAACAGGCCAGCACCAGATGACAGAGAGAAATAGCTGGTTTTGACGGTTATCGCTTGCCTTGTGATCTGCGTCAGGCTGAGCGAATGCAAAGAGATGAAGGTGAGAGGTGTGTGGGCATGACATCAACATGTAGGGCGCACATGTTGTATATTATAACTTCCGTACCTCAGTCACAGCCTCGTGCACTCACATTTATGTGAAACAAATAGATACTGACAGATATATGTCTATAAAGGGATAGAATATATATAAAGGAATATATTCTGTGCCTCATTTAAACGTGTTTCAAATAATACGTTACTGTAACAAATAGCACAAAATTTTAAAAAAAAGTATGCATACTATCACTGCTCTGAAATATAACCTCTCAATGGAGTTATTTTATTCTACCTACCATTCTAACTACCACCAAGCCTGAAATAAAACTGCCCCCTCAGCATTAAAAAAAACGTCAACTTAACATGAAATAAAATCGTAAGCGATTTGACTGCCTCCAGCTAATCCCCCCTTACGCAGTCAGTGACGCAGACATCCAAATCACAGAACCAGGATTAATAATACACGATGAGATCCACACGATGAGGCATGATGAAGTGTTCCCTTGTGTGATGCCTCAAAGTAAAAGTGTGAGAGTGACGCAAATCAGCTCAGCACAGCAGTCCTAGTTGTTATCCAGGCCTATCTGAAAACAAGGGCATCCCCGCTATGAGGGGGTGGAGAGAGACAGCTACCATATATGAGCATAAGTATCACTACTAGTATTGCTCATACAACATGCTGAAGGCAACAAACAGCGAGCCAAATATGATAATCTTGCAAGTCGGTAGCAGTGAATACTGACACGATCATGCGGTTAAATAATGATACACAAAACTGATTTAAAGGTGTTCAAGTCTGGAGAACAAGGTTACACACTGACCCAGCATGGTTGGTGTCTAGAGAGACCCAGGCTCTACAGATAATGCTCTGTAGCTGAGCGTGTGGTAGGCAGTGAACCCAAGAGTCATGTGGTACTCCCAACAGTTAAGCAATTAGTACATTGGGATTAAAGGGACAGTTCGGCTCTTTTGAAGTGGGTTTGCATGAGGCACTCAGCGACAGTCAGACAGTAGTTTCCAATGGGGAACTGAAGCCGCTATGTTGCTCCCTTCAAAGCCAGACTCTATTAAGAAGAACAGTAATTTAACATCGCTAAACACAAGAGCTGCTGGTCTACTGCTGCCTTGACTTGTCAATTTGTGTTACTGTGTGAGTTTGGCATTTAAAAGAGTTAGTTCAAATTCAACAAATTCATTGATTGAGGCAGTTGTTCGCTTTTCTGTCTCAACCGCCTGTCTCTACCAATATATAATATATTGTACATCTAAACTGTTTCTGATTTTTTAGAGTGGGACTTTTTTAAGGAGTCCAAACTACGTTTTGCTGCTGCTGCCGTCCAGAGGAGTACATTGCTTAGACTCTGTGGTGGTAACTCTGCCTTCTTTTCCAAACAGTGGGCAACCTATTGGAGATAATAAACTAACTGTGAATAAGTACCTCATATTTGAATAAAAGAACAAATTACACAGGAAGCACTCAGAACCGGTCAATATACAACCAACCTGGCTGTCAGTCTTAATATTGACCTTTTGGCCTGCATGCTACTACTGTTCAAAAATGATCATAAAGTCACTTCCTTCTTGCGTCCTTGAACTAACCCTCTTGCAACTTTTACTGAAATCTTTTGATTTTAAGGTGACATTTTTGAGGTGACATTACTTTTGAAACATCCTCAATTTCCTCTTTTATCCAAAAGTTTAGACAATAGTAAGTATGTTTTTCTGAAAAGTGACACCCAGGGCCTCTGTGTGCTGAAACACAGTAAGAGGACACAAACTAAAGCATGTTTTTCTTTACATACAGAATACCACAGAACTGGCATCCCAGTTCACAACAATATAAATCATATTCTGGGCACTAACATCTTGAAAAAAAGTGATACAAAGTATATGGTTAGTGGTAGAATCCCTGTTATCATAAGTCCACCAATAACATAATACTATATTGCATATGGAGGTTGTGCGTGCTCTCCCACAGGATAAACACGACTGCAGTCTTCCTCCCACTCGCACATGAAGTGGTGCTATTTCCACAGTAACAACAGTTTGAACTACGTCACTAGTGGAGATGAAGGGACGGCTGCCAGATGATGTGGGATACTTTCACATCAGGCTACAGATATTAAGATGCATGATGAGATGGACTGCTGCCAGCTCCCACTCTTTCTATTTTGCATATCAGTGGTTCTCATTTGGGAGAAAATGCTGCGGACAGTTTTTTTTAGAAACTTTAGATGTCTCTTTGAAAACTTTGGAAAAACTGATGGATTAGGAATTGGAATCTCTTTAAAAGAGAGCTCAAGATCACGTGGCTACATTGCCTGCCTTCAGTATGTGGGTGGACAGTACGCTAACCCCTTTCCTGACAAGAAAGTTACAGTAATGTGACACATATTCCACAAGCACTTTTTGATTTCAAAGTTTTGTCAGATTGACAGATATTTTCTCTCAACTGAGCAAATTTAATCTGAGCCACATCCTGCTGTTCAGAGAAAGAAAAAGCACAGTGGTACATGACTTTGTGACTCAAACACGCCAAACTGTCTCTCCCCTTGCATCCTACAGAAAGGCACTGTGTTCATTATTAGAGTGCTAGGAGGACGTTATCCCCTCCTTTACTTTCAGTCATTAATTAGATGGAACACATAATACGCCTACAGTACATCACTTGTGGCTGTGAGAGCAGCACAGAAAGCTTTTGAATGTAATAAACTCTGCAAATTAAGCCAACAGGGAGATGAGCGGAGAGATCGAGAAAGATTCTGAAAACAGATTTTAGGACAGAAAATGTTAACTTCACTTTTCACAGCAGCATATATATTCCAGCAGCATTGATTCACATATAAACATTTAGCTCACCATTTAGTTTCCATAAGGGTCAACATTTTTATGATGAGTCATCATACCAGTACTGAGGGACTTCTATTTTTTTTCCCAAGCAACACAGACACTGGTCATTAGCGTTCTTGCTCTCTTATTTACATGTTTTCTTTGACTCATGACAGGGACAGTGTAGAGGACAATAACTTAAGTTTTATCTGTTAGTCAACTGAAAAGAGTTCTGATGCTTTAGTGATGTAAAATGTTTTATTTTGGTTTTATTTTTTATAAGGCAGATGATGCATGTTTGATGGTGTTGGCCTGAAAATCACAAAAGCACAATAAAAGCATTTTCCACCTCCTACTCTTGAATCAGAAATGGGTGAGAGCAGATTTGTATGGTTAAGAACGTTTGGTGCATCTGGAGTTAACTTCTCTTATTTTTTCCCTTCATAGAAAAATATGAGGAAGTATAAGAGAAATTTAAGGGAATGTTGCTGCATGAGGCCCATTGTCTATTTAATAAACTCCAGCAAAGTTGCTGATGTGTACTAATAGTTTCATTTGGTTAAGAATTTTCATATACACATTGGCCATTTTCTTGAAGGTAAGACATGTGCATCACTGCCCAGTTAGTGTCGAGTGGGTATTAATGCATCCCACTTTTAACAAAAAATAACTGTCAATACTGTTTTTTACTACTAAACATGAATGCCAGCCAAATACAGATCCACGGACAGTTCTTTACGCTTATTAGCAACTCTCCATCCCACAGCCAATTGGTCGGAAGTGATTCAGATCCTTCATCTCGTGGGCACCCTCAAACTGGCACCCATGGCTGTTTTGAAAAAATTGATTTTATTGTGACTGAAACGAAAATGGTGCTTTGTGTATTAAGTGTGTTGGATTGCTTTGTGGGAAACTATATTAAGTCTTTTATATTTTAGCAAGCAGGTGACTTGCATGCCTGTTAACGTGGTATCCCTTTATAGCACTTGGAACCCAGAATGCCTCTGTCTGTGAACACATTCCTTCCCACATGCAGTTTTTCAGTGATATGTAGGCGGGTGTCAGTAGTCCTATATGAAAACTCATGGAAATCTGCTGCTAACATGACTTGGCACAGATGGCGTTGTCTCATCGTCAGAAGGTACACTATAGCTGTTGCCCACCGCCACCAAACCCAACTGCCAATGATCAATAGCTGTAGCCAGGTTATTTTTCATGCCAAACTAAACCAGCTGACAGCTGATACAACGTGTCACACAAGGAGCCAGAAAATCCTGTTGAACAATTTTCCCGAATACTTACATTTTAAGCCTTAATATCTTAAAATTAGAACAGTAATTTTCAGCATCAACACTTACATACATTAGGCAGTGATAAATTAACTGCCAAGACGCTGCCATTTTATGGGAAAGTGTTCACTGACTAAATCTAATGGTGGTTTAAGAAGCTTTGTCTTAAAAATATACTTTACCTATTTTCACATTATCGTAACAATGTTGATCGCATGTGTTACTGAACTGAGGTAAATTTTCCATCTTACCAGCGCTCAGATCTCTCTGCTCATCTTTCGGCTCAAATCCATCGGATATCACATATTGCATCCTTTGTGTCATCCGGAGGATTTTTGCTGGCTGTAGCACTGTTGCTCGAACTACAGATTGTACTTTGCATTTTCGTATGCCCATCGGAAACAGTTCAAAAGAGAGAGGGGGCCACCCCTCCGACTAGCTCTATCTCAAACTCAGACCAAACTCTGATCAAATGGTAGTGCAGGTCAAATATAAACCAAGATTCTGTTAATGTATTGCCTGTTTCTCTACCTAAAATGTTTTAAGAAACAGAAAAAACACTGAGATTAAATGTTAAAACTAAGCAGCAACAAGATTCTGTTACTGCGCTGCCTATTTCTCACCTTAATTGTTTTTTAGATACATATATTAGCTCACTGTTAACTGTAATATGAGATTGTTTGTTACCAGTAGGCTGTTGTGGCTTGTGTCAAAACTGAGAAACTTGCATTACATCAACCACCATCGAGAGTGTTTATTAATCTGGAGCAACACAGTGTATTCGTATAGTTGTAAGTGTTCTACCTCTTGAGCAAAGGGGAATGCCACAGCCCTTTTGCTCTGTTTCTCCAGTCAGGTAGCACAGGATTTAAAAATTATTTGTGCCATTCTACTGCATTTGAAGGGCTAAGTACAGAAATCCTGGGGCCAAATTAAGTGATTTTATCTGCTACTTGAGGTACTCTATAATCCAAAACTCATGAGTACAAAGCAGAGTGATACTGTAATAGTAGGCTTTGGCCATGTTAGTTCCTTAGGCACAAGGATACAGAACAGCTCCAAATTTCTTGTGCAACCCCATTTCACCCACGGTTGCAAGAGGGGCAGATGACAGGATTTTTGTTTTCCTTTTTATGGCCCGATTCCTCCTATCGATCAGTGGATGTGTTTTGATAAAATGCAGAACAGAATGATTTCCATATCTAAAGTCTGAAAGGATCCCACTCCCAACATGGTAGTCGGAAATTAAAGCTATTAGTCAGCAGGCTACAAGCACCACTTCACACCTAAAACTGCACTCTTGTTCAGCTTCTCTTTCATTGATGACGATGAGGCACGTACACTGTTTCAATGCACTTTTAAAGGAAACGGGTGAATTAATGTATTCCCTCTCGTGAAACAAAAGCAAGGGTGGTTTTGAATGAAGTGCTTTTAGTCCTGAACAGTTCATTGATAAAAAAAGACATGAACAGACTATGATTTTCAAATGTATTAGTAACAGACAACAGCATCCTGTCAGAATTGTTACTTAATTTTAAACAGAAACACTTGTCGCTCTTTTCTAAAGAGGTTCTAACAAGCCCTGCATTGACAAGTACCTGACGCCTCTCTCACAGAATACAAGACTAACAGAAGGCCACTGTGATGCATTTCGTACTTCGGTAGCTCCCCCTCTCTGAGCCAATCCACCGGTAGGAAGTGATTCAGTCGCTCCATCTTTCCACTTGTTGGCTTAGGCGGAAGAGACAGATAACCCTCAAGCCAACACCAAAAACGGCTCTGACAATTTGGATGGATCTACAGGTGCACTATTGATTCTTTGTGATTTCTAAATAAAATCTGACCTTAAAAATCTACCCATGATAGAAAAGATCCAGCCTGTTACTTTGGACTTGGAGCCAAATCTTCCTCCATCAGTGAACAAACTCCCTCCCACATGCAGGTTGTCAGTGGCGTGTAGGCGGGTCTATACTTCTATGCGCGAATCACAGAATTTTCTCTAACTGAACTTGACATATGGCACAGATGGTGGCTGCTCTCCACCAGCAGGTAAAGTTTCGCCATCACCCACCACACACTTCCTATTCCAAACTGACATGCTCTGTCATTCAGGTAGTTTTCAATGAATTATAATGCCTATAATGATGAAATGTTGCTTCATTTGTCAAACCAGATTATGTGGATACCATAACTATAAGTATAAATAACAAGGCATTATTCTTGACAGGAGTGAAAGATGGAAATATTAGGGATGCAACTCAAAACATCCCGTCTATGATAATGCTTAATACCTGTTTGGAGTGGCCATGTGCACACCACAAACTGGCCTTCTCCAAATGTCCACTCAAATCTCTTAGTGTTGGACCCTTGGAAATTTGAATTTCTGTGTGCTCAGTACTAATGTCAGGGGTGCTTTGGCTAAAAATTAATTATACAGAACAGGAAAGCACTCTTTAACGGTTTTATATATGAAACATACGCTTGACACTTTTACTGAATCTTGGTCTTACCAGCAGTGGGGCTGGACATTTTATCAATGTTATATTGATATCACTAGATATCTTTTTTAATTTAGTTTTCAAGGCTAAAGAAAAGCAATGTAATATTCTGAATTTACCATACTGCTCTTGTTGTTCTATTATTTGCCTTTATCCATTTAGTAATTAAATCCAAATAACTAATGATTATTTCTAAAAAAAAAAAACTCAGTGTAAGTATCATGCAAAAACAGCCATAGTCCACTTCACAAAATCATCGCAATATCAAGGTCTAAGGTCTAACATATGGTGACATGTGTTACTCCGTACCCCATGGTCCTAACCTGCAGGTTTGCTCCACTTTTGTCTCCATGTGATATACACACCAAATTTCTGAATTAAGCATGAGAGCCAGTCAGCAACAGGTCAACCACTACCAGTCTGGTCAAAGTCACAGACAGTGAGCCTGATAGAAAACCTGTGAAACATCAGATTAGCGCCTACATGTGCTGAGAGTCAGGATTCATATTTATTAACTGGCAATGGCAGCATCACTACACTACACTAAAAGCCTGGTAAAAGCAAACTTGGTACAGCGCATCAGTAGAGCCTCAATACTGAGCCTCTATTGCCCTCTGCTGGCATTGAACAGCAAAGACACTATTACATCTTTATGGTGCTCTACAAGACCAAATTTGATGAATTGATTTTGTAAATGTTTTGTAACGTGACTAATGAAGTTATTTACTTGCATCAAATTTCTTCTCAATTGTAAATAAATTTGTCAGACAGAAATCTGAAGTAATACAATCATTCATTTAATTAATTTTTCTATTAACTTGTACAAAAATCAACAATGTTCAAGAGCCATCCCCATATGGTCACAGTATTTCATCAAAGGCATGGGCCTAATACTCTGATTTTCACAATGAGTAGACAGCGAGGGACTGTCCTCCTATCATCCCACAAAATATGCAAATTATACATCATTGTGCCAATACAGGCACATCTCCAAGTGATGACTCAATAGCCTAAAACCAACAGCCTACAATTTCCAATATCTAACAAGTAAACTTGAGTTCATCAAATCCATTTCCCCCAAGTGTTTTAATAGTATAAAGGGGAAAAAAAGAATCGTTTAACTGCTTAATGTGTGTATGACTAGTAAAAAACTGGTTTGTTGTGGTGTCAGTGCCAGGTCTGATGTTGTGGTTGACAGCTCAAATATCAGGTGAATAAACTGGTAGCAACTGCCCCATACCAATAAGACCAAATCAAGGATGCTGATGAAGCTGAAAATTTTAGAGGTCAGTAGTGACCACAGGAGTGACCCCGTGAACGAGCAATGTTGGACCCAGGTCTCGACTCAACACATCCACCTGGTGCAGATAGGCACAGTAACGGCCTGTGTCTGCCGGTGGCCGCGGCAAATACAGGAAGCGCACAGCAGGCTGTGGGGCGCCATGTCTGCGAATCAGATTGTTGACAGCACAGATATAATCATCTGTTAGATGAGCAGCATTATTGGGAAACATTTGGATACCATCTTCCTTCTCAGCTATCTCCGCCTCTAGTTTCTCCCCCCTGTCCTCATTCTGTGCAGACTCTACCAGATCTCTCTCTCTTCTGCCTCGTCTCTGCCAGTGCAGCGCCACCACCTGGTCCCAAGCCACCATCTCCACCTGAGCTGAAATCCTGAGCTCCTTTAACATCACCCGCAGCTTCTTCTCCTCCGCTTCCTTCAGAGTGCAACCAGCCTCAACACACAGGAACAGGCGAAGTCTTGCCTGGCTCCAGGCACGGGTCTCTTGAAGCACGCAGGCCAACTGCAGTAGGAACAGTGAGCAGATGTCAACGTAACCCCGGCTGTCTGGTCGAAGCAGATTTAGAGGCCACACGTCAACGAATGGCCCCATCGTGCTTCTGTGGCCCCCAATCTTTCTTCCTGAACCCAAGACCTGCTCTCGGTTAAACTGGTTGAAGTAACGAGCCAGTGTCACATTCTTCCCCATTTTTACAGCGTCAGCAATCACAGACACATATTCTTCTTCCTGAAGGTCTTTGAGTTCCTCAGCACCCCGCACATTTGGGAAGAAGGGTGACCTCTGCTCTCGGGGGTCTATGGATGGAGAACCTGCATCCATGCCAAAGCCTGTAGACAGGAGAATTTTACCTTGGAGGTCATCTTGAGGGGTGCAATCATCATAGAAACCCAAGACAAGGGTGTTTGGCCTCATTCCACCTAGATGCAAACAGATGGATCAAATGTGTGTTTGAGAGTATAACCGTGAGGTTTGTGAGTAACAAATAATCATATTTTAATCATGAGAACAACCAACATTATCATACAGCAGCAAATTAAACTGGCCTACCAAAGCCTGTGATGAAAAGAAGGTTCTGAACTCCATGTCGGACAGAGTCTGCCAGGGTCAGGTTGACAAATGCCTTGATGTTTAGATGATCCACCAGAGACAGCCATGAGTCATACCGGCTCTGCAGAGGATCAGAGGGCAACCCATCTGCAGTATCACACACAAAAACACACACAGAGTCAATGTGTTGGAAAGAGCAAGGGCAGGATGTGTTTGTTGCAAGTTATCAAAAAAAGCAGCTCCTTGTGTAAACAACAAAAGGCTGCCACGAATCAGATTGCATGGTGATGAGAGTATGACTGACTGAAAACGGCCAAATAACAACAGCAGGTGACGCACTGTGTAACTTCAGCAGGGATACATAAAGTTTTAAGTGCCTACTACTGACAAAAACACATTCCACGTGTTGATAATCTTAATTTATCATTCATGGGAGAGGACAAAAAGCAAACAGGATGGTGCTTTCTGCTGCCACCTTAAAAAAGCGCTATAAAGGTGTCCGTGCATAGCTGTCCTCCTATGAAAAGTCATTAGCACTCTGGTTGAAGCCATGCTTTGGCCAGGTGCAGCCTTGAGCAGCTTACTACTTGGATGTACCGAAGCACATTTTGCAAATTGCATTTCTGAAATTGATTGCATCAATAAATCACCCCAGCCCTAATAAAAACTTTGGGGTTTAGTATATCCATTTAAAAATATACATGTACATTGGTCTCCTACCTACACAATTCTTACCCAGTAAACCCAGCTTTACATGTCCCAGTACATAGAGGCCACTCTTCTTCAGGTCATTAATGAAAGTCATAAGACCTGTACAGCTGCGAGGGTTTGCCACCATCAGCAGCAGCTGGGGCCTCCAGAACTTCACGTGGTCCTTGCGAACATCCAATCTCAACAGGTACTTGCGCACCTGAGTGAATAAAGATGTGATGATGTAGTGATTCATGCAATCTTTCACCATATTATAGCTTCAGTGATATGGCTTGTTTGTGTGACCTGGTGGAAGATGAGAGCCTGGCTGATGTAGCCCCAGTTGCTCATGGGACTGAGGTAGTGGATAAGCATCAAGAGCAGCAGCATAAAGGCAATGCTGGCAAATGCATAAATAGCACTGATCAGGAACATCATGATCAGGCAGCCAAGCATGCCCAGAATGCAGGTATGCCATGTAAAACAGCGGAATGCGGGTCTAAAATAAAAAAAACAAAGACAATGATAGCTTAAGGAATGAAAGTGACCATTTCACCCTGATTGTGCAAATAAGATCCAAAACAGTAAGCCTGTCAATATCCTGAACTGTACCTGAAGTTTGGTGCAGAAGCCCATTCAAGAGCCAAACAGGCCAGGTTCACAGCAGCATAGACCAACAAGAAGAAAATGGTTACAATACCCGCAATGGTGTTCAATTTACCAGCAAACAGCACCACCTAGTGGAAAAATAAAGATTATCTTGTCTCACATAAATATATTTTTATCTTGTTCTGCAGAGATCTCACGTAGGTTGCAGGTACAAGTTTTAAACATTGATAATTAAAAAAAAGCAAACTTTTTAACTTAAAGTCTGGATGCTTTGGCCCACGTATTTAGTGGTACGGAGAACAATGTATGCAAACAATATAACTTCTAATATCTGGACTACCTGATTTGCCTTACACTTCTGGATGTCTCTTTAGCACATTATGAACTACCTTAATAAATAGCTTAAATTACAGTTATACTATACATGCCCATGACTTTGTAATAATAATTTAACAAACCTTGCTATCTAGCTAATAAGCTGATGCTAAGTACCATGGTAGTGAAATGAGGAGTCACTTACTAGTGCAACAGGACAGTGCCCTGCTCTGTCTCCCTGGCAAAACCTTTCAAGCCTTTCTCTTCACAAATGGACAAAAGTGAGGATAAAATGTATTGCACTGCAGAGTGGTAGGCGAAGGACGAGTAGATCAAAATGTGACAGTAGTCCATTAGATGGTCAGCTGTTAATTTAGCTGCTCTTTCCTTGCTACTACCTTCCCCTAAGATGGGCAGCACTGCATTTTTCACCAACAAATTTAAATAAACAAAAGGCAGTGGCTATACACAGTATAATGTTAATGGTGATGTAATTTCAGCAATTATTGATAATACATTAGGGAAAAAACATTCAAACTTTGTCCACTTCATCTTTCACGTTACTGGAACCCTTTTTTTTACTTACTTTTACGTTACTTTTAAACATTAGAAGCAGAAAGCAAAATGGAAACCACAGTTTAAAACAAAGATTTAGGGTACATGACTCACTCACGCACTCACGCACACAAGCGCATATTTCTTTAATAAAAGTTTATGGCCAGCTAGCCATCAGTGTAATGGTAAAAATGTATCCATTTGGAGGGTGGCTAAAAAGTCATTTCATAGGGTCAAATTGTAAAAGAGGCCACTAACCTGACATGCAATAGAGCAATATGAACAGGAAGAAGTTGAGGGCAAGATAAGTGACTTTGAGTCACCGTCACCACTCCTTGTATACGGTATACTCGCCTACCTGTACAAGCAACCAGGAGATGAGCACCGAGGCCCAGGGGTTCCCACTCTGAGAAGTTTTCCTCGCCGGAGCCAGGACACCACCTGTAGAGATTTAAAACATTAACAAAAGCAATAGTCATGCTGTTATTGCTCATGATCCTACATCAGATAAACAACTGAGTCATCTTGCTCTCGACCTTAAGCCTAACACACAATGAGAGGATTTTTTTCCCTGAGAAAGTCAACACTGCAAGCCATCTGTTGTCAAACGATGCCTTCCAAATTAACATGCCTCCACTTGGAAAACGAGACATGATGAAATTAATAACAAGTGTCAATTTCTCACATCTGAGATGGCAGGCCTCTTTCAACAGATGGCAGATTATTAAAATGTTGAGTCAGCTTTATAGAAAACCAGCTGGAGTTGGATATGCTTTAATATACTCTGGATCAACCACTTAGCCCTGATCATAACCCACACAAGCAAGATTAGTAATTAAATCCTTCTCACTACAATAAAATGGTCAGAGGTAACATCAGCTAATACCCTATTCTGCAAAAAAGAAACAATAATATGCTGCTCTTTGGTATCTAGTTCTTAATGTTGGGGACAACTGGCAACACAAATTGCAAACACTTGGCAGCAGGACACATGTTGAAGAATCTCACCAAACAGGCTGTCTTTGGAGAGGGCATACAGGACCCTGGAGGCTCCAATCAGGTTACTCATGGCAGCAGAAATGGTGGAGGAGTAAATCCCGATTGTCACCAGTGGCGGCCATACACTGATGTCTCCCAGGAAACTGTAGTCTTTTTGGAGGAGGTGACTAAGGATAATGGATAAAACTCCAAATATGAAATGAGTCAACCATTAGCAGAGTAAATGTATTAATAAAACCAAATTAATTTATATCATTTGACAAGTGCACAAACAAAACAATTCCAAGAACAATCTCAAACTATAGAAGTGATATTCCATCTTTGAAAAAGATGGCAATACACAACACACAAAAGATTTAGTGTCCCACAGACTCAACTGAACAGGTTGAGGCACTCATTTGTTTTACAGACTGTCAACCTATTAAATCAAAGTATGGCTTCTATGTAGCCTCAGGGTGCCTGGGTCAATCCCTACTAATGTGATAGGGAATGAGTAATATGATGCACTGCATCCACTTTTCGTAATGTATGATGCTATTTGTAGCATTTATTGTATGATTTTGTTGTTTGGCTTAATGTTGTTTTGTATTTATGTGTACTTATGTGACACAGTTGATGCTCTGGGCAACAAGACAGGAAAATAAAGTGAAATCAAATAAAAAAGTATGCAAAAAAGAGAGTGTTTATATGCAAAAATCTCTTTTGAAAAATCCCCTATTAAATATTTCAGCAAACATTGTGTCATGGGTAATTTAATAGTATGATATAAATATATATGGTATATATTGGTGGATTTCTGCTATTACTAACCGGTCACAGGTCCACGCAGCCAGCAGACTAAGTAGATTGTATGTGATGAAAGTTGTAACAACAGCTGCGAGCGTTCCTCTTGGGATGGAATAGCTGGGGTTTTTCAGATCACCTGGAAAACACATGACAAAAGTTTCAACAAATCTTACTTCAGTTTTGTCACAGTTTGGCTTTTCCCAAATATGTAAACATAAACTGTGTTGTATCTTAAATGAGGGCCTGGATTCACCAAAGTTTTCCTTAATTGGTTTTTAAAAAAGCTTCTCTCCAAATGTACCCCCCAACCCCTTGAAGTGACACGTTGGAAGAAACAATAAACTTTTGTTTGCCCTTAAAGAATTTATTTATTGAAGTAATTTTTCACTATCTTACCTGACATGTTGGAGCCTGCCATGATCCCAGTGCAGCCATTGAACATGACAGCAAACACTGTGGCAAAATTCATCATGGCACCAGTTGTGTAGTCTACTGTGTATCTGGCTGGAAGGAGTGACAGGAGGCTCATCATATATAAATATCAGGGACCACTACTACAGACATGGATTTCCAGCATGTTAGGTCATTTATTTTATATTTAAGCAGAGAAAACAAATCTCTGAATTAAAAAATCAGAACTCAATATTATAAAGGCTGTATTTATTCCATTTCAGTACATTGTTAAATTAGGTTTAGGATTATTATTAAAGCACAAAAATGTCCAAAGTCCAACACTTACGCAATAGGTTCCCCTCCAAGGTATGCAGCTGGAAGCCAGTATAATTGGCAGTGCTCAGATCAGTACTGTTCAGACCAGAATTATCTGGCAGAATCACCACAAATGGCCCCACAATGAAGAAATTGATGAAGATAGTAGACAAAACCACTGTGACTATGATGACAATAATAAAGGTGGCTTTGGCATAGATGTGGGCTCCCACCTGTAATGACAAGCAAACCAGTTAAATTTAGAAACTGCTGGCTTATATATCTTTATTCCCCTGGCACCACTGCAGAGTCTACTTTTCTCTTGACTTTCAATGGGGCCAAAGGCAAAGTATACTGACAACAAACAGCTATAGAGTAGATATTCACTGTCCTTAGTAGATCACTTGTTAAATGTATAATGACCTCCTTACCATTCCTTTAGCACCACCATCAGGCCTGATTTTAAACTTTTAAACAAGATAAACAATAAGTTATGGCATATAGAGTACTTTATTTATCCTAAGAGAAATTGTTGGAATAGACAGAAATAGCTACATAGGACTTTCTTCTTTTAGCACCATGTAGCAAAAAAAAGCAACTATGCACTCAAAATCTCTCTGTAACTCTGCAGATTCCCATGAAAGTTTTGAGCACAATCATAACATGAAGACAATTAACCTTTTAATTCTTAATTATTCGTGGCTTTTGCTTTAGGTTGCAGTATGGAAGAACTTCACATTTGTAGTAAGAGGTTACTTTTATTAAAATATTGTATATATTGTAGTTTTTTTATTCTGGGATGCCTGTTAACAGCAGACAAAGGGACTGTTGATGAAAACTAGTTTTTCAGCTAACTCGGATGCATTTAAATTTGTTTGTATGTGGGTAAATGCACACTATCTCTTCTCAAGTAAAACATAAATCAAATTAAATTCAACCAACAGCACAGTATTTTTTGCATTTAAGTGTTGAATTCCACATTGAATATTTTTAAATTGTAATATCCAACAACAAAGCCTTTGCAGCCTGCCAGCATGGATTTGAACTTAAGAAACTTTATTTTAAATAGTTATTTAATTAGCAAAACATAGTTCTCAGAAAAATAAATCAGAAAACTCCCTGTATTTGCATAAGCCAAAGATGAGCTGCCTGACAGTAAAAAAAAGAAGAGCAAAATGAAAGCAATAAAATCTCACCAAGCAGACAATGAAGCACAGGAAGAGCAGAACAGTACCATACAGCAAAGACCACCAGTATCCTGAGGGCAACACCTGATGGGCACCAGCAGCACCCTCTGAGGGACAGTAAAACAGGGTTAGTATATTAAAACACTCACATGTCTAGATGTCCCACAAAGTCCTAATGTACCTTACCTTCTGATATGCCAAAGGTAGACATGATGGCTTCAACCAAACCCAAAACATAGAGAGCACTGCCGCAGACATTGGCAAAGAAAAACATGATCCCAATGCTGCCCCCAAACTCTGGACCCAGGGCTCGACTTATCATGTCTGAGGATCCAAGTTGAGAGAATTCTGACTCCAGATTTACAAATGAAATAGAAGGGATTCAATATCTTACCCTTAGAAAGACAGTTATAGATCAACCACTGGTCAAGAGAGGGAACCTGTGCTATTTGTGGAAAAGGCAAATCATGGGGGGACATTAAAAGCAAGGACATTTTTTCTCAAACCATTAGTCAGGCTTAATCACTGACATCCAGGTGAGGCTTTTCGGCTCTGTCTCAGCAATAAAGGATACAGTAGGCACCTCCAGCGTCTAAAGCCCCATTGGTGGATATGGCACAGACAGAGAGCACAGTCATTGTGATGATAAAGTAGGCCACTATGAACATAGCAATGGACTGGTACAGCCCTGCTTGACCCACAACAAATCCTGCAAGAGGTAGGAAGAAATCTTATTTACAATGTAGCCTGATGTTCACCCCTTCAGCCCAGGACTGTTGCAAAGCAACATGCAGGATAATTATCCTACTTCGACTATGAGTTACAGAGATGCAACCATTAGTCAATTAACTGATCAAAAGAAAATCAGTCACCAAGAATTCTGATAACCAATTAATTATTTCAGTAATTTTTCAAGCAAAAATGTCAAACACTTGCTGTTTTTAGCTTCTAAAATGTGAAAATGTTCTGCTTTTCTTTGGTTTAGTAAATGAAGAGTATTTGGGATTTGGCCTGTCGTTTGGACAAAAAAGATGAACTGAAGATGCCACTTTATGACTTAAGGTTCTAAGAAATTGTGACAAGCTTTTTAAATTTTTTTTATTTCTTTAATTAGTCAATTTGTAGACAACTGATATACACGTTTACAGACTACAGTTAACACTCACTGTATCCCAGACATGTACTGGTTTTGACTCACAATATCCCAAACAGCAGGCCTTTCTAATGCTGTAAAAGCTATTTTAAAAGTTATTTTTGTGTATCCAATATTACTGGATATAGTTTGTTGTTTGAAAACACTTACAGGTAGTTATTCTCCATACTTGACAATAATCGGTCATCTCTGGCAGAGTAACATTACTTACACTTGTAAAGTTCATAATATCAGGTGGAATAACATGATTAAAGGCAAATCCTAAAACACTGTATGACTATTTAGGATTTTTTTTTCTCCATTTATAGAGTTTTAGCGTGATTCAAAATCACACAAAAAATAGTATTTCACCAATACAGGCTATCACTTTTCCAAAGCCTCTGGTACTGCAGGTGTACTTTGGAAACTAACACTGATTTCTCTCGAATGAATGATGCTTCTTGGGTGATCAAAAGATAAAAAGGGAGGAAAAAATGATTTGATTTGTTACCTGGAGGTATTTAATTAAATAACTTGCACCAAAAGGTCAAGTACTGAAACACTGTGTCCGAATCACAGTGAGTCTAAATTAAAATATAAACTGATTAATTGTGTAAATAATCAGTCGATTGGTCATTAATGACAGTGTTAAATGCAGAATTTATCAATTCTAATATGGATAAAACACATGGTATTAAGTGGGCTAGTGACTTTCTTTGATAATTTCACTATTTTCTCAAGAAAATCTTTAATTCGAAAATATGCTGCTTTTCTCTTATACTTAATTTAAACCTAATACCTTGGATTGTGGACAGTTTGCTTGACCAAACAAGCTAACTGAAGATGTCCCCATGGGCTCTGGGAAACTGTGATAGGCACTTAATTGGTTAGCAAAACATTTAATTGATTAATCATAAAAGATTGTCACATTAATCTCTAGGAAAATGTTAGCTAAAGCCCTGAAAAATCATGTCAGACAATAATGAGTTAATCACTGACGCATTTTCATCAAAGTTAGCTTCTTTCACTTGTTAGCCTCAACCCCTAACCGCCAAAGGGTTCAAAAGGAACCGGAAGGACCTTTTTTTTTTTTTTTAAACTTAACGTCGCTTGTGTTTAAGTTCAGTCCAAAAATATGCTGGTTTTGGGACAACATTTTTACAACATCGACGTTTTTTTGCTCTCCTTTACTGTCACTCACCAATTCGCAGGAACACGACGACGCTAAACATGGACAGTAAAGTGGGTATGACCACTCCGAACATTACTCCGAGCTTTCGGGTGGTCTTGTCCTTGGTCCGTCGACCGTCTCTGCCCTCCTTGGCCCCGACGTGTTTGGACCCATCTTTCGGCCCGGGACTGGCGCTGGCGGTGAGTCTGTAATGTAGAAGAGGAGCCTTTTCTGACATGGCGCAGATGTTAACGGTTATTAGCGGTTAACGCGGCACGGTGGCATCAACGGAAAAGCACAGTTTCAACTGCACGCGCTCTTTTAAAGCCTTCTAACGTGTTTTCCGTTACGTAGCTGCGGTGATATTTGATATATTTCGCGTTAGCGGTTAGCTAGTCCAGTGGCCGCCATTAGCCTCCGCGCCTCTCCTCCACGAGCCTGGTTCACCTTCCGCAGGTAGTGCCAGCTTGCTAATTAAAAAGTGACGTCGCCCCCTTCAATGGGCTCATCCAATAAGGTACACCTTCTCCGTGATTATTACTCTGTTTACGTAGTTTAGGCCAATAGCTTGTATTTAGCAAATAGCTAATGCCTTACCGTAAAGTCTGCCTTATCCAAGGTACCTAACTGAAGAGCCAAATACACAAATGAGTAATTAAACAAATGGCTGTATGAAATCAGGTTTATTGCTTATCATATTGCCAAGGTTTTGTATTATAAACAGCATTATATTTCAATACATAGTGTAGCAAAAATGTCCTCTTAAATGCGAACTCTGGTTATTTATTTACATGAAGAAATTCACCAATACATCTAAAGTGGATTTCCTGAAATGGAAAAACAATGCATAGACACAAGCACACATCTACAGCAAATCTTTGTAATGTACAGTGTAAACAAAGAAAATATCTAAAAGTGCATTGAGAATAAACTATATTTGGTTACTAAATTCATACCAAAATGTTTCACCATGATTTCCAGCCTACAGTATTCTTTACTAAGGGACTGCTTGTTATTTATCAGAGCGAGGGAGGTGGTACAAAATGGGCCGCGCACTTTAATTATAAGCACTGGGGAGGGAGTTGTGTTTTTTGATTTGGCTCAGAGGAGGGGAATTTGACTTTAAATGGTTGTATTATGTTTTTAATTTAAAGAACTCAGAACCTACAAATCCACACGTGGATTTTAAAAGCATGTCTCTTTTCAAAATCTTTTAAAAAAAAATCACACCATTTATTATAGCCACAAATGGTGAAATGTGGGTATTTTATGGTGGAGGGGGAGTGATATATTTTCCCCCAGACACTCAGGGAGGCTCAAGGAAAAATATTTGTAGCTCTAAGGAGGGTCATGATATACAACCCTGAAGTCACACCCCATACACCTCTGTACTCTGATAAATTAATTACAGTCCCTAAGTGTCTTTTTTAAAATTCAGCTAATGCGCAAGGACTGTATAGCAGTATTTATACAAAAACAAGAATGAAAATAAAACCGTTTTTGCACTGGGATGTAAATTCCTATCCACTTTGCAAGACCTTTGCACCACTGAGTAAGGAGCAAAAAAGTTGCATAAAAACATGAATTGTTTTTGTTGGCTTGTATTGATTCTATGGGCCTACAATGACATTTCAATTTAAGGCGATTTATGTAACATAAAACAAAAAAACTGCAATCCTGTCATACATTCATTCGTCTTTGATGCTCATCATCTTCCACATGTTGCTGTCCTTCATTTCCCTTTCCTCCTGCTGTACTTCCTCTTAATGACCAAAAGAGAAGAGTGTGTGTCTTCCTTTTACTATTAAAAAGTCACACTATACGAAAGCAAACTTTTCACAAATTTGAAACTTGAAAAGGCAACAAGGTGAGGAGAATATCCAAATCTCTCCAGCTGTTGTGCTCCAGTGGATTGTTATTCTCCATCTGAACTCATTCCTCAGTTTGTGAAGAAACTTAAGTCCACTGAAGTTGTTCTTGTGTCACTGGGAAATACATCTGTCTTCCAGGTTCACCACAAACCGCTCCAGTTTGCCTGAGATCAGCTGGTTGTAGTTCAACAGGACCATGCTCAGACTCAAGGTGCTTTGGGGAACACAAGATAGTGCTGGACTCACTGCTGGTCCCTGCTGGTCAAAACAGAGAACACAAGTGAGAGAGTTAAAAAGTGAAAACCGAAAGGACATGAACAAAATGAAAAAAGAGGCTGGAAATTTAATTTAAAAAAAAGACGAGTAACATAAACGTCAACACATATTTTTAAAATGGTACTATTTACCAATAGGAACATATAGAAAAGTGATGGTTGTCAACAGAAATCCACCAATTAAACCCAAAATTTTATTATGTAAAACAAAGATCACAGGACATCTATCTTTCACTGTGTCTCACTGGGAAAGTATGCACCGCTATCTTCTTCCTGTCCCGAGGAAGGAAGGCTTGGGGTCGCACAACATAACATCATCACAACCCAAAGCCACAGATTTATGAGAAACCAGGATATTTCCACACCAGAGGAAACTGATAATGCCTCTGAATCAGATGCAAACCAGTGAGAGAGAAGCCCATCAACACATTTTCACTCACTTTGTGTGAATGTGCATCAACACCCTGATGAATTTCACTTGGCTTTGTTTGTGTGTGAGTGACGAAGACAGACTGAGCCTGGAAAGCATTGATTTGGTGATTTACAGGTCAAAAAGGCATCCAGATGACAAAACCAAAGTGAAAGTTTGTTAGAAGCCAATGCTGTTTTGAGAGCATTTTGTTGTTTACTGTATATTGATGTGCATTTGGGAGCTTCTCAAATTTTAATATAGATATTTAAACAATTATATATATTCAAGACATCCTGAAACTTTGCAGCTAAATTTATAATTGGACCTGTACACTACTGTAGACCAACAAATAACCAAAATCATTGCTTGTTTTCATGCAGTCTGTCTCTGTGATCATGTCTTACACTTAGCTGAAGGTGTGTGAGAATGAGCAGGTAGTTGTTGATGTTGTTCTCCAATCTCTGCAGTAGCGAAGTTGCACATGCTGGCTGGCCTGGGGCCCTCACAACCTTCACACCTTCAATAAGAAGCCTCAAGGATGCAACTATGTCTCCTCTCTTCTCCTGGTGCTACGGTAATACACAAACATACAGAAAAAATGAATGCAATGGCATGTTTTTAGATGATACAATTAAAGACAAGCCAAAACCAATAGTAAAAAAGTACAGGACTGTTTGTTATTTACGAGAGGGGAGGAGGTGGTGCAAAAAGGGGGAGGCATGTCAAATAATTTTTTAAGCACTGGAGACGGAGTTACGTTTTGTTTTTCAGCTTAGGGGAGGGGTATACAAGTTTAAATGAAATAAAAATAAAATCTAGCATCAATGGAGAGATGGTCATGCATTTTTGCAAGTCACTTGAGGACGCTCAAAGAAAAATATTACTATTGTACTAGAGGATTTTGGATTCATACATGTGCCAACATACTGATTTGTTTCCCCAGGATGCTACATGAAGTTCGGTACAAGGGAGCTGAACCAGTGTGGAGAGGGTCGTCAAGCCATCACAGTCATTCTGCAAGGGAGGAGACAGATGACAGAAACGGGACAAATAGATGGACAACAGAGAGACAGACTGATGGGAGACTACAGGTAAGAACAGACAGGCAGGAGGATTAGATACATCACCAGCAGGAGGAAGACAGCCAGAGAAATGTTGGGAAAATGTATCTGTAACAGTCGTATCCTCACCAGTGCACTCTGCAGCTCTGCCACAATATTCATAGCCCTCCTGGCACTTTTATCACACACAAATTCTATGGGTTTGGTCTCAGCATCCCACAACTTAGAGGCTACCATACAGAGCAGCAGGAGTCCTGGACGAACACATGAACACACACTGAAGCCGAGGTGCCACAAGCCAGCTTGTTCAATGTACAACAAGTGCATTCAAATCCTCACAAGTTAAACTTTTAGGACTCACTGCTTAAAGCCATGCCCTGCTCGGCCGCTCCCGATGAATCCTCATTTGTTCCATTAAGAAATGTGCCAGGTGAAAATCGCCCTGCGTCCACTGTGGAGGAGCTGTGTGTCCTTTTTGTCTTCTCACCACTTGATTTCCCACCTTCTCATTCAGCAGTGGGAAGTGCGAATGTTATCTAGCCCGAGAGCAGGATGCACTCCAACTTCCCTGCCGCGCAGCTCATCAAAATGTTATAGGCTGTAAAAGGCATTTCATTGATATTAGCGGTACTATTTTGCTTCTGATTTGGCAGGAGTTCACTTTCGGTGCGTTGAGGGGACAGCATGCTTGCTGACTAAAAGGTTAATGATTTATTATTGTGAAAGACTCCATTTACACAGCTGACACCGAATCCAGGCTTGACTGCTGGAGGCTATTTACTTTTTTCTCAAGGTTTGCTCCAGCCAATAACGGTAGTAATGTGGGTTCATATAATTCACAAAATTGGTGTCAGAGGGAGGAACACAGCCCACAGACAGCACGTGGGTGTGTGTAAGCTACATGTGGGTGTGTAGCCTCTTTGTGGTGACTATATTACATACAGTATATGTCAGGTGGCATGTCCCCAGTTTGGAGAAGCAGACTAGAGTTCAACACGGAGGCTAAGCAATCTTATGCTATGGAGGGGTCAGCAACAAAATAGGTTCTACCCACCTAAAAATATCAATACCAGTTTAGTATACACTAAACTGAGTGTTTCCACTGCTTTACCTTACTGTCTGATAGTGATTTCCAACTGAAAAATGAGGCTGTTAAATCGCTCTCTTCAAAGCCAGACTCCATTGAGGAAAACGTTGATTTAACATGAGGAGCTGGGGGACTACTGCTGCCTCAAACAGTTATTTTGTTTGTGTTATAGTGGAGCTTTGGCATTTAAAAGGGTTAATTTGGATTCACCAAAGTCACACAATAAGACAAACTAACTAACTGATCAAAGCAACTCTAGACTAGCAGCTTCAGTCAGCGGGCTAAAATGACTGTTTTTGTCAATGAAGTCTGGTGTGGTGGGTTTGACGACAGCATAGATGGGGAACTGAAGCTGTTAACAGCTTTCTTTATCGAGACAAGCTGTCTAACAGAAAGGTAAAGCACTAAAAATACTGTCAATATAGTGAACACTTAAACTGATATTAATTCATTTTAATTGGGACTCTTTAGATGGTTAAAGTATGTGTTGTTGCTAACCCTCATCCACATTGCTTAAATTCTGTCTGACTCCAGCCTGCTCCTCCAAACTGAGGGCATGCTGACTGATATCTACTGTATGTAATACACTGATATTGGATAAGTACAACATGCAACCTTACCTTAAAAAATCCAAACCCTCTCTTTAACTGCAAATAACAAATGACTTGGAAAAAAGTGTTTTTTTTATTTTAGAAACTCACAGTCCCAAGTAAAAGGCTAATGTATCAGCAAGACAGACTTTTCACATTTAGGTTCACAGAAGCTTACAAAAGGTGAAAACTGCAGAGATTTTTATTTTATAACTTGTCTTGTATTATAAACACTAAGATATTGACTAAGCTGCTTCCTGTAGTCTTACAAGCCTGAGGTCCATGCAGGCAGGACAAGGTGAAATAACTACCAACGTGATTATCCCTCCAAGGATCGTTTAACAGCCTTACCAGCTGTATCTATCACCCAGGAGCTAAATTGAACAAGCGGTCTTCACCCGGACACATGCAATCGTCCATCGGGTTGTAATGCCTGGGGGGCGCAGCTGGAAGACGCGGTGACGCTCCAATTCAATTGCCATGTGGGGGGGCTTGAGGAATAGCTGTCAGAAGCACGGGTAAGAGAAAATGGGGGAATGCACCATCTATCCTCATTTCAGACCACACGTGCTCAACCCCATCACCTCAGCCTGGACATTGACTGAGCCCCTGCCCTGTTCTATTTGCGCCCAAGCTGTTTATTAAGACGCATGGATGGCGTCTAATATTAGATCCCAGGAGTGTGTGTGCACATAGGCTACAAAGGGGGGGGGGGGGAGAGCAGAGAGAGAGAGGGAGAGCATGAACACTTAACACATGCTTTCTTTTTCTCCCCTCAAGCCACTTGGTATCTCTGCAGACAATCCCGACCGCCGTTAATTAAGACGAATGTGCGCCACGGCTCCGCAGATAATGACCGGAGCGCCTGGATTTCAGCACACGAGGAGAAAACTGCGGGCCATGGCACTGACGGTACCCGCATTGCATCACGGACACGACACCCGGTACCCCGCTGTCTCCCTCCCACCTCAACTGGAGCCGATGAGGAGATTGTAGCATCTTATCACAGAGTTTCTTTGCCTCTCAATCCCATGCAGCCGCGCACTCACGCGGCCGGCTGTTTGTCGCTCCTGGTCTCCAAAGCCAGCCAACAGCTGCCTGCTCTGCTGTGCGCAAAACCGGTAATTACGCGCCGTGTTGACAACTTTGGCGCGGTGCTGTATGGATTGCGCATCAGCAACGGGCCGGTTTCTTGGATCTGCCTTGATTTCCCTCTGGTGGAGTGAAGTGTGATTCCCCGGGAGTCATCCTCTGCCCCGATCACATCATCGATTAAGCGTGCGTTGCAACCTGTAGCTGTGTGCCCCTTTATTTCAGTCATTGTTCCGCCAAGGCGTAATGGAGGGACACAGCTGACGGTTTTGAATTCGTAGCCCGAGGAGGAGAGAAGAAAACAAGAGGAGGAAAGCAGGCTCAGGGGAAACCGTAAGTATGCTGCGTCCTGACAAGATGGATTACAGTCTCTTTTTTTTCTTTAAACTGTCTTATCCATGAGAGTGTCCTGAACTTTGTCCATATCTGGCTCAAGGGCAAATGGTAATTGAAGGTCTGATTGGGTTGTGTTGTATTTGCGGGTGTTCTGGTGACCTTTTGTGGTTATTTCTGATAGTTTCGAGTATTATCTGGCAGCTGAAGCCAACGGGAATCACTGACAATTGAGAAACTTGCCATGCAAAAGGGGCACAGGTGGTTGTACATCATAATGTTGCGCACCAAGGGCTCAAGGTCCTTGTACTATGCTGTAGATGAATTGCAGTAAAGTATATGTGTGAGAAAATGTCCACATCCCTGCCACATATATAAGATTAAATTATATTTTTACTGTTATTTTCAGTCCCATGATAATAATGATGATGATGAAAGGTAAGAAATTGAGATTGTTCCTCTGAAGTCTGTAAATTTAAGACAAAGCTTTGCCTATAGTGAGGAAACATGAATTTAGAATTAGAGCAAACTAAATCAAGCCTTCACTTAATTTTAATTACAACCTTATTGTTTTAAACCAGTTTCTAATGAGGTGAGCTGTGACCATTTTCTTTTCTCATCATGTGGTCGTTGAGCTCTTGTAATACAGGGCAGCCACTGATCTTTGTTTTCACTGTCACACCGGACAGGATACATGCAACTCTTGTATTTTGGTACCAAACCTCCACACAGAGGTGGGTGGTTTACATTTCTAAAGCATCCTGCAGAGATGGAGAGATGTGGGTCAGTGTGCTGGTGCTCGGGGCTGCAGAGCACCCAGTTCCTCCGCTGCCGGGCCACAGCACCCCTGCCTGTCTGTGGCTGCCAGCTCCCTGATAAAATGAAGTCAGTGACCCTCAGCTACAACGGGAGAGAGATGATGTGAGGACAAGTTGTAGGCGCAAGGTGCGTGTAAACCTGAAGTGCATGAATAATGAGATTTGTGAATGACGTGTGTGTGTGTGTGTGTTTGGGTGAAATCCCTCCCATCACTCAGTGGTCCCATAGGCCGTGGTTCATTCTGGTGGTCCAACGCTTTGAACTGGTTGCCTTGCCAACAGCCAATCAGCTGCAGTGTTGTGCAGGACTGTTTTATGTGTCAGCCAGTCAAAGGCACTGACTCCCAGAGGAGTTAAGTCTTTTAACCTGTAAAGGATCACAGAGTCTGAAATTCAAATGCACGCTGGCCTGTGACAAGTGAAATTGTTTAAAGTAATGCCATCTATTTAGAGCTTGAATTCCTTAGGGACCTTGCTGTTTGGATGGTGGAATTTTAAAACAATGCTGGGAATGGTTGAGGAAAGCTTATTTGTTTTGGCCTGAGAAAGTTCTGAACTCCTTAAAAAGTGAACTTCCTGAATTTCCCATCCAACTAAAGGGCATGTTGGCAAGCATGACGGATGTCTGGCTGCCGACAAAGCAGCAGTGAATCTTTGGAACAGTGGTTATCTTTCAGGTGCGAGTCTCACTTGGCTCCACATCTTTCAGTGCAATAGATTGTGCTGCCAGTGAGTAGCACCTCCGAAAAGCCTTTGGTGAGAGCCCAGACCAATGAGCTCACGGCATAGTAATACATGTGTCATCTGAGGAGAGGAAGTGATCTGAGAGCGTAACAATCCTTCATGTGTGAGCGTTCAGTGTTGAATACAGTATCTCCTGAGAAGTGCTTCTGCAAGCACACACACACACACACTAACACACAAGGCAGTTTTATGGCATATGAGAATCAGCAGTGACTGTTGTGGTGCCCATGAGCACAGCACTTCACTGTTAAATGCTCCTTGTGGGGCTGTTTGGCAGCCAGTAGTCGAAGGCTGCGGTTCTCCTGTGTGAAATACATGTGGATATCAGACAATCCATTAATCCCAACATAATTTGTCTTAAGTAAGTTGTTGGATCACTATGAGAACAGCTTCAATGCTGCTTTGCATTGATTCAGGTCTCTGGACTCTGTCAGAAAACCATTTTCCTAAATGATGTTCCCTCATTTGGGTGTTTTGATGATGATGATGGTGCCGTCTGACCAAAATCTCCCATAGTTGTTCACCCTTCAAAACCTGTAGAGACATCACTTTTCTTGTGCTGCTTTCAGATGCCTGTCTCAGGTATTTAAACCTTTAAAAACCTGAACAAGCTTGTGCCATTTCTTTCACACATGGGAAAAGGCAATGAGTAACTTGATAAGAGATGTGCTACAAACTGCAAGAAATTTGTAGATTTAGAAAAATATGTTTTTAAATCTAGGAAAAAAATGTATAATTGTCATAATTACAAATTTTATTTTATTGTTGTTGTTTTTTAAGATTTTTTCTAAATTTGTGTTTTTGTTTTATTTATTTATTTATTTATTTACAAATTTTCTTAAAAGTTTCTTTTAGTTTTTACTCATTTCTTGCAAAGTTTGGGGTAATTTCTTCTTTTGTTGCTCATTGCCTTCTTCCCACATGGTTAAGTTGGTTTAAAATGTAAACTATTGCTAGCAAAGGGAAGACTTGTCTCATTTTGCTTCTAATTTTCTTGTTAAAAGTTTGATAAAAGTTTTAGTATAAAAAAGGCCAGCCCTTAAATATGCGTAACTTTGGGCCTTATTAAAATGTTAACAGGTGAGTTATTAACACGATTAAAAAGATAAAACATTCAATTAAATTATTTTAACTTGATTTTATTTTAAGATATTTATAATCCATCCTCTGCATGTGCCAGACAAAATAGACAAATTACCACCTGTATTTTGCAGGACTTTATTGGGGAGGACCCTGTGCATTGAGGGTAAAATTATTTATTCATGTGACACTTTTAGTCTTACGTTATCAGCCCGAGGGGATCAAATCCAGAAAGTGGAGGTTGTGATGCTCAAAAACATTTATCTACTTACTTTACAGATGTCTCTTTCACAATGTAAGTCTGTGGGGCCAAAGTTTTTTTGAGCCCCATGGCATCACGTGACAGAACTGGGCATTGTAATTCTACATTTGGCCACATAGTAAAATTGGCTTCAAAGCTTGGTGTTGTTCCTGGGGGCTTAAGCTTGGCCCATACCAAGGCTGTGCAAAGGAGGCTGGGACATACTCTGACCCCATGGGAGCTGTGATGTTAGAGGGTTACCATAGACATTGCTAGAAATAAAGGGACGGTGTCGGCTGAGGTGCTCTTTGGGTGCACTCAGCCTGACAGAACCTTTGGTTACACTCAAATGTATGGCTGCCAGTATACAAGCATGTTTGCATGTAGAAAACATTTTTTATGGTCTTTTATTACAGATTGTTTTAATAGTTACAGACTGGTAATTCTTTTTTTTGTGCAAAACAATTTCAATCTTGATCGCCACCTGGTGTCTCTCTGCAGAATAGGTCATATAGCCCGCTCCCGGGGCACCTGGTGGCTCAGTGGATAGAGCTGGCCCCCCATGTATAGAGGCTGTGTCCTCGCCACAGGGGGTTTGATTCCGGCCTCGGCCCTTTGCTACCTGTCACCCCCCCCACCCCCACCCCCCTTTCACCCTTTCACATTTGTGCTGTCCTATCAATTAAACACAAAAATGTCCCAAAAAATATCTTTAAAATTTGAATGAATGAAGCTGCTTGTGATTAGTTGGATGGGTGTTTTGGCAGGAACTCCTCCACTGCAGAGCTACTGCGCAGAATCAGGCTCTCAATGACAACATCGCAAGATGGCATCGCCTCTGTCTCGGATATTTTAACAGCACTTATGCGTAGCAAGGGTAAGGGGGGAGGGGCAGTGTCATCCATCTTTATGTACAGTCTGTGTTTGTACCCCAAGTGTCCTTGACCCAAACTTGGAACTCAGAAGTCCAGACTTGCTGTTATTGACTGTATCGACCATTCTTTATTTAATTTACTGTTTTTGGGACCTCAGTCTTTATGAAAGTGAGGGCCCCTTTAAGTTGATCTCAAACGGGGTTTTTGTTTTTTTTTAAACAGAGAATGTTAATGGAAAAGCATCTAAAATTTTATCTGAAATGATATCCAGAGATTCTAAACTGTACAAAATAGTCGAGCCAAACTGCTGAAACTACTTATACTACATGACAGAGAGGTACAAAGATGAGGTAAAAGGGCATGGCTACTATAATGAGTGCTAAGCCACCCTTCTTTAGTCACTTAACGAAAGGGACGGCCCATTATAAGGCTGTCGTAAAGATGTCATTCTGACATTGACAGAGCCATACATCCGCCCAACACGAGCCTCACCCTTGTGTATTACTCATCACACTTGATTAATCCAGTGATGACTCAAATCGGGAGCAAAGGACAGCGCAGAAATACCACGCACATACCATGCACATCATCATTTATCCAAACAGTCTTTTATTACACCTGCACCTGCACACGCCTCCACACAAAAGCACAAAAACATCATCAAATCCAGCAACTCCGGAGAGAGACAGTAGCACAGTGGAGTGGAGGAGGGAGGCGGTGTTTTGCAGTCAAACCGCACCAGCGCTGCTGCGAGGCGACAGCCAGCTATACTCTCATCTGGCTCACACGCGCACACACAAACACACGCGCGCATCTCGGTGGCGGCGGCGTCGGTGCTTTGCATCATGCGGGAGGGCTCATGATGAGAAACCTGTTACACGCTGCACATGTGATGGCACGCAGTCCTCCAACGCAGATTAATTAGCGCGCGGACTTGCAACTCCTGAGAGTGTCTCGGATTTGGGGGTCTTAATGAGGATATTGCGGCAATGGTGAAGGACAAGGCCGAAAACCGGACGCTTCAGTATCAGCAAACTTTGGTGAGTTTCGGATGAGGTCATAGATGATGTTTGCAATCGTGTCAGGCATGTGGGGGTGTCATGGATGCCGGTTTTGCCCGGAGGATAGAGACACAGCTGCCGGTTGCTCAACTGTGTCCTGCACGAGTATGAGAGGAGAGTGTGTGCAGCCTCTTATGGAGTATTACTGTATAAAAATATAAAATAATAGTGCTTAATAGCTGGTTTCATTGCCTTCTAGTCTGCTTTTCCTCCCTTAGTTGCTGCTTTGCTGCTTTTCATTCATGTACCTTGATCCACAGGTGTTGCATCACTCTCACTCTCAGCCTGGCCCGCCTTAATAATTCATTCTTATCAATTTAGATTTCACTAAACCATGTCAGATTAATTTGTTCAGCCCGAAGAAATGCATGTAGGGCTATCTCTGATTGCTTTATGTGTGGCCTAATGGGTCATGATTAAGATGTTAATATCCTTGAAATATAAGATTAGAGCCTCACCCTGCTTATTGAGCTCTAATGTATTTTCCTCACGTCCCTCTGTCTTCCTTATCTCTCCTCTTTTCTCCTGCAGATCTTGTCCCCCCTCGTGCCCCCTTATGTATCCCTCTGTCAGCCCTTCCTGTTTGCTAGAGCGGCCCCTTCTACTTATGAACCAAAAAGTGGAGTGTTTCTGAATATTAATTGCCTCATGCACCAGTTTTCCCCACTCATGTCATTGCAGGACTGACAGTGATGCCCTGGAGCACTCCACACAGGGATATCTATATTCAGATAAAGGGACAGACAGATAGGCTGGCAGTCAGGCAAACCAGTGGATTAAAGTGTCCTTCCATCCTAATTTGTGAGTCTGTGGCTGCAGTTATCTCCCATCTTCCCTTCCTCTCTTCTTTCTTGTGTTTTCACATGTGCACAGTGTGTCGGTCAGTCTGTCTTCGTGCAGCAGTATTGGGCCCAAGTGGTACAGAGGTGTTCTTTTCTGCTCTTTGTTGGTTTGAAGATCGATGTCGTGCTGTGTATCTCAGTGCAAAGATCAATAGTAATGTAAAATGGCAGTCGGAGTCTCTGAGGATTGGAACGTGCCGTCTGGCCCCCTCGCTCTCCTCTGACCATCACACTCAGATCAATGGCTTTATCATTCACTCCCTGCATACCAGTCCATTACCCCCAAAATGACGCATGTGTGTGATTTTGCACATGTGAGTGATTGTGCAGCTTGTGTGCCAATACTTTAAAGTGTAGAGTGGCAGCACTATTCATCATATATCTCCCCTCTGGTAAAACAAAGCACGTGTGTTTTCCCTCTTAGAAAAAGGAATGATACGCAGAGATAGATATTAAACACAAATTCAAATCAGATAAGTGATGGCTCACAGAGTTTATTGCCTGTGTTGCTGCAGCCTAAAATTGGATTCAGATGTTGACAAAAGGATCCTCTGTGTTTTATTGTTTGCCATCAGCAAGATTCAGAGGATTTTCAGTCATGCGGTTGCTTGAGTTTTTGGCAGCGCAGAAGCGCTGGTGCTGTATAGCAGGGCTGAGCGGATGACATGAAGCAGATAGAGAGCATAGAGATCTGTCTGATAAACTTCTCCACAAGGAAGCAGCACAGAAATGTCATCTCATTCACAGCTACTGTACTAAACAATTCCATTCCCCTCCAGTATTTAGACATTTCTTGCTTATAATCTTTTTTTAGAATCAGCAGCTGATTGACTGTAGCGTCTACAAAGGCACTGGAACAAAAATAGCCCTTTAATTTATGGCTCCTGTTGGTTGAGTTGAGTTTTACAATCAATGGGCATTGCTGTGACAATCCATTAAGATAAAATGTGGTGACTATCATAAACTTCCCACATAAATGAGCTGAACAGCTGAATAATGGATATAAGTACATTTAAATTGGCCATGATTACATTTCCCTGTGTGAAAAAAAACAATTATTTGATATGTTAATGATATCCATTCATATATCGTGTTCAGCAGCACCGATGCTGTGTTTTCAGCCACTGCACCAAACAGATTTCTTGGAAATTTCCTAGAAAGCATCCCCACTAACCTCTGAACTCATTATCCAGAGGGAATAGTAAAACAGAGAATAAACAGGCTATTTATAGCTGTTAAGATATTCATGAAAAAAGCTGTGTGGAGCAGCTCTTTATTTTAAGCAGCAAGCTGTTATTTTTGTGGTCCTGTGCCGAGATGCAACAGAGATCCTTTGTGCAGCGGCTGACACTTGGAAAGCGACCAGGGTCTAGTGCATGGGTCACTGGGTTCTACAACTGCCGTCAGGTGCAGTGCATGCTGGGACAGCCAGCAGTGGCTGTCTGCCGTCCCGGTGTCTCGTGGGATGGAGGGACGGAGAAGGTAAAATTGAAGAAGACGCAGGTCAGAATGAAAAGAAAAGAGACAGACAGTGTTGTGATGACTTTGTTTCGAAGTGTTGCAGCAGTCAATCTGGATTCTTCTCTTTTTACTTTTTTCAGAGGTGTGGGAGGTCTGGATGTGTCATTGGGTTCGCACGTGTGCATGTGTTTGCTCTTTTTTAGAGGCGTGGGCAAGTTTTGCTCCATAGGTTCTGCATGTGCATTTAGTTTGTGTGTGTGTGTGTGTGTGTGTGTGTGCGTGTGTGTGTGTGGAGGTGGACCTGCACTGTTTACCTGACCACACATACGTGCTTAAATGAGCGAGCGGTAAGTCTCAGTCAGAGCAGATGTTATAGACGGCATGTTCACGTCCTTCTAGCAGCAGGGGGGATTTGGCTGCTGCAAGTATCAAAGTCATGATCCACCTGAAGTGGAAAAGCCGGCACACCTCACCTCTCCCCCTGCTCCCTGCCACAGGGCACTGCAGCACCACAAAAACGATGCACAGCACACAATGCATGTGCATGTGTTTGTTTCTGAGCTTTAATGGCTGTCAAGACAAAGCTGAGAAGATCCAGTTCTCATCTTTTTCCATATGTCTGCGATTGATGAATATTTAAAGCTACTGCAACAAAGATTTATGCATACGCATATAGTGGTGCAGAAGAGGAGCACACTTCTGTCTCACTGGGACAAAGTGTTGGCAGCCAGTTGGCCCAAATGTATCTATTATTTTTTCTGCAGCTACAAAATATGGGATGGATACATTTGCATGCACAGTAAGACTCCACATACCTATATATTTGCATACTGTTCTATTGCACAGTGCAGCATGCGGACATGATTGTCTCCTGAACAGCAGTGAGCTAGCACTCTGTCCACAAAGAACTGGACTGTGAGATCTGTTGCCTCTCCTCTCTTTTGTATTGTTTGGTGTAAAGTGTCACAGACCAGTTGGGTTGGTAAATACAATCATGCTGTTTGCAGTTTACTTCCATCGCTTTTAAGGATTTCTGTGTTTTGTACAATTAAACAATGTTACTGTACATCTCATAACCATTTGGTGCAGCTAAAAGGAGAAGCTTTATGAAGAAAACGCAGATATTTTGAATTTGATTTTCTTGTCATGAACGGCTCTGTTGTATCTCAGCATCTCTCCCTCTGTCACTGTTGCACACACACACACACACACACATAAAAGCGCTGTCTCTTCAGGGGGGTCTAGTTCCTCATAGTCAGCATTCTGTACGTTCTCCCACACAGAAGCTGGCTTGAGTCCATTTCAGCTCCTGTCACTTCCGAATAGTGCTGTTACCTGCACGCCACTGAACGAGCCACTGCAGACACTGCAGACAGAACAAATCCATCTCAATTTATTTGACTGTTAAAATACACCCTGCTCATTGTACTGTTCAGGATGTACTTGCAAACCGAAAAGCAATCTGCCAAGATACAAGATACTTGTACACTCTGTCTTAAAACCCCTCAGAGAATTTAGGGCCAATAAGCATTTGTAAATTACCCAAAATGAATATGTAGTACGATGAATTATTGAGATCCTTTACTTAAAGGGAAAGTTCACCTTAAACTCAAAATACATATTTTCCTCGTACTTGTTTTCAGTCTAGATTATTTTGTGAGTTGCAGAGTGCAGGAGATATTGGACGTAGAGATATTTGCCTTCTCTTGCAGCATGATCTCAGTCCCAAGGTTGTTAAAATACACGGCTTGGGGCAGTGTTTCTTTAGTATCTGTGTGAGACACACTGGGCTTTCCACAAACTTCAATGTAAGCCCATTGTTGTTCTTGTTCGACAAAAAGCAACAGACGTAGTTTAAAGGGGGCAAAAGTTTGCTTAGTGTGAGTGGAAGGGGAGGGAGATGGGTCCAACAAGTTGTGCAGGTGTTTGACGCAGGTGAACTTTGTTCGAGACCAACGAATTACAGTATTGATTGTTGTGTTTGTGCCACTCAAAGCCAAGTGTTTTTAGTGACATCTGCAGTCTTTTCATGACAAAAAGAAAGTAGTTTTGTTACCCAGACCTTAACTTCTGATCCCTTCTGAGATACAATGCAAAAGGTTGACACCGGAGAAAATAAAAGTAATAGAGTAAAAAGTTCATAGTTTCTTCTTAAATTAGGAAAGTCTTAATATATGTGACTCAGCATGTAGAGCAGGTCCTCTATTAATCTCAGAGTTTGTGGTTCAATGTCTTCATGACCTTCAGCAATAAACTGTTGACCCAAATTCCACCTGATGGAAGATGCTGCCATCAGTGTCCGAGAGGCACTGTTAAAATAAAGCGCTGCATATTCAAATGTAATGGAGCATAGAAATAAATAGCAGTATTGAATGGAAATACTGACATACCTCCAAATTGTGCTCTAGTATTTAAGATTACAGTATTCAAAATCTAACTCCTTAAAATGTAGATTCCACCACAGGAAAGAAGGTGTGTGCATGGTTTGTGTTCACAACACCAACACCAGTCTTTGAATTACTTGCAACACTTTGTTTTTTATCTGTCCCAAAATATCTTTTTAATGCACCATTTGGTGTATTTTGCCTAATATCTAACATCCATTAGTGCCATATTGTCTTTCTTATGATAGTTCAAATATGAGTAGGAGTTCTTCATTTTATTTATACGAGTTTATTAATGAGGGCATTTTTATGTGTTAAATATCATTTGAACTAATTTTCCCTGAATAGTAATGTCCAATTAAAACCACTTCAGATTGTACATGGTCATAGTAACCAAACATGGAAACGTTTAACTATCATAGTTGGACTTACTAGATGTGCTGTGTAATAAATTGTTGCTGCAATGCGCGTCTTTCTTCACTCTTTTTATCAGTCTACGAATCTGTCCGTAACGGCAGGAATAGACGAGCTTTAAACTCCAATCAGTGGCTGGCTTGGCCAGATTTTACACAGTGCTGCTGTTGCATTGCTGTGTCCTCTTTTCATGTTGCGATCACAGATAAAATTAATTAATTATAAATTGCAAAGAAAGTGTCAGCATGGGAGGAAGTTTTACTTTGTAAAACATCAGGAATCTTATCCATTTTCCGTTTAAATTTTCACTTGACTTTATATTTCAAAAAAGTTGCTGTGAACTTGCTGTATATGATGTTTAAAGTTTCAGTTTTGATTAAATATTTGCTAAAAGCTCTTAAAGTTTTTTGTAAGAGTTTATTATATTTCAAATTGTAAATATTGAGAGATTGAAATTTTTATTGTAAATGCATATCGGTTCAAAATATCAGTTATCGGTCTCATTAACTACTAATTATCGATATCACTGTTGGTCCTGAAAAACCAATATTAGTCGACCCCTAATAAATATGTATTCACTGTGTAGAAAATAGACGTGTGGCATGAGAGTGTGTGAAAAGTGTCAGTTACATGAGCCTCACAGTCGGTGCATGACAGTTTGCAGCCGTACACAGTATAATTTCAGCACCAAGTTATGTGCACAGGTGCTTAGCTGAGAATTACGTGTGCTGCTGAAGTTGTACGTGCGCTACATTGCATATGCATGTGGTATTTTGAGCTCTGAGTAGACAGACCTTCAGTGCGTTTATGTCTCTGTTCTGACTCGCCGCAACACTCATTTTCAAAACCTGTTGCAAATGTAGTCTCTGTGGATGAGTGTCATGATGTACGCAAAGCCAACCAGACCCCCACCCCCCAAGTCTTTCTCTGACAAGATGTCACTCGCCCAGTTTGATCCTTCAGTCTCCCTGACATCACCCCCCAACCCTCCCCCATCTTTTGTGCTGCTTTCTACTAATATGATCAGAGTGTGTTGGTGTATTTTCACTTGTCTGGGTGTGCTAGGAGGGGCTGCTCAACAGCATCAAGGTTTTTCATGTTTACTTGTGTGTGTGTGTGTGTGTGTGTGTGTGTGTGTGTGTGTGTGTGTGTGTGTGTGTGTGTGTTTGTGTTTGCATGTGTGAGCTCTGACTCACAGGTAACTATTCTAAAAACAGCCTCCGCTACCTATATTAATGTAAATGTAGACTTCAGGATGAGTCAAATTTGTCACTTCCTCATCTAATTCAATTTTCACTTTCGTCCCTGGAGGCTTTGTGGCTCAGATTAGCCCGAGCGCTTTAGTCCTCCCGTTATTCCCCTGGCCTCATCAATACACACTCAGCTCGTGTTAAAGTAATCACACTGCCACGACAGTATGAAGGAGTTGAAGGGTCTGAAACATCCATCTTTCTCTCCGCAGTGATCGGTCCCGTCACTCTCACATACATTACAAAAAGAAAAGGAGATTAAAATGGTCTAATGAATATTTATTAATAAAAAGCAGCAAGGATGAGAGTTTTAGACGTTCAAGCCTTCATCATTAAAGTGTCAAATATTTGTCCTTGCTGTCTCCTCACAATGAATAAATTATCCTGCAGTGCCTTTGAAATAGCTGAATGATGAAGAACTTTTTATCTCATCTGTTGTGCTAGGCTCAAGGGTGGATTACCAAGCGGACCAAACAGGTCCAGACACAAGGGCCCAAGTACTCAAGGAACCCCTAAACCAGAGCTTCTGCTTGAAGTCGTTATCACTTTACATTAATCCCGTCATCAAAGGGCTTAATCGTTCATGTCAATAACAGAGCCCCAAAAGAACGTCTCTTTTTTTGGGGTTGAAAGAGGTGTTTTTTTGTTAATGTGCTGTTGGCTTTCACAGAGTTTTCATAAATCCTTAAAGTACTTAAAAGGCATTGAATTCATTTATATTAAAATAAGGCCTTAATTGGTATTAAAATGTTTTTAATCAATTTTTCAAAAGTCTTAAAAATGCAACATTTGAGGTAGGATTTTATGAATTCTTTTTCTGACATTTCACTGTAAAATCTCAAAATGATTGATAACATCTTTTCTTTCTTTCTTTTTTGAAAAAAAAAATCCCTCATCTTAAACTCTTAAACTCTGGTATTTAAGCAATAGAATAATCACACATACAGAGTGAGACACCAAATCAGTATTAAAAATCACCAATAAATGCTAGATATTTCCCAGTTCTAACCAGATCTAGCCTTTTCACCGGTCCAAAAATCTGGGCAAAATTTTTCTTAACTCTATGTAAAAAATGCAGGTTCATGGTTCATGTCTTCCTTTTTTAAGTTTTGGTTTTTGTAAAACTGGTCTTAGATGTCATCTCGAGTGGCATTAAAAAGTCTTAAAAAGTATAAAATTTGAATTTGCCCTAAGCTTTAGGAACCCTGTTTTCAATAAATGTACCTGTGCTGTAAATCCTTTGTCACTGAGCTACAGGTAATTTTAATTTTACTTATTGTATTGTTGGCTTTAAATGTTCCTGTGCTGTAAATCCTGTTGAGATGCAGGTAAATGTATGTCTTAGTTAAAGGGGACCAATATACAGTACCCCTTTTATAAGTTCATACTTGCATTGTGGGTTTCTACTAGAGTGATTCTGCTTTAATTTTTGAAAAGCATTTTATTTTCCACATACTGTCTGTGCTTAGCTTCGGTATTCACCCTCTCTCGCTCCATTTTAGTGCCCCGACACAAAAAAGCAGAGCATCTGATTGGCAACTTTTTGCGGCTCTTATGCATCCTGGCATCTCTGCAGCCAGGGAATGAGTGTCACAGAGTATTGTGACATTTTCTCCAATGAAGAATCACTAATTAAAGCTTCTAAACACAACTGGACTTGTTCCAGAAGGAATATAATAGAAATTGTTAAACATTTGTGTCCGGAGGACCATTGTTTCATTATCCCCCTACGGCTAGGCTTGCACATGGTCTGACTGAGAACGGTGGCAGATGAGTAATGTAGCAGTAAAGTGGGAGGTCTGATGCAGTACAAAATTGGTGGCCATGTGGGGCTCTTTATGTTATACTGACAAGTTTTCATCTAGTAGGCGAACTTGTGTATTTGGTGTAGATAGCTGGCAGTAATAAGGGTGCATTGTTCACTAGTTAAATATAATGGAAAAATTGAAAAACATTAAAGATGGAACCACACAGCCATGTGTCTGTTACTGCGAGTCAAAGGGCAGTAATCAAACACACTTTTAATGATAATTAAAATTTGAAACAATAATACAAACCATAAGGAATTTTAGAGGGATTTATTGTGGAGCCAGTAACCATTTAACTCCTAATCTACATACACACATCCTTATTTTAAATATCTCTAACACCTGTAATGTGGGGAATGTTTTTTGTGAGATATTTAAAGCGTTACTATAGACCGTATTCACAGTATCAATGCATATTTTTGACGGTCATCGCCCTGTATTCCCAGAATATCTGGACTGAACAAAAGCAGCTCCTCTGTGTGGTAAAGCTGCTGTGAAACAGTCTGAGGCTGCAGTTTCTCACCGGATGCAAAGTCAGTATATTTTTTTCCTACAAGCAGTTTTGGTCTTAATAGTTGTTTTTACCTCTCCTCATTTGTTTCTATGTAGCAACAAGAAGGATTGTTGTTTGATTAAGGAGATACCAGGGCAGAGAATTATGATGTGAGCCATGTTTGACTGGTTGATTGACAGATGTCTCAGCCTGTCACAGTCAGCCTTGATAGCTGCTGCTCCTCAACTCCACTCTAGCCTCTTCCCCTTTTTGGCTAAATTGGGATTTTTCTGGATTTTTGGTCCTTGATTGTCTGTATTAGTTGCATTGGATTAAGTTTTTACACCTATTTTTTTGTGGTGAATCGTTTTGCACCAAACTCTACTCTTGGTCAGCATTACGGTCGATAACAAACCAGTCAATAACAAGCTGTGGGAGGCAGGAGTTAAACTGGTGTAGAGTGTTGTGATGTGGGAGGTAAACTGACTAATGTAGATACAGAAGTTGGTCACGTGGGAGGTGAACTGGTTGCAGATAACAGCTCATTTAACCCACAGGGTCCCACCTGCTGCTCTCCCAGGGGGCCGTGCTCCAGATGGCCAGTGATTGCTTTCGCACAGGCCAAAGAAAGTATCACTAACAGGCCCCGTTTAAACTCCCAGTGGGTGTTTGTCTGGTGCTGGTGGTGGGTTTATGTCTATACTCTGTGTGTGGGCGCATGAAAATTTGTTCACACAAGATTCAATAAGAAAGTTGCCGTGAATAGATTTTAATTTCCCAGTATAGTGATGATAAAAATGTACACCAACCAGGAAAAGCAACAAGTATCAGTCACTTTTTCTCCATGCACTTTGTTGGTCAAGCTCTTTAGAAGTTGACAGATGTGGGTCATTTAATTTATGAAATACTAACAGCCATATGGATTCTCTTTTGATGAAGAATCAATATAGCCCTTCAAACAGTCATCATTTTAGGAGTTTTCAGATTCTGTGTGGATACTTTTTTCCACCTCGTCACCGACTGTTTTTTTTTGGTGTATCAAATATTTAAAGGGACAGTTCACCCCCAAATCAAAAATACATAGTTTTCTTCTTCCCTGTTGTGCCATTTATAAATCTAGATTGTTTTTGGTTTGAGCAAAGTGCCAAAAAAACCCAAACCAACACATATTTAAAAAACTCTACAGCAATATCTCTTTCCAGAAATCATGACCCGGTAATTCAAGATTATACATAGACCTTGTTGTGAGCAGTTTCATGTAGGAACAATTTCTTTCTACTAAACTACACCTGCCAATTATATCACTACGCAAAGGGAAACAAGCATGCATCTGCTACCTCACCTCGGACCACTGAACAATACAGCTCAGCCGAGGAGGACGCTAACAATGTTTAAATCTTACGTTGTCACAAGCCTGTCGTCCATGAGTAGATGCATACTTCCTTCTTCATGGTAATACAGTTGACAAGTGTAGTTTGGTGGGAAAGAACATAATTCCTGCATGAAACTGTTCACAACAAGGTCTCTGGTGTATGCTAATCAACTGTGTCATAATTTCTGAAAAGAGACATTGCTGTTAAGTTTTTCAAATGTATTTTTTTGCACTTTGAGCACCACAAGCCGAGTTCTATCTAGTTCCATTATATTGGAGAGAAGGCAGACATCTCTATGGCAGCTATCTCCAACACTCGGCAACTCACACCAAAACAACCTTGACTGAGGAACAGCACTAAAGGTAAGAGGAAAAATATGTATTTTTGATAATGACATGAACTGTTCCTTCTACTGCGACATCACCGCTCTGGTTCCCGCTGGGGACCTTTGTTGCTTTCTAGTAAAGGCAAAAAGCCAAAAATAATGTGAATATATAATAATCTTTAGAAATTACAAAATGATGATGTTGCACATCTGAATGCCTTTCTGAGTCTTAATTATGCTGACCATTGTGGTGTGAAGGTTGTGTTGTCTTTGCATTAAAAGCCTCGTAAAGCTGAATACTAAATACTTAATTTAATTTTTTTTTTTTTTTTTTTGTCAGTGCAGCTTTAAGAACAAACAGAATCCACTTTAATAAATAGCTCCAAAGACAGAAGACCTAAAAACAAAAATTTAAAATATAATTTTCCTATTATTTTCATTTAGGATTAAAAGTAGACGAGATCTGGAGTCTCTTACTCACAAGGGTGGTAATTTGTTCAAATACAATGAACAAAATAAAGAGCTGAAGGGTATTGGTTTCACTCTGTGACTCATTTGCTTAATTCCTCCATTATTTAGCATGCTACACGTGCATGCAAACTGCTCTGTATCCACCAGATTGCTTTAATTGACAGCATTTTTAACCAGTGCCAGTGTGTTTACATTGTGCTCAGCTGACATGTTTATGTATGTCCACACAACAGCAGTTAGTGTTTGTCAGCTGGCAGCTATTGGCAGATTCCTTTGGAATTTGCTAGCTTATACATGAGGCTGTGCAGCTGTCTGAATATGATGTATAGCTACGTTTTGCTTAAATGCTCCTCAGCAGGTTGGAGGTTAATGTGGATGGAGATGAGCATCCATGGCAGCACGGGCCTTCTCTCTGTTCGTCAGTCAGACCGAATGTATACGGCTGCTCTACTCTCCCTCTGCACCTCCTGAGCATGCGAGCAGAAAGAGCGAGTCTGGAGGAGTCGTGATGCCCATCTCAATGAGAGGAGGGGGTGGACGGGTTGGAGTGGGACAAAAAGGGAGGTGGTGCATAGAGCAGTGGAGGAGAGATGTTGCAAGTTGTAGCATACAGAGAAACCTAGAGGGACTGTTATCAAAAAATAAAGAGTGAGAGGGGGAGAACAGGAAGGAGACAAGCAGTGAGCCTGAAGGAATCGTGATGCTCATCTTAATGTGTCTGTGGCAGGCTAAAAAGCAGCCCAGTCACCAGCAAAAAAAAAAATGGCGCTGTTTTGCGATTCTGCAAACGATGTTGCATTTGTAGTTTATTTGTATGACACGAACGTTTTGTGATGTAGTTCTGACCGTCATCAGGAGGTGGGAGGGGACTTTGACTTGTACAGCACGGCTGCAAAGATGCAGATCACTTTGAGACCACCAGCTGTTTTTAGCGAGACATCGGCAGCAAAGACTGATGTTCTTAGTGTGTCTAGTTAATAGCAGTAAAACAAGTTGCAGTTAAGCATTCAAAACAAAAACAGCTTTGAGAATCTCATATTTTCTCTCTGATAGAGTGCCTGTGAGACCATTCAAGACCACTCCACCAAAACTAGATAAGCCGGGTATTTCTAGCCGTTTTCCCCCACCAGTTTTTAATTTGGCCATAGCTTTTCAGGTCACAGCAGGCCACACATTACTGCCACTTGGTGTGTTTTCAGTGTTACTCTATAAGGGTTGCAGAAAGATCAGTTTTGTGGTTCTGGTGGTATGCACAGCTAATCACTGTTTTTTTTCCCCTTGAGCAAACCTTCTGTAGGATTATAATCTCACCGTCAGCCACAATTTCATAGCTGAAACGAATTTCTCATTATTCATTTGTTAGATTTAGACTTGCAAAGTATTCAGTTGTAATGAAACCCTGTGATTTCTCAGCATAAATCAGGAGGAGGTGTTGCATTACGTGATGTGACTACACCGCTCTGCACAAAATCTACCTCAGCAGAAAAGTGTATAGTGAGTGACCTTCAAATTGCAATTCAAACAAGCCCCAGTTGCAAGCATGCGCTGTAACAAGCTTTTATTAAAAGTCATGACCAGTTCTGGCTGCCAGTGGACCATCATCTTTTCGATTTAGTGTTCGATGTTCTCTGATCAGTGAGGATCACTTCTCCACTTGAGACCAGAGCCCTCTGACTAGAGGAAACTTTCCTCACTGCAGCCAAAGCTCTTCCTGCGAAGAGAAAAGGTCAAAGTGCAGCCGTTACTTTAACATTTGTCAAGTTCAAGATGCAACTTTAACTCTCAGTATCAGTTGAGGGTGTCTGCAGATATGCAAGATTCCTCATCCTGTAATTGATTTTACAGCCCATGAAACTTTAAGGTCGGGGATTTGGTACAACAGCTTTTCAGCAGACTGCTGTGGCTTAATGAAGCTGATAGCAGAAACACTGAATTTCATGACATGGGTTAGTTATTCTGGATCGTCAGCCATTATATTAGACTGAAAACTGAAAGGATAAAAATTGTTAGTCACAACTATATTTAAAAGAGTCGAGCCACTCACGTTGCCGGTGGCATGGCTGATCACAGGAGTTTGTGCTGCTGGGATAGCACACTTCCGTAGCACAATGGATGAACACCTGAAAAAGTTTGCAAGTTGCATATTTAGTCAAGTAAAACTATGTTACATGCAGCTTAAGTTACATATATAATTGTGTCATGAATAACTGTACCGTGTCTTGCTGGGGAGAATAGGTGTTTTTATCCACAAACGTGAACATTTTAACGATGAAACGTTTGTAGTGCGTTGGGTACTGTAGCCCAGAGGAGCCATCCACAGGCGCCACTGTGGTTAGATAACGGTCATCATGGTAGGGACACCTGGAGCCAATAAGAGCTCATTTCAGAGTACAAAATTGCTTAAAGTTTAAACAGTTCTTACACAGCCATGTTACCCCCAAATCCAACAAATTCTCCTCTTACCTGTAGAGCTATTTATCAGACTGGATTGCTGCTGAGTGTTGGAGATACATCTGCCTTCTCTTAAATGTAATGGAACTAGATGGCACTCAAAGCACCAAAAGTACACATTTAAAAAAAACAACAGTGTCCGAAGAAATCATGACCCAGTTACTCAAAATAATCCACGGACATGGGAGTGAGCAGTTTTTTGTAGGAACTACAACTGCCAACAATATCACTTTGCAGTAGGAAGCACACAGCTACTACTAGCTCACCTACTACAACTGAGTTAGTGTTAAAGCCCAGCTTGAGGATGCCAGTAATGTTAACATCTGGCACTGTCACGAGCCTCTTGTCCATATGTAGTTGCACACTTCCTCTTCACTGCACAGTGATACAATAGGTTGGGGTAGCTCCATAGAAAGACAGTAGTTCCTACATGAAACTGCTCATACCAAGGTCTGGATTATCATAAGTAACCAGGTTGTGATTTCTGTAAAGAGACTTTGCTGTTGAATTTTTCAAATATAGTGTCATCTAGTTCAATTATATTGGAGAGAAGGCAGACATCTATACAGCTGTTACCTCTGACAGTCAGCAAACTAAAGCAACACCAAAAATAATTTAGACTAATTAAAAAAGCACTGCAAGTAAGAGGAAAAGTATTTTGATTTGAAGTTTTCTTTTAAAATGCTCTCTAACATACCCATCAACCAGGAGGTCCCACTGCGGCAGGCTGTCAGGATCGGGGGCAGAGGTGGCCCAGCAGTGCTCCAGGTTCAGGATGATGTTTGGGTCAGACCTCTCCAGGATGTGCACTTCAACATAGATTGGTTCCCTCAGCACTTTAGTGACGGGGTAGTCCGCTGGAGTGTAGAAGGAGCTGTACGCTACCTGCTCTGTAATGAAACAGTGTCAGTATGTGTCAAATTCTGCAGTAGCTGGCTTTGTTTTAAGGCTCTTGTGGGCCACTCACCCTCCACACATCCCTTTGAGTGACACTGCCCGTTGCCCAGTTTAAGCTCCACTCTGAGGGGTCCAGCAGCAGCCACCGGCACAGGAGGAGGAACAGCATTCACCTCCAAGACGAGAGCCTCCACAGCTGTGCCAGAATACCTGCACTGAAACAATAACCTATTGGGAGAGAGCAGATGGCTTTACATCTCAGGAAAGCTCAGCTGGGCCACAAAAACCAATAAGGGAGATCGATTTTACACAAACTCACTCAAAATGGCTGTCCCTGGTGATTGATCCTCTGGGTCCAACTCCCACTTCATATGAGGAGGACATGTGGTTCTCGTACACCACATAACCCTCTTCCTGCATGATGAACAGAGAGATTAAGAAAAATGTCTTTTCTGAAGGAAAAACAGACACTGTTTCAAGCTTAGCAAGTGTGAGCATTTGCAGATTTCTCTGGTTTACATCATTGCAACTGAATCTTTGATATTTTATAACATGGAAAATGTAGTTGCAGACTTTAACCATGTTTAACTTCTCACATTAGGGATGCATGATTTAGAATTTTGTTTTTGCCAATATCCAATATATAACAACTCTTTAACTGGTATATCCTCTTTTATCCCCACCTTATTGTAGTGACCATCAAGTCACTTCTGTTATATTATGCATACTCCTAACATGATGGTCCACCAGCAGATGGAGACATAAAATACAATGCATTTAGTGTTCATTAATTTTGCAAAATAATGCATCAATTTAGGATTGATGTTTTGTACATGTTCACTTCTGTAAAAATATCACTTTGTGATATCGGCAAAAATAAGCATGTTCCAATATTTCATTTTAAAACCAATCTCTCTTGATGCCGATGACATGCCGATATTCTCACATATCAGCTGAAGCAAAGACTGCACCGACCTCCTTGAGTGTAGTACCACATGCAGTCACAGGGAACTGAAAGATGGCAAAAGCAGAGGTGACAGCTGCAGGATCACAGGAGGGATCGTTTGTTTCCAGCAGGCTGACTGACTCCACATCGATGTTGGGCAAAGTGGTCTCTTTAGCCACAACCACCACAAACTGGCCATCCCTGGTACACTGCACAGTCACTGTGAGGAGGAGGAAAAAAAAAAAAAAAAGCATGGATGAGGCCCTCAGTTGCAGCAGATATGTTACACTCAACATGTAGCATTTGTTTGAGAGGCACTAGAAACCACTCTAGAGAGCTCAGGTACCCGCTTTCCCATAGTAGCACTGCCAGCCATCAAAGCAGCAGTTAATGTTTTCACACTGCTCAGCGGTGATATCTGCAGTCCCACACTGGATCTTGTTGCTCTGCTCCACCTGGCACTTATCAAAGGGAGCAGCAGGTGGAGAGACATGCGACTGTTGCTGAGGCTGCTGAAAAGGAGGAGACGGTTGGTGTTTCTGCAGAGGCAGCGTCCAGTGATGCTGGGCAGTAACATCACGAGCCAAAACAAAAACCACCACCACACCAAACAGATACTTAAAAAGCTCCATTATGGTATTAGTAACTGCACACTGGCCAAAATTGCAACAACCCCTATGGCTCCGACGCAGGCTTTATACATGATTGATTATGTGTCGTTCGCTGAGAACTCCACCTCTCATCGTTCGGAGTCAATTGTGTGGCAGCCCTGCAGAGTTAATCAGCTGGTAGCTGACAGGTGGAGCTTATTGTCTGCTCATCTGTCTGAAAAGAGGTCATTACTCGACTGTTGAGTCAAAGTGAAGTGGATTTTTTTTTCTGGAGAAAAGCTGTGAGCTGCAGGCGGCGAATCTTCCGACACCTGGCCCTGTTTACTCTGAGTTTGAACCTTCATGTGTTTACACAAACTGACTATCTTTACTGTGACCCAACACTATTATGACATTTCTTTCAGTGCCTCCCACACATACCACCTGTATAAAAGCTGTCTTTTTCTGTCTTTTCATGCACACAGATGTATGGGCGGTACACCCAGGAGCTGGGTGTGTATGCCAAGGAGGAAGCGGCCCGCCTACGGGATGGAGGAGTGCGGGATGGCGGAGGACTGCGGAGGAACACCAGTGTTCGCAGTCGTGCTGCAGATCTGCTGGAGTATGAGAAGGACCCCTGTGCAAAGTGCCACTGTAAGTGATGATAATGCAACAAGCCCTAAATCTTTTGCAGGGACAAAGTGTGCAGGTAGTTTAATGGTCATATCATGAAGGTCAGACCAAAGCAACGTTCAGTGCTCATAAACAAAGTGGATCTGAAGTGCGTGTGTGCGTGTGTGTGCGTGTGCGTGCGTGCGTGCGTGCGCGTGTGTGTGTGTGTGTGTGGCATGTGTGAAAGTTGTGTGAAAACACTGACGTCTTAAAGTACAGCAGAGCGGCTACCTGACACGAGGGAGCAGGGGAGGATGTGAACACGATTAAATGTGACTGATCTGAGCAATGACCTCCAGCCAACAAGAGCTGTCTCAATGTCAGACAAAGACAGCCCCCTCTGCTGGCTGCCAGTGGCCCACCATGCACACATTTGCGTGCGTGTGTTGAGAGATGTTAGCTTTCCTGTGTGTGTGTGTGTGTGTGTGTGTGTTTGTTTTTTTGTTTGTGTGAGCGTAACTCTGATCTGAACTGTCAGATTATTTTATGTCTAGTCTCCCCAGATGACTGCAGATAAGGGAGTGGCAGCAGAGAGAGCTCCTCTTCAGACTGATGTACTTCACAATAAAGGATTGATGGATCCTGACTGACTCTGTTCGGTGTGTGTGTGTGTGTGTGTGTGTGTGTGTTTATTTGTACTTTATTTAACCTTCATTTATGCAGGTTTGTAAAATTAAGAGGATTTTATTCTTTGTAAGTCAACGTAGCAGCAAAGCATTGCTTTAAGGGTCAATTCACCCAAATTGAAACATTAGAACTACTTTCTGCTGTAGAAGTGGTCCCTGTAAAAACTGTTCACACTGACATCTGGGGATAATCCACAGTAACAAGGACACTGTTCTTGAAAGACACTTATTTTCTCTGCACTGTGAGCTCCACAAATGACACTCTTCTCATCTGCATTGTATTGATGTGGTGGATGAGACTTAATTTTAATAAAACCCAAATTATCAGCCTGAAGAGATAGAAGAGAATGAGAAAATATGTTGGGTGTGTGATTTTGGTAAGAACTGAAAAGTGTTTTCAATTAGTCGATTAGTGGATAGACGCTAGTGATTTGTCTGTTATTATTTTAAAAAAGGCGTTTTTGTCTTTTTGTAGCAAAAAAGCCAAATTAAGCTTTTTGAATGTGAGAACTTTGTGGTTTTCTTCATCTTCTGTGATAGTACACTGAAGATCTTTGGGTTTAAACTGTAAAATCGCCTTAAAAGTAATTGAAAAGTGGCTCTTTATAACTCCAGAACTTGCTTGAGGATTATCACATTTTTAAGTTTTCTTCAGTATCAAAGTGAGCGAGTAATAGTTGTCTGTACATCCATTCATTCGTTGCAAAAAGAAACAGCTAATCCCATACTTTAAATTGCCAGTTAGCAAAATGAAAACAAAACAGACTCAAATGTAAGCCCAAAATCTAACTGTGAATCTCCAAATATGGGAAATGTAGTTAAAGCTGTCTCAATTCTGTTTTTTGGGATCCACAGTTTAAGACGTTAAAAACCTCTCTAATTGAGCAAATGATCAATCAATTTATTTGGCAATAAATGAATTAAATGATAATTAAAAAATGTTTAAATTATAAAATAAATATAAAATTTTAAACAAATATTTTATTATTTGTTTAAAAAAAAGTAAAAAAGCCCCTTTGTTTTCCTTCTTTTAAGGGACATAGTGAGTGTGTGTGTATATATATATATATATAGGCCTATAATGGATGGAAAGAAAGATGGATATAGCTCAGTAGAAGTGAGAAAAGGAAAGCACAGAGAACAGCAGTTTGTTTTCACACGTGTTTGCACAAGTGAGCCAACATGGCTGTTTTCTTGGCTCCATTTCTGCCTCTTTGCCCTTGTGACTAGTGATCTGATTAAAGCTTGATACATTGCACCATAGGTGAACGCTACACTATATCAGCCTTGCCTCGCTCACTCGCTGTAATAGACGCCATTTAAAACAATCACTCTCAGATCAGGAGCCAGCCTGAGTGATTTGTGTGCTCGCTGTCTGTGCGCCGTGTGCTCATAGATCAAGCTGTGTTTGTATTTTTAGACCTGTCTTTAGATAGACGCTCAGGCTGGACGTGTTCTGCTGTTGTCCCGTTAAATAATGTGTGAGGAGAGAACCTTCAGATTGGGTGAAAGTGGGAGTTTTAGTGTTTTCCGCCGCTCATGTATCTGTGTGGGAACATCATCTCTGTGGGTGATGGACTTACGAGTGTGTGTGTGCCTCGGTTGAGATCAGTAACTGGAGCCACAGCTTTTAAACAAGGCAGCCTACACATGCAGCCAAGGGCTCTGCTTGCGGTCGTGATGGCGAGCTAAAAACATGCACTGCCTCACTGCGCTTACATTGACTCATAGAGTGAATCTTTCTGGGGTGTTATAGCTGACGGTACTTAGATCTGCTCCCAGGATCAGCATCATGATATGTATTATGTCCCGTGTTATGCATTTAGTTTGAATAAACTCACTGTAGGTGAGAAATATCCCGTGTTTCTAGGTATTATTCCTGATTACAGCTTGTTGGCTTCAGGTGATGCAATGCAGAACTAGCAGAGGTGGAGAAAATGTCTGGCGTTGGGGGTGATTTTTATAACGGGATCAGGAGAAGACATCTGTGATCGCCGCTGAGCCTGCGGATGTGAGCGCGAGCCAAGTACGGAAGTATGTGCAGGTGCCAGTCGAGAAGTGTGTGAGAGACACAGGAACAAAGAAGGAGAAGCTGCAGCTTCGTTCACATGGGAATGTCCAATGAACTGTGAAATAAAAAATATAGATCCAGTGAAGAACATGGCAGTTTAATCTGAACAGATAGATTTATCTTGTATTGTTTCTCTGTGGTGTGAGTCGTCTGTGTAGTGGGTTTGCGTGTGTACGTTGTCTGTTGGCAGCTCACCATCCAGCAGGTGGCCTGGCTGCCGGGCAGCTCGTCCCGTCATGCACACACAGTTGCGCCCCACCTCCCTCGGGAGTCTCAGTATCCCCCCCGTGACCTGAATCCTGCAATAGAAAGTCTGTCGCAATGTCTGGCTTTTATTCTAGTTTATCGTTTATTATATCTGTTCAGGAGCAATGTCCTTCAAACAAGAAATGTTCGTGAACATAAAGCAGCACCTTTCTTTTTTTTAACTATAATTATAAACATTGTACAAGCAGCATAAAATTAGACTTTATTGTCCCTAAGGGGAGATTATTTTTCCAAGAACTGTACACGTACAGCAAATTCAGCAGCATACAATATCCACATGGGCGACATCATACAAACTGTAGAGTGACACACAGTAACAATATGGACAAACACAGTCGACACACAGACAGGGATGTACCCTCAGGCCTGTTCAGTGAGGCCTTTTATCAGACACACATCTGACAAATGTAAAGAAAAGTACAACTATGAGAGTTAAGTAAAGGATTAGGGGGATAACAATGTGTCTGAGTGATTTTTGTCACATGTTATATGTTTATTTGATTTTTAGAAACAATTTGGTGCCATTCATTTTAATTTTTAAAGCTTTTTTTAAACTTTTCTTGAGCAAAATGCTGAGATGCAGAAGTTTAAATTTGAAACTCATTTCAGCCTTAAAGGATAAGTTTCATCAGTATCAATATTATATTTTTTTGTGGCTGCAAAAATTAGGTTTTCCATTTGATTTTTGTGAACGTGATATCTCTGACCTGATTAGATTTTGAAGGTCAAAGGTCATTGTGATCTCGCATCCATCTCATTCTCATGAACGCGATATCTCGAGAATGTCTGGAGGGAGTTTCCTCAAAGTTGATACAAACATCAAATTGAGGTAAAAAAATGAACCGATTAGAATTTAGTAGTTGAAGGTCAAAGGTCAAGGTCATTGTGACCTCACAAAACTTTTTTTTTGCCATAAAATGTGAATTGTGAATTCATGTGCTAATTAGGAAAAATCTCTATATATCACAAGTCTCTAATGTGATATATTGATGAATAATGACATTTTATATCTGAAAGGTCAAAGGTCACCTTCACTGTGACATCATAATGTTCTGCAGAAACAACGTTTCTGGCCATTACTCATCATCATAGTTCAGGAACAGAACAAGAGACACTTGGTCAGATACTGAACTGGTGACCCTAACCTTGGGTGTCCACTTTGAATTAGCTGATTGTAAAGATCTTTGCTGCTGGATTAAAAATGTGTGTGAAGCATCTGTTTTTTACAGACATGAGTTCACCGGTGTGTGAAGACATACAACAGTGATGTGGTCTAGTTAATATTTTTGGAAGAATGATGTAATGAAGGACACAAATTAATAACCTCCAAGGTTAGGAAGACAATACTCATAGCGTCAAGTCATTGGTGTTTTTATTCTTTGTATGGACAGTAATACTGACTGATCACTGTCTTCTGTGTCTCTCTCTGTTTATTTATCTCTTTCCCCTCACCCTGTTTTACCGTCATCATCACATCTGTTGCTCTCGTTGTTTCTCCTAAAACCCGACAGTTTTCTATGTGCCAAATGTCACTATATAACTTCCAAGCAGGACAGTAAAAAAAAAAAACAATTTTTAAGAAATATAGATCTGGTAAATGTGTTAGTAGCACATTTTGTGCGTCTCTGGGGACGGGCACATCTATGAATGCTCTGGATGTTGAAGTGAATTCCAGGCTTTGGCAGTGTCCGCAGACAAGAGGGAAGAAATGAGTCCAGTGATGCTTCTTTTAGCTGACCCAGCTCGGAGTTATAGATTATAATGTAATGGCAGAATTTATAACCGTGACCCAGCTTTGTTTTGTCTGTATTCTTCATATTTGAGGCGGATGAAGATAAAGCGATGCCCTCACTCTCAGCATATTCACCACATAATAAGCTTCTTTAGTTTGTTATTATTTTGTCACTGCTCACTCTCGCCGGGTAAATAGATTATATCTGTCCGTCCACTGTACTCACTGTCTTTGTAATTCATCATTCATCTTTAGTTTTTCATTTGAAATTGGATCCTTTATTCACACAGCTTGAGAACAGTAGTTCATTTTTCTCCATTTCTTTATTTGTCAGAAGATTAATATTGATAAACCCCTGTTGACACTTGTGTTTCTACTAAATTAGACTAAAGTATTGTTTTTTCCTCAGGTATAGCCTCCCAAAATCTGTCACAATGATGTCACCAGAGTAGAACCGTAGACCGTAATTTGCTACATTTTGTCTTTAAATCTCTCAGTAGTTCAGAAACAAAATACATTTCTGACTGCATTTTACCACAAAAAAACTCTAATCTGGTTGTTGGTCTGTGAACTGAGTCCAAACTAAATGTAGCCCCAGGGTCCAATATGCAAAGGAAGGCAAGGCAAATTTATTTATATAGATTTCATACATAAAGGCAACCCAAAGTGCTTTACAGCTTACACAGGTGAGCACAAGAAACAACTGATAAAATCGATCTAAACAAGCAATCAAAGCACAGAGAATAGAAACAAAGGCAAACAGCCTAAAGCACATAGAGTAAAACAATAAAAAAAAAACAATAGAATAATCAAAATCACACAGAATGAAGAACAAGGAAACAAACAAATAAGAATTTATTTAATGCATTTAAGTACATAAAGCACTTTGAATTGCTTTTGTTGCTTTCCCTGGCCTGGATCCATCCATTCATCTCCTCTCCCGTCACGACATATTCGCTTCTTTCTTCTCACAGACACAGTTGGTTCTCTTCGGTCTCACACTAATAAAACTCTTTCTTCAGTCTCTTTTCACACCTTCAGGATTGATTTCAGAGATTTTACTTTTGCTTTTCCTCTTTGTCCTTCTGTCTCCGTTCCCTCAGTGTGTGCGTCTCGCTGCCAGAAGTTCCTGATCTCGCGGGTGGGGGAGGACTGGATCTTCCTCATTCTGCTGGGGCTGCTTATGGCTCTGGTCAGCTGGGTCATGGACTACGCCATCGCCTTCTGCCAAGAAGGTAGGAAAGAGACAGAGAGCCAGAAAGAGAGAGGGAAGAGCTAAGAAGACAGATGGATACATGGGCAATGAATGAAGGGATTTTCTTTGAAAGTATTAAATCCACAGGGAGCCAAGCTTTACAGCAAACAGCTAAAAGGCCTTGTCAGGTGTGAAGGTACATTTTAAAATATTAATACAAATTGACTGTCAATCTGCCGCAGAGTTATACATATCTGGAGATAGCTAACAAAGTGGCTTTCATTAATATTTAAAGGATCAATAAATATGATTTTTACTCGCACAAAGAATCCAATTCATCATCTTAACACTGACACTTGAATTAATTCTCCAGGCGTCCAAACTAATTTAACGACAAAGAAAATCCTGAGTTCAAAGACAAAACAGCACGCTCCTATACAGATAAGTAGTAGATTTAGTCCCTCTCTCTTGCATCAATAAAATATCTGTAAATAATGAAAATAACAACAGAGAATCATAGCTGTGTATTTTTTTTGAAGGTTGAATGTATATCCATGAGTATATGAGCAGGTATAACAGCTGACAGTTTACACTTGTACTCGAGGAAAATGTATTTTTTACACAGCTGCAGTTTTATTATATTTAGTTGGTAGAGATGACGTGGTTATTTTAGGAATATTCCCCTGATGGAGTCTAGACACTCTAGCAGTGGAGGTGGAGAGCGGCTGAAGGACGAGGATGGTGTGATGAGGAGCAGGACTGAGCATGGATGAGCTGCAGACTGGAGGTGAATGAGGAGGTCACGTCTGTTTGTCCTGCAAAGACAACTGACGGCAGCGGAGAAGAGATTGGTTGTAAAATTTGACAGCAGAGCTATGATTGGCTAAGGGAGATTGTGGCAAAATCTGGTTGGATTACTTTCGGGTCACATCTATGTCTGCCGATAGAGTGGGAGCCGGAGAGGAGCAGAGAAATTTGTGAATGAAATAAGCATAAAAAGAGTCTTGCTGACTGACCTTTCACTACGCTTCTTTTGGCAGCAACTGTTATTTTTTAAATTCTTATTCTTATTCTTATTTTTCATTTTAATATTTCTATTTATTATTTATTCATTGTACAAAAAACATTACAAGCTTATTAAAAACAATGTATTGTTACATATCAATTCATTTTAATAACAATTTGAAGTCCAAAAATAATCACACATAAAAAAAAATAACCCAAGGTTGTGTAGCAAAACTTTTTTTTTCATCTCTCCTACTCAATACATCATCTGACGACGCCTTAGATTTGTCTCATGACCCTTTGAAGAGGGGTTTTCTTTAGGTTGTGAACCACCAGCCTAAGCCAGAGGTGGAGCGAGGTGGAGCCTCTGAGGCTCCAGCCTCATATGTTTTCTCAAATCTTCTATTTACAAAAAAAAAACAAAACCTTCAACTTTGTATAATTCAGATAATAGTCAGGATAACCATTTTGTTTGACCTACTATGCTGCTTCCAATAAAAATGTAATATAATTTAGTAAATGTTCTTGATCGCCTAATAGTATTTAAGAGTAAATAAGAGTATTGAAGAACGTATTCATTGCTAGGATGTTTAAATTGCTTTTAGAGCAGCTTAATTGTTAAAACATAGATTCAATTGTTACAGATGTATCAGCTCAACATTCATTCTGTGAGATAAGATGTGCTTTATCGTCCCTGGGGGAAATTATGCTTGGGCAATAGTGCTACACCCAGCTGAAATCAGCATGAAGCAATTTATGTTGTTTTATGGTCTCAGACTAATGAATACAACTGGAAATCAATTACACACAAAACAGGATGTAAGCTCCACAGAGGCATCATGTTTTTTTCAAAATGATGTACAGATTTTTAGTTAATTTTATTTGTGTAGCACATTTCATACTTTATAGTAAAACATAGCAAATATTAAACTATGATTTAAAAAAAAACTTATGTTACTCCAAATAAATAAAATATTCTTCTCCTGGCATTCTTATCTCAAATAGCTTGTGAATAGCGTGTATACCTGCCAAAAATTGAGTGGCAGAAGCACGCCCCCGCTTTCCCACCCCTTGCAAAGTTTTGGAAAAATCACAGAATTTGTTTTGTGTTATAAAATCAATTGTTACGGTTATCTTCTGAGGATAACCTTTCATATTATGTAACTGGCATGCACAACCTGGAAAAAAAAGCAGACTCTCAAATGTGGATAAAATTTTAGGGTCTTAAATCAGGCTCAGGTCCCACAGTCAACAGTCACAGAAAAAAAAAGTCAAAAATGGTTACCAAAATAAAACAGAAAACACAGGGAGGAAAAACGAATGACTCAGGGAGCTTGACAGGTCCTAACAGTAACATTTTTTATCTAATGTCACATTTATTTTCTGTAGCAGCTGATGCAACAGGGCTCCAATATGCGCTGATGTGCAACATTTTTTTAACCATTTTGTACATTTCTTAACTTTCTCCCTGTGTTCTGTGTCTCCCTCCATGTATGCCAACAAGCTGGATTTATGTTTGAATTGAGTTTGAATCCAATGTATTCAAATAAGAGAAAAATAATGTGACAGTGTGATTTAACACGTTGGATGATGAAAGTTTTCATACCGTGCTATGCCCCATTACAACTATTTAACTGTGCTGCATTTTTGAGATGTGGGAACACTGCAAGCTGCTTTAGGTAAAGTAAAATTCATGAATGAGGCAGAGACGGGAGGTCAAAGGGCATCGAGGAGCAGAGGAATCGGATGAATAAATGCGGTTGATGAGAAACTGTTTTCTACTGCATTATACTGAGATGAAGTTGTGTGTGTGTGTGTGTGTGTGTGTGTGTGTGTGTGTGTGTGTGTGCAGCACAGAAGTGGATGTACGGTGGACTGGACAGTAACATGCTTCTGCAGTACATCGCCTGGGTCACCTACCCTGTAGTGCTCATCACTTTCTCAGCAGGATTCACACAGATACTGGCGCCTCAGGCTGTGGGTAAGACACACACACACGGTTATATGCATTTAAATAAGTCATGCATAAACATGTGTATTCGTATCTCTAAGTCTTGGACGTATTTCTGTATTTGGATAATGTTATTGGCTCTATGATGCAGCGTAAGTCTTCCAAGGACACACACTGTACTGTATGTGTCTTAGTGGTCACATCTGCAGGAGATCCGTACAGTAAACCTCTGATGAGATGTGCATACAGAAAACTATATGAATATCAATCAGCTCCCTCGCTCTTTTTTCTTCCCCTCATCCCTCTCTCTGTAATTGCTTTCTTTCAACTCATCTTTTCTCCCCACTTCATCATCCCACCTGACCTCTCTTTCGTGCCCCAGGTTCGGGTATTCCTGAGATGAAGACGATACTGAGGGGGGTGGTCCTGAAGGAGTACCTGACGTTCAAGACGTTTGTGGCCAAAGTCATCGGTCTGACCTGTGCTCTGGGAAGCGGGATGCCTCTGGGGAAGGAGGTTGAGGGTTTACTTTTTTCTTCACCTCTTCCCATTACTCTTCTCGGCTGCAGAAATTACACATGACAGATTGCTTGACAGTTTTTGAAGTTTCCTGTCGGGGAGGATATAATAATCTTGCTTCTTCTGGTCTCATTAAAGTCATGCCTGCGAAAATTAAAAAAGGGATTTACTGCTAATAATACTTGCATTCCCCATTTGGAGGGTTATAAATTTGAATCTGAGCAGGCTGTAATCGTGCGAGGTTTTTGAATATTGACCGTGAACCTGAATGCAGCATGCTCTGCTAAAATGTGCTTTCAGTCACATCCTGTCTACTAACATCCTTATCTCTCTCCATCCTCCCTTTCAGGGCCCCTTCGTTCACGTTGCCAGTCTGTGCGCTGCTCTCCTGAGCAAAGTCATGGCTACTCTATTCGGAGGGATTTACATGGTAAGGACAGTAACCATATTTAAGAAAGAAATGCAGATTTACAGGCTCACTGATGCATAAATGAGTTACTGAACCTTGAAGGACTTTTACAGATTTTATCTCTAACTGAAACATTTACCAACTAAATGTGCTCTCTTAGATATTAAAGTAAAAGAAATGTTTTTTTTTAAACAAGTATTTTTGTTTGACTTTTTACACTGCATGTAGTACAGCAAAAACAAAAACTGAAAACAAGTATGGTACAATACAGAACATTCATTGAAAGGTATCATCTTGATAAAAATGCTATGACAGAACATCACATTGAGTGATTTTAAGATCTAAAATAAATAATCAGGGTATGAAAATGCTACCTATACAATTATTGCTGGTCCAGAAGAAACAGCAAATGAAAATATATATAATTATGTTGTCATCAAAGCATTAAGACAAGTAGACTTCTGTAGCCTTCTCCCCTTCTAGTAATTTCATAAAACGCCTCCATATTTTAACTAAGGTGGAACATGTACCTTTAATTAAGTAAAAAAAAATCGTTAAATAAATAAATAGTCATTCTTAGCGTCCCGAGGCGACGTGACACTTTCTCTGTGTGTGTTGTAATCTAAGCTTCTCTGTTCTTTGTTGTGGTAGATTGTCCAGCCATGTGTCAACTAAGATTAATTTATTTCGCCTCTGCGCCAGCGATTGCCATGGCCAGAGGAATTAGGTGTTTGAAGGTCAAAAGTTAATGTCCGTGTGACCTTACAGAACATGTCTGTGGCCGTAACTCAAGAACAAATATGCTGATTATGACAAAATTTCTCACTAAGGAAGAATGGATGACATTATATATCCAACTTTACATCATAATGTACCCCAAAAACATTTTCTAGTCTTTAGTAAATGCCATAACTCAGGAACAGAAGGGGTGACATTTGGTCGCATACCGAATACCTGACACTGATCTTTGATGCCCACCTTTCTAAGATGTGTGAAGCATCCGCTATAAGAACAACTTGACTGGTGTGCGGAGGCATACAACTGTGAGGCAGAAATTCTAGTTTATACATATCAAAAGTTATTTCTGGATACCCTTCATACAGAGCAGGTATAGACCATTGTCTTTAATTTACAGAAACGCAGCTATTAACCTAATGACCAAGCACTCTGCGACAGAGACATGGAAAAACTTTCTTTTAAGAGGCAGAAACGTTGAATAGAACCATGGTCGCCCATCAAGAGCCACATGCATTTCCTACTGATTAGCTAATTCCTGCTGATAACACCGTCCCAACCCATGGTGGTTGAATGATGTCGTTGTGTAAGCATGGCGCCCTCCTTCAGGTGTACCCCCAGATAATACTGTTGACTCTGTCAGCACTGTTTGCATTGTTAGCACAGTTAACTAATAATCGGCAGCTTAGCCGCCTCCATGTTGAGAGCCGTGTGCACACAATCCCGGCTCGACCCTTAAATGATCGATATGCTTTTAACACTGATGATTTAAGTAGTTGAAAACATTTTTTTTCAGTCAGAATGATGACTTTGGAGTGGAAACATTTCAACATGACATCTCTTTTATGTAGAGCCAGTTACTGTGATTTTTAAAAACAGATTTAAAGTATTGCAGGATGGGTTCTTCCTTTAATCCTTTCACTTTTTGTAGCTAAATAGTCGCTTTGAAGAAATGAGGATGAGCAACATTTACCCACATGGGAGGATTTTTCTTGATCTTTGTGTCTTTCCCTTTGGTCTTCAATAGTTTGAAGCGGCAAGAAAAGCACACACACACACACACACACACACAGTCCTGGTTATTCTTTAAAAAGTCTTTGATGTTTCCTTGACTTTCTGCCAATCCTCAGGACATACTCTCACCTTCACTCATGTGAGGCCGCACCCTGGACTTCAGTGTGCTGTGCTCCTCCTTCATGTTCCAGCAGCACCAACATCACTCTCCATCAGTACGGAGCAAGATAGACTGCAGTGATGAGGAGGAAGAAAACCTCAAGTCAGCACAGTTAGAAAGCCTGAAATAGTCCAGGGGGTCGACTGTGCAGCCATTAAACGTAATCAGTCTGGGAAAATGTTAATTCAGTTCGCTGCTGAATCAAGACTGTGTTTGCTGAAGCTCATTCGCCGCTTGTTTGATTTTGTGTGGTTTGGATAATAAGTTGGACGTCCTCCAGGAGCAGAAATGAAAGGTAACCTCTAACACTCGCACCGATCGCTCTCACACATATTTCTGTCTTTCTTTTCCCACTTTCACTGCTAAAGGAAGAACCCTTTGAGGGGAGCAAGGTATGAAATGCACGAGCCAGATAGTTTCTTTATTGGCAATTTCATCAACATTAATAATCCATGCTGTCCATTTCAGAAGCTGAAATAGATTGATGCTTTTCCATTTGTCTGCGCTGTTTGATGCTGTTCAGTGAACCGTCGCAGCGAGGCATCGATCTGTGCCGTCTTTGCTTCTATACAAACATCTCATTCCCACGATTCCAACACTCAATCCTGGGTTTTCAATTATGGCCTCCCATTTCCCATCATCCGTTTGTGTAATCTCTTCGAATGTGAAAAGATACAGCGGCAGCTTCACAGTAAAACTGTTGCATTTGTGAACAGTTGGTGACTTTGATTTTTCACGAGAAATGCATTTGTTGTGTGTTTGTGGCACGCACGCGTACACCTGTTGGAATTTGAATGTGTGTGTGTGTATTTGCTTGAATGCATGGCTGTGTGTGTGTGTCTACCTGTGTGTATATCTGACTCTTGTCGGACAGAACGAGCTGAGGAACACGGAGATGCTGTCGGCTGCCTGTGCGGTGGGTGTGGGCTGCTGCTTCGCTGCCCCTATTGGAGGTAAGACAACATGGCTGCAGCCTCTGATTGAATGGTATCTAATTATGGTAGATAATTACAGCAGCTAATAAGATAAAGAGAATATGTGTCCCACTAGCAGGAGAGTGGTTGCCAATCTTGGTCAGTCCATACGTCTAACATGTTTTGATTCAGCGACTGTTCTCAAAGACGATGTTTCACATTGTTCTCAGGGGCTTTCCTTTAGAGTCACTGTCATGTCAAAATGTGCCCTCTGATCCAATTTTGTGTTTCAAATCAAAAACTACCGTCAGTACACAGTGTTGTGTTGTCCCAAACTGAACATGGCTTTCTTGCACTTAACAGAAATGACAATCACAACATTAGATATCTTCTTCTTGTGATTCTTGTTCTTCCTCTTTCTTGGATTTTTTTTCTTGTTCTTCTCATTCTGGTTCTCGCCCTTCTTTTCCTCCTCGTTTTTTTCATGTTCTCCTTCTTCTTTGTCTTATTTCTCTCCTTATTGTTTTTCTTCTTCCTGTTCTTCCTATTCTATTTGTTCCTCTCCTTGTCTTTCTTGTTTTTCTTCTTCTTTTTTTGTTCTCATTTTTTCTTCTTGCTCTTATTCTTGTTCTTCTTGTTCTTGGTCTTGTTCCTCTTGTTGTTGTTCTTAATAGAGTGCTTCAGTAATGAGTCCTAAAACCCCGTAATGAGTTAGCATTTTTGCTCTTTTGGTTCCCTCGTCCTGAGGTCATTGGGATTTCTGAATTAGTTTTTGGTTAGATGCCCGAAATAAGGTCTGTGGTTAACAGAGCTTGTTCTACAACAGAAAATACAGCAGTAAAAACCACAGGCTGTATAAATAATGGGCATAGCTACCATGATGTCACCCACTGTTAGGTGGACTACCATTTGAGTCTTGAGTTTGGCTTCTTGGCTGTCACTATCTTGGTTTTTTTGGAGGTGGAAGGGACATTGTTTGGATGAGAAGTTGGAGCTGTGGAAGAGCAAGGGGTGGATCTGAGCGTGTCTGAGTGCAGTGACACCTTGCTGACCTCCCCTACAGTTGTTAGTTAGCTGTAGAGACCAAACCAGGCTGTAAACATGCTTATTTCTGCTCTAAAGTTGGGCATTTTAACAAAGGGGTCTACTGGGATTTACTCTGTTTTGGATCCAGCCTCAAGTGGCCACTCAAACAACTGCAGTTTTTGGCACCAACGCATTGGCCTAATTTGTCAGCCTCGGAGGCAGCGTGTGAACACACTTATGCACTCAAAAAAGCAGGTATAAGTAAGCAACAACTGGAGTTGAGACACAGTTTCAGATCCCTGTATGTGTTATCCCGTTTTTTTAAAATGATGAATCCTAACGGATAAAAAAAACAAAAGTTGCACTCAGTAGCCATTCTGCAGCTTTCAAATTGTATCATATGATCTACATCTGCATGTTAAGTACAAAACCTTAATTTAACCAAATACAGATTAAATTTCTTTTGCAAGAGTGACCTGAGAGGGCAGCACAAACATCACAATACAAGTAGACCAATATAACTGTCTGTTACACACTACAAATGAGTGAATAAAAAATGTGCGTAATATGCAATACAAAAGGAAAAGATTGAGATGCAAACTTGTCATGGAAATGTGGATGTTCAAATTTCTATTTTGGCCATTTTCTATATTGGCTGTTTGAACCATTTTATTGAATTTTATTGAATTTTATTTTATTTTATTGAAGTGTCTGTTTATGTTTGTTTGTACATTGCAGGGGTGCTGTTCAGTATTGAGGTCACTTCAACATTTTTTGCGGTGAGGAACTACTGGAGGGGCTTCTTTGCTGCCACCTTCAGTGCCTTCATATTCAGAGTGCTGGCAGTGTGGAACCAGGAGGAAGGTAAGGGACAAACAATTTGTTTATGACCTTATTGCTCATTTTTAATAACTGTTTTTTGTATTTGTGTATCTGTTTGTCTTTGTGGTTTTGCTCTGGTGTGCGTTTTTTCCCTAGCTGTCTGTATTGAAAATAAACAATGTCTCAAAATGATCTCCTGAAAAAAGTTAGGGAATGTCATTTGAGTTATATTATGCTTTACATTACTAATCACTTTAATGGGGCAATGGTCAATATTACAGGGTTCCCGTGGATCTTTAAAAAGTCTTAAAAGGCACTGAGTCCATCAGTCTCAAATTCAAGCCTGAATTGGCATTAAAATGTCTTAAATCAATCTTTTAATTGTCCTAAAAATGCGTATACATTGGAGGTGGGATTTTTATTAACCTTTTTTTCTGATATTGTATTCAAAAAGCTCAAAATATTAGGTAACTTAAAAATAATAATTTACTGAATACCTCTTGCATTAGCATCTGTAACAAATGGACATATTGCTGTGCAGTGTACACAGAGTGACAACAATCCCTTTTCTCCCCAGAGACCATCACTGCTCTCTTTAAGACCCGTTTCCGTCTTGACTTCCCGTTTGACCTTCAGGAGCTCCCAGCGTTCGCCATCCTCGGGTGAGTGTGTTTCTCTGTACTGACGCCACATTAAACCCCTGATCCCAGAGCAGTTTGGCACCTAAGAGATCAGAGTCTCTATGTAATCTTGTCCTGGTCACATTCCTACTGAGAGTCTGAAGGTTGATTTGTATCCGAAGAATCGGGCATGAAATTAACTTTTTACTCTTTTCATTGAAAATAGAAGCTGTATCGACATGGTCACATTACAAATTTGATTTGTTTGATGCCAGATTGTTTTAATGGTGAAAAATGAAAACAGAAGTTGGTTTCTTGTCAAAGAACCCAAGAGAAGTGACCTAACCAGGCGCAGTTAAATTGTTTTTTAGCAGCAGTGAGATTGCTTTGTTTTGTCCTGAGATGTTCTACCAAACCGGTGTGTCTTTGTGTGTCCGTAGGATTGCCTGTGGTTTTGGTGGTGCTCTGTTTGTGTACCTGAACCGCCTGATTGTGGAGTGCATGAGGAAACAGAAGATGATCAACAAGTTCTTGCTGAGGAAGTGAGTATCTGATTTCTGATGTTACACAGCTTAAACACTTTTGTTGATCAAACTGAAGGAAACATTGCATCAGCACACTCAATTCAGTATAAAAATCCTATTTAATTAGCGAGCTTTCAGCCAGACCAACTTTCGGGGATCAACATTTTGAGGAAGGCCTTTATTCACTTATTTGAGGAGAGTAAAATAAGAGGATGGATATCACTTTCTGTCTGTACATTAAGTGGGAGGCCACTTCCAACAGAGTGTTAGCTTAGCTTAGCATAAAGATGAGAAATAGGGGGAGACCGCTAGCTTGGCTCAACTTGTCATTGTTACACTTTGTTTTTTGTGAAAATAGCCAGTACAAGATAAACAAATACCTTTGAGCTTTAGAGGTTCTGGTAGGTGACTTTTGTCACTTTGGGAGAGAAAATGGCTCGCTGTTATCCCCTGTATCCTGTCTTTGTGCTAAGCTAACTGGCTAACGGACAAATATGAGAGTATCAGTCTTCTTATCTAACACTTTGCTAGAAAACAAATAAACATATTTCCTAAATATTGTATTACTCCTTTAAAGGAGCTCTCTATGATGTTCAGAGCGTAGTCAGAGGTTGTCTGCGCACAGTTCTCAACATGGAGATGGCTTAACCAGCAGCAAGAATGCCATAGACTGTATAAAGTAATGGACATAATAGCAGCTATGATGTCTCCCACTGGTTTGTGGACTTGTGTTTTGAAGCCTTGAGTTCTGCATTTTGGCTGTTGACATCTTTTGTTTTTGGAGCCGGAAGTGACGATATTTGGACAAGATCTTATTTGAAGATAACCCTATGCTAACCTAATGCTAGGTGGTAGCTTGGCTAGCACCATGCATTTACTGCTATGGCTAACAGTGATGATGCTGTTAAGAAACAGGCTTAAAACTGTTAAAATGAAATGTACTTACAGACAAAACTGCTTCTGCGACACCGTCATCCCAATATTAGTTGTAATCATCGTATGAGCACAGTGCATAGCGGTGGTGGTTAGCTAGCCAGTGGCCGGAAATCTACCACAACAAAAGACAGAGAAGCTCGGATTACGGCACACACAGAAGCAGCATGACTGTATTCTTTGCTCACGAGGCGATTACGTCACCATATCTTTACATAGCGAATAGTTGTTTGCTGCTATGTTAATGCTCTGAATATCATAGAGAGCTCTTAAAATAAATATCGAGACACATCTAGAAAAGCCACTAAACTGTAAATAAATCCAAGAAGAATCAAAGTCCTGCTCACATCCCCCTAAACTTGTGTTTAAAATTGGCTTTGGAGTCTCAGGCCTCAGTGTTAATGTAATATAGGGGAATGTAGGTAAAGTCCTTGTATGAATTGGGTCAGTTTCACACATCACAGGGAGCTATTTATAGTTTCTCACCACCCAGAAATCAAGTATGCACACACAGTGTGACAAGCACACCCATTAATGACCCCGCAGTCCATCTCTTCCTGTCAGGCGCCTGGTGTATCCCGCACTTGTCACCCTGCTGGTCTCCACTCTCACGTTCCCTCCGGGCTTCGGGCAGTTCATGGCCGGACAGGTGAGAAAATACTTTCACACTCCTCTGACAGCATGAAAGCCTCGACTGTTGTTGGGTGATTGATGTTAATTTTAAATGAAGTGAGAGTTGGTGTCAGGTTGAGGGTCATTTTGTGCTCCTTTTAACATGATATCATAAAGTGTTCAATAGCTCCCATGTTTCCTGTTATAAAGACAAAGAGAAATTAAATACCTTTTTTAATAATTGCAACTGAAAATTGACACTTATTAACACAGTCTTATCATTTTCTATTCTTTTCAACTCAGTTGATGAATATTTAAAGTTGCGAAATACAAAAATTGGCTGATGCAACACTGCAGTATTTGTGCAAAAATAAAACAAAGAAAGAAGCCTCTGGTTCAGATTAGGCAGATACTCCAGACACATTGTTCTGCCACTGCAAACATTTGACAATAGACACAATAAAGTGAAATGTAGTTCAAGCTTTTTTTAGAGATGCAGAGCACATGCTTTTTGTGCTGGTGTTGCCTGTGCACCTGTCGCAATGCACAATGATCCAAGCCATTTAGATTCATTGTGTGACTTTCAGACTGTCAAAACATGTTCAAAACATCTGTCTGTCTGAGTTTAGAGAATAACTTTTATTTGCCCTGTGCAGTTTTCAGACAGTGGCGCTCATTTATTGAAAGAATACTGACACGAAACAGAATAAGACAAGCGGCTGCACTGGCATTAAGAAAGTTTCACTTGTTTCTAGACAATATTTGAAACAAGTGAAATTGTATTATAAAGCAGGTAATCTCTATCAACAGATATCTGCATATGTACGCAGAATTTTTAGGCTACAGGACAAGATTTTCTGTATCGGAAGTAGGTATGGACGATATGTCTGTAAAATAAGATCACAATATTTCAGGGTATTTTTGCGATAGATATTCTCGACGATGTGACAGAAATACTGAAATTATTTTGTTGTTAACTTTAAGACCATACAATGTATATGTATAAAACAAGTGTTATAAGTTTATATTTGTCAACATAAATAGAGTTCGCCCTCAAATATTCAGTAAAAACTGCGGAAAATAATCTCTCAGTTCATTAGTTTGTAAAAAACAACAGTTACTCATAGTGAGATTCAGATTCTGTATAAAATATAAATATTACAACAAAATAAAATCTATCAAAAATTACACATCTACTTTAACAAATACAAAACATTGTCTTATATCCATAAGTGTGTGTGTGTGTGTGTGTGTGTGTGTGTGTATAACTGAGTTGTTTTCTCTTTACCTGGGCCTGTATGCGCTGCTATTATTCCTCCAACATATTGTTGCTTTTGTCACAGTATGAATTGTTCTTATCACATTAAAAATAATACCAATATTATTGTGGATGCTATGATTTGACACGCCACTGTTTGGAAGTTTTCTGGTTTCTGTTTGTAGTCCATTTGTGATCTGAGGTTGTGATATTGTAAAGCATGAGATTCTATTAAGACTCTATTAAGGAGCAGGATACTCAGAATTATCTTACTCTTATTTTATTATTATTTTTGTCATCATTTAAAATTCAATAACTCTCAAAATGGAACTTAAAATTGAGTTTGCAGTGCGCATATTACAAAAAAAAAACTTTCATTCCATTCAGTACACTTTCAGTACACTTTATTTACCAGGATGATTGAAGTGGATCATTATTGTTATCATTAGGGGAGTCATGGGATGTTCTGAAAACAAACTATTCAACAATAAAACAATTAAAATACCAGTTGTATAAAATGCAGCAGCGATCTCCAGGTACGTACTGTATATGTCAACACGGCCTTTACTGCTAACGTCTCTGGCCTCTTACACACGTCTGTCAAGTCTGGTGGAATAACAAACAAACATTCAGCTAACCTTTCTCTCATATCACCCCGCCAGCTGACGCAGCATGAGTCTCTGGTCGCACTTTTCGACAACCGCACGTGGTGCCGCCAGGGCGTGGCGGAGGAATTTGACTACATCAGCCACCACCACGCCTGGAAACATCCACAGGTCAACGTCTTCATCACACTCATCCTCTTCATCATCATGAAGGTAGGCCTGCGACATGTGTCGAGACAAAGTTGTAAAATTTGATGACTTGACGATTCGTCTCACATTTGTCTCTCTGTCTCAGTTCTGGATGTCCGCCGTGGCCACCACCATGCCTGTTCCCTGCGGAGCCTTCATGCCAGTTTTTCTTATCGGTGAATCAAATCTTTTGTGTTTTCTGACGTTTCTGCTGCAGTGGTAATAAAGAACCTCTTTAAATAACTTCCTCTATCTGTGTGTGACGGACAGGTGCAGCATTTGGCAGACTTGTTGGAGAGATCATGGCAGCCATGTTTCCTGATGGCATACATGCTGACGGCAGCGTGTATCCCATAGTTCCCGGCGGTTATGCTGTGGTTGGTGAGTTCTGTTTTTTATACCTTTGCGCCTGTGATAGCAAGTAGGAGGCATTATGTTTTCAGGTTCTCCGTTCATCCGGTTCTTGTGAACACGAAACCTCGAAAACGCCTTGAGGGAATTTGTCCACATTTGGCTCAGACGTCCATTTGGACTTTAAGAAGTATTTCACTGATATATAGAAAGCCTGCACATAAAACTAGGCCATCTCTGCAGTAGGAAGACACAAATACTTTTGGAATTGCTACATGACGAGAGAAAACTGAAAAAAAAGGTGTATTCTTGCTCAAAAGGTAGAAAACTTACATCAGCCAGAGTGCAGCACGTCTGACGTCACGTGGAATCGTCCGTGTGAAACAATGGCGGCCGGCCAGATCACGTTACAATTAAATGGTAATATTAAACATGTTTCTGAAAACATTTGAGGCAAGAAATAAGCAATACAGTTACAGAATCTCGATGTACTGTATATATGATGAGCGCTGCCTAGTTTGGCACAAACGTTCACTTGGACTCAACGATGGATTGATTAGATTTTAGAGGTCAAAGGTCAAAGTCACTGTGACCTAGCATCTGTCTCATTTACGTTAAGTGCAGTATCTCAAGGCCTTGTGGGAGTTTCTTCAAATTTGGCACAAACGTCCAATTGGATTTAAGAACAAGAATTTGATGGTATACGGTCAAGGTCAGTGAGGTCATTGTGACCTCACAAACATGTTTTTGGTCATAAATTAATAATTTTTTTAATAATTATGAATTATAAAAATTTCACACGTGTCTAACAGGATATAATGATAAAGTGATTATATTTTATATCTAATAATATATTATATTTAAGGTCAATTTCAAAGTGACATCATAATGTTTCGCAAAAACACTTTTTTGGCTGTTACTCAACGTTATATCTCATGAACAGAAAGGGAGACATCTGGCCAGATACTGAGATCTCCTGTGTTGCTGTGGGAAAATGTGTGTGAAGCGCCCACATTTTCATACTCAGATGAAAACTAACTGCAACTTGAGTGGTTTGGGGAGGCAAAAAATTCAGAGGCGGTTATTCTCGTTTTGCACTAAATTCACCATTTTGTATCTAATCTGCCTTGATAACTAATTTCCAGGCCACTTTTCACTTTTCCTCTCTGCTTTGTTATTGAAGTCATCCCCGCTGCACAGCTGCAGCCGTTTCTGTCACTTCTTACCGGTTATAGAATATGACTGATGAAAACTGATTCCACTTAAATTGAATCACATTTTGGACCAAAGTAAAATAGAAAATCGTTCCATACAAAATTGCCGTGGTCGTGGCTCACTGGTTAGCGTGACAGGATGGAGCTAAATGTTATGAATTAGCATGACATCCTGCAGAAAATCTGATTTGGATTTGCTGTCTTGCTAGAAAATCTTCTCTGATTGATAACACACAGATAGCTCACACATTCAACATCACATCTTACACAGTCTAATGTTTAATCCTGATTAAAAAAAGAGATGCCTGATCTCCTCTATTAAATTGTATGAATGGATTTTAAAGAGACAAGACAGAAAAAGATTTTTCTTTAATTCCCTCCTACACAGGTGCTGCAGCGTTGTCTGGAGCAGTCACCCACACTGTATCCACAGCAGTCATAGTGTTTGAGCTGACTGGTCAGATCTCCCACATCCTGCCTGTGATGATCGCTGTGATCCTGGCCAATGCCGTGGCCCAGTCGCTCCAACCATCACTGTACGACTCCATCATACGCATCAAGAAACTCCCTTATCTGCCTGAGCTGGGCATGGGGCATCACGAGTGAGTCTTCAGGATGGAGCTGTCCCTTACATTTTTACTCTTTATTCCAAGTGATTCTGTGCCTTCTTTTGTTTCGTATCTCCCCTCCCCTTACCTTTCATTTCCTTCCCTTTGTTGTATCCACATCTCTCTGCTCCACCTTCTCATCACTTCCTCTGCTCTTCCATGTTTCAGGAAGTATAATATCCGTGTGGAGGACATCATGGTCAGGGACGTGCGCTTCATCACTCTTAACTCTTGCTATCGGGATCTGCAGGAGATGCTGCTGACTGGTCATCTCAAAACACTGGCCCTGGTTGAGTCCAGCGGTAAGAATTTGGAAAAAAATAAAATAAATCTTGTGTTTTCCAGCTAATAAGTCCCAGTTCTAGTCACCTGTAGCACCATTTCAAGAACATATTCAGGCAGAGACAAAAAAAGTATTGCAGTGAGTTGAAACTTAATTAGAGAAACACTATCACTGATTCTGATTCAGTTAACTTAAGCTTCGGATAGGTGTTTTAGGGGAATTTACAACCTTCATGAAGTCAGGATATATTGCTGTGCTGTTGCGTTAGACTACATAAGTTTTGTCTGAACAGCTCACTGAGGCCGTGATGGAGGGGTCGTGCAGGCATACAACAAATCCCCGTTACGTCTGTGAGCTTCGTCTGCCACATTTCAGTCTCAATGTTACAATCACAACAATTCATGCAAATTCAGCCAAACCCCATGAATTCTGCGAGACCTTGCAATTTTGTCCAATCATTGCAATTTTACCACAAATTTGAATATTTAAAACAGGTAAAATATCTCTTCAGTAGAGCTGCCTGCAGTGTATTGATCCGCTCCCCTCTCTATGTGTGTTTAAGTTTAGTTTATTTGAAAAGGGACAGTGTAAATTTATGAATACACAATTTATAGGCTATTTTTTTATCTATAGTCCCTTGGCCAAGGTTTTACGGAAGGTTTCCCAAAACACAACAAAGCAAAATAACAAAGAAAGAGGGCATACTACTACTATGAAATCAGGCATTTTATTCCACAAAAATCACAAAAGCAGCGTACAAAATTGTGGAGGGACTGACATTTATATCATTCTCCTTCTTAAAATTCCCTGTCACCTTTTTCTTCTTCGTCCTTCAGACTCCATGATCCTGCTGGGCTCCATAGAGCGCCTGCAGCTTCAGTCGCTGCTCTCCCTTCAGCTGGGCCACCAGCGGAGGCTCGAGTACCTCCGCCAGCTGGCACAGGACAACGGCACCCACGATCACCTGCCCAGCCTGACCACCGACAGCACTCCCAGCTCCCCATGCTCCCACACCCACATCAACGCCTCGACCAACACCAGCGCTCGCCAAGCGGTCCGCTTCCTGGTGAGCACCCAACAGGTGTGAGGCGTCCGGGGGCGCCAGGGCTGGGCTGGGGCCAAGTCTGGCTTGGGTTGGGTTGTAGCGGTAGAGTAAAAGTGGATCAGCATGTGTGAAGCATGTAGCAGTAGGTAAAGGCACAGATGGAGTTTGTGGACAGCTGTCGTGGTAAGTGTTTACTGTTAACTGTATGAATGTCCTTTATTTCTACATTCACATTAACATGTGTCTTCTGTGTCTCTGTCGTCTGTGCCCTTACCTGTGCCGTTTGTTTGTTTATGTGCATGTGCTCGTATATGTCTTTTCTGTGGCTGTGTGTGTGTGTGTGTGTGTGTGTGTGTGTGTGTGTGTGTGTGTGTTTGTGTGTGCGTGCATGCATGCTTGTGTCTGGCTTCCTCTGTTAATATATTTTCCATGTAGATCTCCACAGAGGAGTCTTCCTCCTTCAGCCCGGTGGTTTCCAATGTTCAACTTCCTCTGAAGTCTGCCTTGAAAACTGTGTCCGCCATCAGCGACACAGAGACGCCAAATAGTATGTACTTTACATCGCTGCAAACATACATATTAAGACACATAGGAACACTGACATGCGATACTGAGAATTGAAACTAATCAGATTGAAAATAATCATTTATCAAATTGGCATTTGGGAAAATTGGCTTGATTTCTTTGAAAAACATGGGAGGAAGACAATGATTAACAAGAAATTGCCTCAAATTAGCAAGAAATTACTTAAAAAGTTACAAGAAAATTACCTGAAAATAAGCAAAAATACAATGGTTAAATAAATAAATGAAAACAAGAAAATGACCTAAAAAGGTGCTATAAATGTTAATATAAATAATAGCAAATATATATTTATAGTTAGTTTCCTTCACATTTTTCCTTTAAAATTTTTTTTCTTATAAGGTTTTCTCTTTCTTTTACCGTTACTGTATTTTTTTATTATTTTCAGTTCATTTTCTGTCAGCTTTTCCTAATTTCTTGCAATTTGTAGGACATCTTTTATTGCTCGTTTCCTTTATGCCCACATTTTCAAGAGAAATCAAACCAGTTTGTTCAGGTTTTCAAGGTTAAAATGCTTGTGAAAACGTAGCCAAAAAAACTGATGGCAATCCAGGTTTCAAAGGGTTAAAAACAGATTATTTTTTTCCTCTCTCTGAGGCTCTCAGACCCTCTCCTGTGCCGACCAAGACCAGGAGCTGCTAGAGGTGAGAAAGAAAGACAGATACAATGTATCCGTGGGTGCAAGTGAACTGTATGAATGTGACATCGTATACGTGGGTGTGTGTGCTCTCTCTGAGTCCACGCGTATGCCGTCCTCCTCCTCCTCCTCCTCCTCCTCCTCCTCCTCCTCCTGCTGACGGGCAGGATCCACCCACAGGCAGCAGGGTTTTCCTGTGTGATCTCATGCTGTGGCGTTTTGTTTTAAAACTTCTGTGAGTCACTACACACATTCACTGCCAGTCAAACGTCTTTGAACATCCTACGTGTTAGCATCTTGGAGAAGACCGGACAGCACTCCAGTTTGACTTTTTGATGTTGCCCCACAGACGTTTCTTAACTTAAAACATCTATTACATTTTATCAAATAGTGCAGTGGCCATTAAAAATGTGCCTGTTTGCTTGGCCTTATATCTAAAAACCTCACACTTGACATTGCTCTTCCTTGAGTCATCAGCAATAATCGCCACAACATAGTTGCGTCCGTTAATAATGCTACATTGTACGTGTCATTTGCTAACAGATAGCTATTTGGCACGGCGCTGTTTTTGTGAAAAAAAACCTAAAAGTTACATTTCCGATGCTTGAAATTTTTGAGTTTACTACAATGCATCATCTTCGCTCTCTTATTCTTCGTCTGTTCTTGAAAGAACTGTAGCCATGGATGTATAAAGAAAACTGGATACAGTGTTAGAGGCCAGTCATTCCTATCAAAGTTGCTCAGTGGTGCATGAAACAAAAAAAGTTCAACTTGCAGGTAAACAATTACTGGATCTTCCATAATCTTTAACTTTCTTTAACAACTTTATCCTACCAGGGACAATTAGTTAAGAGCAGCATGTTCAAACTACAAAAAAAATACACACAAAAAACACACATAGCAGCATTCACAATACACAAGCAGGAAAAGCAAAATGACACAAAGTGCTAGAAAAAAAAATGTTAAAATGTACGCTGTTCAAATACCTTTTTTTCTGGCAGTGTATCCAATGTTGCATTAACATTGGGGTTTCATGTACAGATTTTGTGCCCTCGCCTTCATCTTTGGTGTAGTAATTATACCCTTTCAGCAACATTGTGCTCACATCTCGGGACCTCTCCCAGTAGAAGTCAGACTGGGATCCAGTGTTGCGGGTAAAACTGTCCAGTTTCGCTGATGCTGTGTTAATGTTGTGTTGATGCCTTCTCTCCCCGGCTGGAAGAGCCCGGCTGGGCCGGCTCCTCCTGAAAAAAGAAAGCCCAAGCCCAAACGAGTGAGGATCTCCATGGCGGTAAGATTGTCTGCCGCCTAGAGACTGTTGCTTAGTAACCGTTGCCTTGCGACACACACGTAGTGAGTGCTGGACCAAAATATTTATGGTGCACCAGTCAAAGCATTAGAGTGGCTTTGCAGAGAGAGCAAGAGAAAGTGTGTGTGAAAGAGATGGGGCATTTTTTTATTTTATTTATTTTAAGAAGTAACAATTTCATCATGTTTTCAACATCAGCGTTAAAATGTTTCATCAGCTCTCACTCTGTTAGTGCTCGTTCTGCGTGTGGTGTTGTCATCGTGTGTTTTGGAGGATTTGTTTTGTGTTTCATTTGTCACAGTTAATGGTGTTATTGGTGTTGTCAGTATAGTTTTTTGGGTGCTGGGTTCACTGTTTCACCCATAAACCAAATGTTTCTCTCACCTTTACCTCTGAAACTCTCCCTGTAAGTTATTATTGGGTTACACCTCTGCATTTCACACACTACACTGACACCAACAAACAAATCACCCATCAGATTGCTGTGTTACGTGTATGTGTTTGTACACTATTTAGTGTACACAACTGTGTGAATCTTACTTTGTGTGTGTACAAACAGCGACAATGTAGATCTGACTCCATTTTGACTTTTAGGACTCTACTGAAGTGGAGGACTGCATGACCCCATCAGATGTGAGACCCACACTATCAAAAAAAGCACAAAAATGAGTTTTACAGCTCAAAAGTTGAGAGGTTTCAGTGTGTTGTCACCCGTCTCGTTGCAGATAGCAGAGTGGGAGGAGCAGCAGCTCGACGAGCCGGTGGATTTCAAGAACTGCAAGATTGATCCCGCTCCCTTCCAGCTGGTGGAGCAAACATCTCTGCATAAGGTTTAAACAAAATCCCCGATATAACATCGACCTTTATACCACAGTAGCCTGTTTTCTTCATCATTTGATATGAATATTAAAAAATAAATGTCCTGAAAGCTTTTATTTCACCACTGTTTTTTTTATTTCATAAAGTGTATTTAGCAGTTACCTCATTTAGTCCTGTTACAAGTGGATCATTTAAACATTTTAATTTTTCCAACAGGCAAAACTATGTTGTCTGTTCCATATAATCATTTCTATAACCTTGATCTAAAATGCAAATGATGCCCCCCTCTGAGTCCGTATCCAGGCCATGACCCATCTCTCGTCCTCCACAGACTCACACTATCTTCTCTCTGCTGGGTCTGGATCACGCCTATGTGACCAGCATGGGACGTCTGGTTGGAGTGGTTTCTCTCAAAGAGGTGTGCATGTGTTTCCTTCAACTGTTCGTATCCTGTGTATCAGCGTTTTCCAAACCTCTCCTCAGGTCCCACTGGATCTATAAAAAGTCTTAAATGGCATTTAGGTCAGAAGTCTTCAATTTGATTCAAAAAAATAGAATTTTATCTTGTTTTTTTAATGACATTGCGTTGTTAAATCGAAATCATGTAGCAGGTTTTCAGTTTTGTTTTCAGCACTTAAAAAAAAAATCGTCCAACTTTTGAACTTAAAAAAAAAAATTATTTTGTCCAAATGTTGATCTTACAACAAGGAACAATGTTGTCAAAATGTTTATTGAATAAACATTTTGACAAAATTGTTCCTAACCCTAAGTGATTGATGTGGGTTTATGTTTTGTTTTTTTCTTAAATCTTCATTATTGTAAAATTGGTTTTAAATTTATTTGAGTGTCATTCAAAAGTCTTAAATTTAACTTGTCTTAAGCTGCAGGAACTCTGACCATTTGTGCTGCATATTTTAGATCGCTCTCTGCTGTAACAGCTGAATTCAATGATCAGCTCGTTATCAAGCAGCTGCAGGAGTTCATAACGAGCTGATCATTTGAATCAGCTGTGTTGGAGCAGGGAGACGTCTACACCATGCCGAGTGGTACTTTGTGTGGTACTTAATTTTTTTGTCATCAAATTTTTATTGTTTAACATGGAAACAACCAACAAACACACTAATACAGAAAATAGATTATTGGGGTGAAAAGTGAGACATAGAAAAAAAATTGCATTCAGTTTTATATAAAAAATATATATATTATATATATATAAAATATATATATATATATATATATATATATATATATAATAATTAAAAAAATGTATATAATATTTAGATATAATAAATAAAAAAGGGAAAAGAAAAATATCAAACTCGTGAAAAGCCAAAATAACAATAAAACATTTGAAAAATAAGATAACAACAGACGTATAAGGTCTATGACCCAGTGGTTGTGCACATAAGATCTTTCACTTTGTCAATAAGGGAGGCTCAGGCACAGATGGTTGACTGTTCAGCATTACGTATTTTTGCTGCTGACATCCTCATATATGTTTTATCCAAAAAAGACTGAAGCCAAAGATTCCGAAAGAGAGCATGAGGAGGCTGCTAACCGAGAGCTGACATTTTTGTTGCTGCTGTCAGGCCCACAGAAAGTGCACGCTTCACGTGAAATAAAAGATCTAGAGAGGAGGTATCATTCAGGACAAGTGGTACTTGAAGAGAGGTTTAGGAAACGCCTTTGTATTTGATCATTAATGCATTAATCACACAATGATTACCTTTTTTTACTTTTTACCTTCTGTTTTCTTCACCTCTTTCACTCTTGTTGTCGTGCCGGCTGTGGCTCTGTGTCTCCAGCTGCGTAAGGCCATTGAGGGCTCCGTGACAGTGACTGGAGTGAAAGTGCGCCCTCCTTTGGCCAGTTTCCGAGACAGTGGGAACAGCACAACCGTATCCGAAGTAACAGAGCTACACAAGCTGTGCATCCGCCACAGGGGGCTCTCGTTGCCACGGGAACCCAACCCTCCAGATGTGGAGGAACAGCCAGATCTCCCGTACAAAGAGATCCCCGTCAACTTCTCGGACCAAACAAATTTACAGTTTGAAACATGCCCCGGGGACGTCTCGAGTCAGTCGTCGGAGTTGGTGCTCCAGGAGAGCCCGTCGTTCACCGAGGACCAATCAGAGTTTACCTTTGACTGCAGCCCCTCCCACACTGAGGAATCAGAGCTGGCCTGTGACTATGACCCCCCCAGCCACACTCCCGAGCCGGACGCCTCGGAGCAAGAACAGGGGAGTCCGTGTCTGAACAAGGACCAATCAGAACCTGAGGGAGAGGGTGGCCCCGCCCACACTGAGGATCAATCAGAATGATCAGAGGGGATCCATACCGTCGCCTCGTGAATGTTGACGTTTCTTACATTTGTAGAGGTCACTCTCACCTCCGAGTCCAGCCTAGATACCCGTGTTTCTAACGTTGTTGTGGCGTGAGTGAGCGAGTGAGAGTGAATGAGTCGGTTCATTTTTGTGTTTCAAACTCTGTAAATGCCTGTTTTAAAAGATAAAGCTGGTTTGATTTGATATTTTGTTTTACTGTCAACAAACTCCATGAAAAGGCCAAACCAACAACGGGTTTGTGTCTTTCTTTGTTCCCGATGGTTTCACACACTGAAGTCTTTTTAAAGGGAGCATAACTACACATATATGTATATATATATATATATATATATATATATATATATATATATATATATATATATATATTATGTTAAAATGCTCAACTTTACTGCAGAAATAAACACGTTCATATGTTTAGGTTTCAGTTTCAGTTCAATATTAAATTGTAAGGTTTTGGTGAAAAGACATTTCAGTTACCATTTCAATAAATATCACGTACCCAAAGAGAAAGACTTAGTTTGGATTGTTGACAGTAAGAAAATATAGAAAATTACCAGCTGTATCTTTCAAGTTTGTGTGTGTGTGGTGTGTGTGTGTGTGTGTGTGTGTGTGTGTGTGTGTGTGTGTGTGTGTGTATTTGAGAGAGAGAGACTTTTTGAAACTTTCCTTGCTATGCTCATATCTGGTCCAGACTCTTAAACATAATTTGGGACTTTGTGCCAAAATAACATCCAGTAAACATTATTTCAGTTTCATTACAAGTAGAGAAAAAAAAAGTCACCTACAAATAACGGAGAGAGGGCAATAAAGGAGCATATGATGTCGACGAAAGCACAGAAGAACAAAGAAAATTATTCTCATGAGCACATGATGGTATGAATTCAAACTACTACCTATTATTAGCACGGGTCTAATACTTCAGAGGGCCAGAGTTAATGGCTAAAAATATTAAAGGTGTACCATGCAGGAATAGCTGGTTACTATTTGTGAATAGTATTGTCAGCAAGGGTTAGGTTTAGTGCTACAGGAGCAAATAAGTGAAGTAAATATTTAAACCTCAACAGTCACTGAATATTTAACACCGAGATGTAAACACCACTGAATTCATAGCACTGAAATGTTTTAATTTGAAAACCATGCATCTGAATTTACTTATTCTGAATCCATTCAATTCTTTGATACATTATCTGTGTCCTGTTCAGGGTCCACAGGGGACTGGAGCCCGTCCCAGCTGACTTTGGACGAGGCGGGTTACAACATGGACGCGTCGCCTATTTCAGGGCTGACACATAAGCTGTGTTCAAAACCGTTCCCTATCACGGAAATCGTGCACCATAAAGTGTTTTTGTCATTTTGTAAAAGTGTTTGGATTCTCAACAGTTTATTTCATTCACTATACAGTAAAGTGCACTGTGAAATACCCACAATGCAACAAATAGTGTTCATATGATGTACCCTACATTTTACTCCCATATACCACAATGCAACACGGTCATGTATTTCCAAATGAGTGAGTGAGCGGTTTCAAACACAGCTATAGAGCCCTCACATCCACACCTACAGGTAATTTAGAGTCGTCATTTAAACCGGCCACCGGAGAAGCCGGAGAACCTGGACAAAACCCACACTGACGCGGAGAGATCATCTAACAGTGCTGCCCACTGTGCCGCCCCTCTTTGAAATATATTTAGGTTGCTCAAAATTTGATTGGTCAGAGATTTCAAATAGTAACACGTGGGCTATCCAGGACAGGATTAGGCATTAGGACCAATCAAATGTGACTGATTTTCTGTTTGAATTTCTTTATTTCTTCAAAATTATTATTCTCATATTGGATCTCAATTCTTGAAAAATAGCAACAAAACAACAATGATAATGTTCAAATTCACATTTTGAGATTGCCATTCAAGAAATTTCACATTCAAATTTCAAAAAGGTAAATTCAGAAAAAAAAAAAATACATTTGGATACATGGTTTTCAAAATAAAATATTTTCATACTCTGAATTCAGTGGTGTTTAAATTTAAAATACATGTGTCTCTTATTTGCTTCCATCAAGTTAAGGCCAACCCCAGATTCACTACCCTTGCTGTTTCGCCTTGCTTTATTTATTTTTTACTTTTTATGTATTTTTTGTGCGGTCTCGTAATTTTCGTACCTTCCTCTTGGATGCCTGCTGCTCATAGTCTGGCGCCTGGTTGCTATCTTTTTAAAAAGTCCCAGCCAGGGCAGAGTCTCGCGCTGAGAAGGCGAAAAAATACTCTTGTAGTGGGTCATAAGTTTGAATAAGTCTTTTTTTTTTCTTTAAGGAAAGTCCTGCATAGTACACCTTTAAGATACAATGTTGTTGGGCATATGTTGGCTGATATGCAATAAATTTACAGTAATAATGGAGTAAAAGGTGGTTTAACAGCAACCGCGCCATTAGTTTGTCCAGACTTCATCGTTAACAAGGCATTATTGTTTCTTTGTTTTGTTTTTTTCTTTTTACTACCAATCATTGGTGTCCACATCAGCCCCCGAAATCTCTAAATCCTCTGAGATCTACTGTTCGAAGGCAGCTTCAGTTCCAAAGGTCCACAGAGCTTAGCACAGGGCTCCGAATAATGGTGAAGCACATTGTAATTACCATGAGTATAATTTACTGCACATGTAGCCTTGTTTGGCTTTTAAGGGGCTGATTCAATAAGGGCAACTGTCAGTCTTGAACTGCCTCGACATTCTGTGCTACGTGACTTTTATTGCGTATTTAACGTGTTTCTAGCATGATAAAGGAACAACACTTGAGCTCTGAGTGAGAGGAAGAAACCGCTGCTGTTGTACAGAGCGCACAAACACACACACACACACACACACACACATACACACACACTTATACGCACATGTGTATGCGGCCTGTAGATATTAACACCGTGATATGTTCCACGTATCTTTATGAAAGTACATTTAATCCAGCCTGGCCTCCAATGCAATGTTGAGAAATGTAACTAAGCACAGTGATAACCCACAAACTGTTGTAGAGCAAAAGTGTGTGTGTGAGTCCTTGTTACGAACATCACATGGATGTAAGTATTTTTAGCTTCATGCAGCAATTTTTGAGCCATGTTTCAATCTTATGTGACGTCATCGCAGCACACCAGCTCATTTTTTGTCTGCGTAAACATTTGTGCAACGATTTATTAACGTCTTGACTTTTAGTTTGCATATAGAATGTGAAGTAGTGCTCGCCATATAAGATAAGGAGTTTAATGTAGAGAGTGTCTAAGCTAATTTGCAGCGTATCTAGTTAAGCAATAAGTCTGTAGTATCTCCCTTTATATGGCAACTGGCCTGTATATGCTTTGTACATATGAACATACACGGAGAGATCTACGTACATGCTTTTGTACATAGGAGAATTATGCATTTGAAATCCAACAGCCATCGTTATTTTTCAGAGGACATGAAATTGTTTTTTGTACATGAGTGAATGATTAAATTATAAAACACCTTTAAAAGAGAAGTTGTGTTTCTTCCTCGTGTGTTCAGTTTGTGTTTTTTATGCCTTTTAATGTTTTCATTATGTGTTTTTTTTATGTTGTCAGTCCCATTCTTGTGAACGTGATATTTCAAGATCGCCTTAGGGAAATTTCTTCAAATTTGGTACAAACCTTCACTTGGACTCAGCGTTGAACTGATTCAGTCTTCGTCTCATTCATTTGAATGCAATATCTCAAGACCTTGAGGGAGTTTCCTTAAATCCTGGATTTACATCAGTTTTCTTGTGCTGCGTTCAGATGAATTTCACAAGCTGTTTCAGCCTCTGAAACCTGAGCAAACTGGTTTGATTTCTTTCAGAAACATGGGGGAAATGTCACACAAATTGGAAGAGATTAGTTAACAGTGACATGGAAATTCCCTAAAGTTTAGGATTGTTAGAATATCATGCAAAAATAAATTAATAGGAAAAAATTGTCCAGAAAACTATATTTGTAACTATAATAATTTAAAAACCCCCAAAAAACCTCTTTTGGAGTGGTTTTCTTGTTCGTTTTTGGGTTGTTTTTTTTTTTTTACCCCCCCCCCCTCCCCCCCCCCCCCCCCCCCCCACCCCCCCCCCCCCCCCCCCCCCCCCCCCCCCCCCCAGCCCGTCATAAGAATGAACTGATTAAGATTTGGTGATCAAAGGTCAAGGTCACTGTGACCTTGTGTCTATCTCATTTCTTGTGAATGTGATATCTAAAAAACATCTTGAGGGAAATTCAAATTTTAGCATCAGCATCCACTTAGACCGAACAATGAACTGATTAGAAATTTGGTGGTCAAAGGTCAAGGTCACTGTGACCTCACAAAACATAACTCAAGAATTCATTCACAAATTGTGACAGCATTTCACATAAATGTCATATCGAATATAATGATGAAGGTTTGACATTTTATATTCAAAAGGTCAAAGGTCAACTATACTGTGACACAACAATGTTCTAAAAAAAAAACATTTTCTGGCAATTACTCAACATTATAACTTATAAGGGAGACATTTGTTCAGACAGTGAATTGGTGACACTGATCTTGAAACTGTGCTGACTGTATAGAGGGGAAAAAAGACAAAAATCTTCTTTCAAAAAAAGTCATATTTATATATATGCAGGACATTCAGACATTCAGTATCAAACATAGCCCGACCCACATGACACTGCATGACCCAGAGAAAACAACACTACAAAATATCCATAGAAAACCAATGCAACACATGACTCTTCACAGAAATGTACAAAACTGAGTTTGAACAACAGCTTTACATTCTGGTTGAACTCTTCAATCAATATATATATATATACTGTTTACAGCAGCGATAAACGGTGGAGCGAGATCAGTACATGGAAGGCCTGGAGGATGAGAGACAGAAGGCAGCGAGTGGAGATGATCGGAGGGTGAGGTGAAGAGAGGTTAAAGGGACACTTCACCCCAAAATCAAATTGTTTTCCTCTTGCCTGTAGAGGCAAAAAAAAAATGATTTATCAATCTAGATACGATTGGTGGGCGTAGTTCGATTGAAAGAAAATAAATCCTACATGAAACTGCTAATGGCAAGCCCTGTGGGTTATCTTGAGTAAGTGAATCATGGTTTCTAGAACGAGACATTGCTGTTTAGTTTCCCCTTTTTTTTCCTTGTTCCATCATCGAGATCGCGAAATCTCCTCGGCTGATATCTCCAACACTCTTCAGCTTGCACTAAAACCATCTAGATTGATAAATAGAGCTACAGGGAAGACGAAAAATGGTTTTATTTTAAGGTGAACTGTCCCTTTAAGAGTGAAAGCAGAATAGATGATGTCATATCCAGAATCAACACGGACCCAAAGAGACATAAAGATGGACAACACATCACATCAAATACTCTTTCTTCTCCTCTACTTCATCCCTCTCCTCCTCTTCATCGAAGGACGCCACTCCAGAAGAAGCCCTGTCGGAGAAGAAGCTTCTCCGGCTGGAATGCCACATTCGAAAATCGTGAAACACGCTGCCTTCCTCCTCCTCGTCCTCCTCGTCCTCCTCTCCAGGCGACTCAGAGTGAGAGGTGGAGTAGCAGGAGTCAAACCTGCTGCTCCTGGCCCGAGGCCTCCACTCAGGCTTGTGGTGGACGCAGACCTCACTGCGCTGCTCCTGCAATAGAGGCGGCTGCTCCTCGTGACCATCCAGCCTCTCTTCTTCCTCCTCCTCCTCCTCCTCCTCCTCCTCCAGGAAGGGACTCAAGCAGTCGCTGGGTAAAGTAGGTGAATTGGTCTGGGATGAATGTGGGTCACTGTGAGATGAAGGCCTTCCACAGAGCAGGCTGCTGCTGCTGGAGCCAAGGTGACTGTCGGAGGGCGGGGCCTCGCCGGCTTCAACCTCAGGCTGGCACGGCGCTTCGGTGATAGGACTGGATGTGGCGGCGTCTGAGGGAGGAGCAAAAAATCAGAACACCTGGAGATGGATGGATAATCAGGGAGGGGGATGGGGAAGATGAGGCGCTCTGTAAGCGAGGATGCAGAAATGGAGACGATGGGTGATGAAATGGACAAAAAGGAGGCGGCGGTGGATACCTGAGCCCTGACTGGAGAAGATTTGAGTCTGTCCGTTGACGTTTGAGTCCTCATCGTTGGAGTCTTCCTCCTCATCGTCATCTATAGACGCCCAGGCACGCAGCTTAGCCTCAGCGATGGCAAACTGTTCAGCCACTCCTATAGAGAGACGAGTCCAATCAATGAATGCAGTGGTTTCACAACTTTGTGAATTTGATTGTCTTTCCAAAAGGTTTATTTTTTTCTCCTCTTAAAGGTCCCAACACAAAATCTGGCTTATTGCTCGACTGAACTTGCCAGTATCTAAAACCTTTGTGGTAGGGTAATTCATGACTTTTTCCTTTCTTCTAATTTGTTTCTACTTTTTCCATGCATTTTTCTAGATTGTATGTTTTTGTTATAAGTTTTTTTTTTAATAATTTGTGATATGAATTTGATATAACTTTTTATGTGGTGTTCAGTTTTTCCTTGTATCGTATTGCTTTTGTTGTTTATGGTTTCTGATCATGGAGACTGACAATCAAGCTGATGACGAACACCTGAGAGATGAATGTGTTTGTGTCTTTTCATTGTTCTGCTTTGCGATGATGATTTGAAAATGCCTGACGAAGATCTCTGTTAGATCAAAATGTTGTAAAGTTAGCATTTAATGGGTGAATCTTTTGTTTGATTCTTTTGTTCCAGTTAAACCAAAGAGTGATTTTTAAAAATATATACTGGTATGTACCATTTTTTCCTTCCTGATACAGATTCTGATACCTGAACTTGCATATCAATCGATATCTAGTACTGATACAATAGCATTGGGTAAATAAATAAATAAATAAATAAATAAATAAATAACAGCTGTGTACTACTAACCTATTTCAGAAACAATAAGCTAATTTAAAAAAAAAAAACAAAGATGGAGGCCATTTAAACTAGTTTCTAAACCACAGTGTGCTGGGGGTCTTTAAAGAAAATGAACAGAGTACTTTGATCTTGTATATGACATTATTGACTTTGGTGGATATTAAAGTTCATTAATAAATTATATTGTACTAATATTTGATCCAGCATTATAGGCAGGATTGGAGGTATTTTCCGATTCTAATATTGGAGCAACCCTATTGTTTTATTAGAACTTAAAGATTTAAACATTTCTAATAATAACAAAAACAAATCTACAGGAAAGAAAAAACAATAACTGCTAAATGTGTTTTTTCTTCTGCTTTGACATTTTGCTAATAATCTCCTGATAGCTTATATTTATTTGTTGTGTGACTCATTAAAGCAGAGATGAATCACTCATTTAATGTATTTGACAGAGTGAAACCAGAGAAATGTGATTGCTCAGGTGTTTTTGTCAGAACGTCAACCCTATCTTCTATCTCTCTTTTGGGAGTTCATTTGTTTCCATTAAGCCGGGTTGTGTTTGTTTTGTTTTGTTTTGTTTTGTTTTGTTTTGTTTTGTTTTGTTTTGTTTTTTTTTTGTTTTGTTTTGTTTTGTTTTGTTTTGTTTTGTTTTGTTTTGTTTTGTTTTGTTTTGTTTTGTTTTTTGTTTTTTTTTTTGTTTTCCTTTGTTTTGTTTGTTTTGTTTTGTTTTGTTTTGTTTTGTTTTTGTTCTTTTTACATTTTTGTTTGTAAAATGTGTTTTTTTATTATTTCAATCTGTTTTAGGAACAGGCTACATTCATTCCCCCAATAAAAAAAACATGTACATAGCAGGGGACCTTTTACTTTAAAATAATTTTTAAAAAATTATTTTATTTCAATCAGTTATTTATTAACTTTGGAGTACTTTTACATTTTTTTTTATTTTTATTATTTAATTTTATTTATTGATTTATTTTTACTTTGACAGATTGAGAGACATTTACACCATAAATTGATGCAAACTGAAGCATAAAAAGTCACCAGAATATTGGTAATTAAGTGTTTGGTGCTCAATATTTTGCTGGTGGAGGACCCCGAAACATGTGTCCCCACCATTATTGAAATAAAACCTGCGCCACTGATTGTCAATCAAGTATCAGAAAATTGTGGAAAAACACCTAACACAGTTTCCTGTAGCCCAATGTTACATCTTGCTCGTTTGTCTGACCACCAGTCCAAAATGCAAAAATATTCAGTTTGCAATCATAGAGAGCAAAGAAGACCCCCCCAAATAATAATATTTGATATTAGGAAAATGTTTTGCAAAAGTTACTAGAACAATAAATTGATTTTTTTCAGCTAAGTGTCAAAAAGTGTCCTTTTTTCAGAACGTTTATCAGAGCGTGCAGATAAAAAAGACTTTATGATGTACAGTCACTGTGTGCCCCCCTCTCTCTCTCGATCAAACCACGTCGATGTCACCGATGCCAGAGAGGATGAGTCACAGCTGAACAACAGGAGCTGCTGTACCATTGGTGGGCAGTGAAGTGTTGTGGGAGAGTGTCTAATAGGCCACCATCTGCTGCCAAGTCAAGCCGTCACCCAAGAGACAGCGCAGTGGGCGGAGCGGACCACTGACATACAGGAGTTTTAGGGGATTAGGTGCATGACAGAAGGTGGGAGCCTGCCAGGAGGTGACGCTGCAGTTAAACCGAGCTAAGTAAGAGGACGCACGTGCACACTCAAACAGATACCAGCTAGTTAGTCAGTAAAAGCTGGCCGCAAAACTCATCTAAAGTTCACAGATCTGAATACCTGCAGCTATAGGCATGGGGCGACATGAAAACCTCATGTCACAGTTATCCTGGCCAAAATAATAGCGATATTATCCTGCTGATCATCAATATATGTTAAAATGGCACTAAACACACTGCAATGACTTGACCCTTTTTGAAAAGATACAAATATTTTTTTAGCCTGGTGGACGTCACAAGAATCCCAGCAAGCTTTGTGCATCGAATCAGGCGTATAGTGGGCATACATCATAAGAAGTAACTCTAAACACAAAGCTTTTTACCTATGTTTATTTTGAAAAGAGACTGCATTTATTCAACAAGCTGAAACTGTACAATTCTTGTGAAAATTGCCGTAATTTTGAAAAAACACAAAGCATGTAACAATGGTAAAGTAATATGCCGTCCCTTAATGTTTGCGTTTTTTGAGGTTGGTGTGTATGGAGCCCCTTTTGGCATTTATTGTTGGTGGTCCAGCAAGAAACGATATTCACGATTATCCCGATTATCCCGATTATGGAAATTTCTGTTGTGTTTTTCAATGCAACTCATGATAAAATCATATATTGTTTATCTCTACCTGCAGCAAACCGGGCCTCCTTCTCCCCCTCCGTCAGACGGCAGTAGGAGCTGAAGTGTGCGGCTGGCGGGGGGTCTGTAGGTTTGGGCCAACCTTTCCACTCAATGAGGTGAGCGACCCGACCCTGAGCCAGGGAGGTGGGCTTCGTCACATGATCCCTCACTGCCTGAGAGATACCTGCACACAGAGAGGTCAAAGGTCAGACTCTGAAGATGTAACTCAAGACATTTAATCTTTTTCTTTAAAAAAAAATATATTTATATATATTTATTACACTTTTTTAAATATACAACACAGAACAAAACAGCTTGGATATGACATGACAAAATAAAATGAGCAGCTCATATTAAAAAAAAAAAGGGAATTATATCTACAACATAGAGGCAGCAAATAAATAAACAGATAGCAAGGTCGCATGAAAACTGATTTGCAGGACACTTACAGAGGCTGCCTAAGCTGATTTAATATGGATGAATATAAGATGACAGCGTAGTCCCAATGTTCTTTAACCCTTTGAAACCTGAGCAAATTGTCTCGATTTCTTTCAAAAACACAGAAAGAAGGCAATGAGCAAATTCACAAGAAATGGCCCAAATAATGAGCAAGAAATTAGTAAAAAATGAGAAAAATCAAAATCATCTGGAAATAAGCAAAAACAGTAATATTAAAAAAAGGACAAGGAAATTACCTTAAGAAAGTTAAAAAAAAAAAAAAAAACCCAACACACACACACACACACACACACACACACACACACACACACATTCTCTACAATAATATGAAACATATTATTATAAGAATTATAAGCATTTTTTATAAGCATTTTCTCAACATTTTTCCTCTTTCTTTTTGACATCATCATAACATAAATTCCATCCTCACAGCTAATTTTCATGTCACTTTCTTGTCACCTTTACATATATTTTTTTTCAATTTTCCTGACATTACTTGCCAAGTTGCATATTGCCTTTTTGCCGTGTTTTCAACTCAAACCATTTTGAGGTTTCAGTGCTTTTGAAAGGCGTCTTAACATAGCACAACAAAGCTGGTGTCCATCCGGATTGTAAAGGGTTAAGAAAGGGTCCGAAACTTTGTAAAAAGCATGCAGCGATATAATTATCCATGACTTTTTTGTTGGATCAGCATCCTTGATCCAAAAGAGTAAAATATTTTTTTCCTGCCAGCAAAGGTCAATAGATTGAAGGGCCTCTTGTGTTTGATGTTTAATCATTGAAAAAAAAAAGACTTTTAAAAAAAGCAAAGTTATTACCATTCAAGGAGGATCTGGCAAGCGCTGCAAACTCCTGGATGCCAACACCTTTCCTCGAGTCTGCCGGAGATTTTCCTGACTTTGGAATCATTTCACTCTCCTCGAATTTCACCTGCAAGACAGATTACATTTTTGTGTTGCACCAAATGAATGAAAGCAGCGAAAGCTCTGTTTTTTCCACATCTGTGTGTCACATCCAGCACTTGTCAGCTTATCTCCACAAAAAAGGAAATGTTTACTTTGTCAATATTTACACTGTGAAAAACATTCTAATAGCATCTCAATGAAAAGCTCAAAATCAAATATGAATCACAGGATAAACACACGGCTGCGGCTTCCTCGCCAAAATAAATGCGTCCTCCCAAACAGAGATCTAAAGTGCTTTTAAAAAAACCTACCTCTTCCTCTCTTTGTCTCTCCCTTCTCTCTCTGCTCCTGGATCTCACCCTCATCGTGAACATGCAGAGATGGTGTCACAGTGCAGAGAACCAGCACAAATAAAAGTCACAGCTTGGGTTTACTGGTTTAAACCACCGGGCAGACAAGCAAACAGCTATGCCCTACATTTACTGCACAGATGCTAAAGCCACAGTAAGCCGGTGAAACCGGTTAGAATGGTTGGGATTGAGGGAGGTGAGACAGCTGAGGGCAGCGGTGACCACGCGTCGGGGGCAAACATATGGCGTGTGACCAGCTCCAGTAAGCAGCTCCAGCCAGGCCTGCTCACCCCAAAGCTGCTGATCCCTATTAAAAGTGATATTGCTACCTAACTTTACTACACGTCTAAAACAAACACACATATGTCCAGTAGATGTAGTGGGTCACCTACATCTAGTAGGAATGTGATGTTTTTCAGGGCAGGTGAGTGTCTGAAGGAGCAGCAAACACAGCTCTGAGCACATGTGTGAGTTGACAGATATCTTTAAGCAGATTGGCTCCCAAAGCAGCTAAGAAAGAAGAAGTGGTTAGAGGCTTACGTTAAAGTCAGAAATGACAGTAAATGTGTGTCAGAGGCACAAAGACGGGCAGGGAACTGGAAGGCAGCGATATGTTGGTGCAAACAGCTCTTACAGCTCTGCAACTCTCCTCTGAGGCGAGCTTCTGCTGCAAAAAAACACACCTGAGAGCGCTGCGGACGTCATTCATGCTCAATACTGATAAACACGCCACATGTTGGACATGTGGCACTCTGCTCAGCTCCCCTCCTGAGTCTCACGCACATGGATTTCGGCACCTCTTAAATCATGTTGACAAAATAGACACACCTTATGGAAATCAGCTTTTACTCTGAGGTGCTGTGGGTTACATGGGGGTCATATGCCAGTTAGCAGCGTTTGTCATCACCTTACACACTGTATAAAAGCTTCCCTCCCCAACCTCTTACGTTCGTGTCCTCTGGGACAGTGGTTTCCAACTGGTCCAGTCACTCAGTCATTATTTCAAGGTCCACACATTCGATAAATTACCGGCTATTAAATTTTATTTTACAAGATGTAAACAACATGTCGGCTAAGAACACAAAGACATAAAAGGTTTTGCAAGAATCAACAGACACTGCACTTCAAAATAAAAGCTCTGTGATGGAAATTCACTATACTTCAAAATTAAGTTTTTTTTTTACGAACTTGACACATTCACAAGTCACTTGCAGCCCATTCAGAATGGACCTGTGACCCACTTTAGGACCCTGACCCACCAGTTGAGAACCGTTACTCTATTCACTGATGATAGAGGGGGTGAACAAAAACGGGTGAGGCATTTTTTTAAGCACTGCTGATTTTGTTTTTTATTTGGCTTATGGGAGAGACATTTATAATTTCAGAGCCCCAAAAGTGGGTTTTAAATATATGATTTCTAAAAAAAAAAAAAAAACACCTCCAAAATAACACCATTTATCATAGCCAGAAACTGTGAAATATGGTTATTTATGGTCGTGGGAGGGTCGTGCATTTTCTCCAGCCACTCATGAAGGCTCAAGGAAAAATATTTTTAGCACTGGGGAGGGTCTTGATATTAAAAAAAACCTATTGTCTTAGTCTTAAAAAAACGAAATAAAAATACAGTTCCTAAAAACAAAGTCATGTTTGATTTACTCTTAGATAAAGGTTTGGGGAAGAAACTAGGAAAAATTTGAGAAAAGTAAAAAAAATGTGTACAAAGATGTGTAATGTAACAATGTTTTCCTCTTTCCTTTCCTGGTTACCCAATGCAGAGGTCGCGAACCTCCGCTATAAAAAGTATGTAGGTCACATCCCCGTCATCTGGTTTAATGGTCTTCATTGAGCTGCTGATGCAGTAATCTGTTTTAGTCAACAGACAAACATTTAATCAACAACTATTTTAATAACTGGTTTGAGTCGTTTAAGGTCCGGTCTGTAAGATGTAGCAGGATATATTGGTAAAAAGTGAAATATAGTATAATTTCTTTAGTGTTTAATCACCTAAAAATAAGAATTGTTGTGATTTCGTTACTTTACAGTGAGACGTGTATATCTAAATAGGCGGCGGGTCCTCGTCTGCGGATATTATCATGTTGCACCGCCATCTTTCTGCAGTAGCCCAGAAAGGACAAACCAAACACTGGCTCTGGATAGGGCCATTTGCATTTTTGCATCGGCCACTGCCGTTAACAGCCCTGCTGCAACAAGCAATGACGGAAAACCAGGAGATGTTTTAGCAAAAAGTGCAATTTCTCTGTATTTGTTTATTTTTCTATATATTTTCTTTTTAATGAAGCCACATTAATGAAGTATTGATTTGTTGCTTGTCCCTCATGTTCTTGGGGTTATAGCGGAGGATGGGGTTAGATTTAAGTTGTATTTGTACACTGAATTGGTGTATTATTTCTGTTAATTAATATAAACATTTCAAGTCATACAGAAAGAAAAAGTAAAATTTCCAGTGTCACAAATATGAGAATTTTCTGGTTTCTTCATTCGTCTATGACAGTAAACCAAATATCTTTGATTTGTGGACAAAACAAGACATTTGAGAACGTCATGGTGGATTTTGGGAAACACTGATCAACATTTTTTCACAACTAAATGATTAACCCTTTGAAACCTGGCTCAACAGTTTCTTGTGCTGCATCTAGATGCCTTTAACAGGCTATTCAACCCTTTGAAACATGAGCAAATTGGTTTGGTTTCTTTCAAAAACATGGGGGAAAGGTAATGATCAATGTCCCGTAAATTGCAAGAAATTGGTGAAAGGTGATGAAGAAAATGACCTAAAAATTAGTTTAAAAAAAGGGGGGAGAATTGTGACAAAGTCATCAAAAAAACTATGGAAAGATGGCCAAAAAACTATACTTATAATCACTATAACTATTTGTTTAAAATCATGTAACAGAAAAACTGAACATATATATTTAAATTTTTAAAAACTTTTTAAGACCAATTTTTTGTTTTAATTTTTTACTATTCTTTTTTGCTTATTTTCTGGTAATTTTTAACTTTTTATTTATTTTTGTGTGTTCTTAAGTCGCTCGAGAAAAATAATTATATTATACTTACATACTCTTATTTAAGTAGCATTTCAAAATAGAGCATTTACTTGTATTAGTATATGTTAACAATGTGGTAGTAGTACTTTGACTTAAATAAAGGATACTTCACCACTGGTGCAGAGTGTAAAAAAACAGAACACTAAATATGAAACTGGTACTAAACTTGATTTTAGAGCTCCATCAGGAGACATTGTGCTGCAGCACTCAGCTTCAGGAATGCCTTCACATATCATCTGTGGTATTTTTAATTAAATAAGCTCTGTTGAGGATTATACTGTCAATTGCTGCATCCAAACTGATTAATGCACTGGTTTCAGCTGCAGAGATTTTTGTGGTATCTATCATTTTATATTGAATATTTTTGTGTTTTTCACTGTTGATTGAACAAAGACATTTGCAGACATCACAAAAAATCAGTATTTCCTAACCTTTATAGACTAAATTATTTATAGAAGAATAATTGTTTCCCTGATATTTGCCCCTTTTTCTTTTTCTTTTTTTAAACCAGTACACCTGCACATGATTTGGCCTCCCTGGAGCAGTTAATTGTATAATGTTTTGCTTTTAAAAACGTCAACATGCTGATTGCCAGCTGACAAATGCTGCTATTGGCATTCACCCTAATAACAACATGTGCAGCAGCAGCGTTTGCAAGTGTGATCGAGTTGCTTGATAAAGTCCCCTTTTTCATTAATTGTTTGGATTATTTTGTCCACCCCCTGCAGAGGCAGACAGATGTGTGCCTTTTTGACACGAACACGTCCAGCAGGATGATCGTCTGACATGCACACAGCCGCTGAGGTGACTTATAGGACCAACAAGTGGGATCGAGTTCAGCCAGTTTAACTGCAGCCAAACATCTTGGATCTGGATGGAGGGAGCTGCAGTGCTCGTGTGATGACTTGTTTTTTTCTCTAGAAATTCAAGCAACAGAAGCGACACGCTGACGGCTGAATAACACATCACCCCGCCATTGATGGGTGCAGGCCTGTAGCCTGCAATTATGGGGAAAATAACGCACGAGAGGCGCGGATGCAGCAGCGGGTCTCCTGGCAACCTCTGAAGTCTCCATCTGCATACCAATAGCTCCGTACCTGCATCGGATAAACATGCCAAGAGCTGCGTGCCCTTTCTTTGCACCTTCACGGCTCTAACGATGCTCATGCGCCTGTAATGATCCTCTCTCTCGCGGTACCTACCTGTAAGTCGGACCGCGGCGGCTCATGATAATGCGCTTAATTGTCTCCAATCCGATCAACAGATGATAGCGCGCGGTTTGTGCCCGTGCAGCAGCCTCTGCAGTGGATCATTAATGCCACTCAGCCGGCGGAAACATCTTCCTAACTCCAGCATCAGGTCTTCGGCACACACGCACCATTTGTTGCTCGGTATATGGGTTACATAGGCTGTCCAAATGTCTCCCGATGGCAAGCGTCATCAACGCAAGGCGGTGTCACATCCCATCTCCCCCTCCTCCTCCTCCTAATAAACCAAGATCAAGATACAGTAACCTGCAGCTTTGGCCCCCAAAAACACTGCAGCTCATTTTTACTTAGTTGTCTCGCATTTATTTGGTAAACAGACTCAATATGACGCATGCAGGGTGCACGTGTGGTTTATGTGTGGAAATTTACTGCAGTGTGATATCAAGAAAACACTGTAAGGATCCAAAAATAATTTAAAACAGACTGCCATCATGCTTATATGAGTCTATGTGTCCAGTTATATAGTCAGCAATAGACTTAGAGATAAAAACATGCATAAAAATAAAGTCTTGATAAACTGGGTTAAAGGGGAGACAACTCCAGAAAGACCCACACTCAGTCTGTGTTGGTTTAATTAAACACCAGTTTTGGGAGTAGGTTACAGTAATGAAATTACAAATAAATGTAATTGTTATTAGTTACAGTTACTGAGAAAAAAAAATGTAATTAAATGACACTTATGAATCTAAATGTTGGTGATTAAAATGGGTTACATATGAAAACAAATATTTTTAGTACACAGTTTATATGTTAAATAAAACATCCATTCTGTTGCTTTACATCTTTTTGTCGTACAGGAATGCCCTCCTCCTCCAAAATTAATCAAATGTAATATGTTTCATTACTTTAATGAAGTAATTAAAATAGCTATGTAACTTATTAAATTAACAGGGTAAGTAGTAATCAGTAAACTATTACATTTCAAAGACAATTAATTGTTTCAACACACAATGATGCTGTTATAGACAGAGATTAGGACATCTTATTATTGTAAAGTATTACAACTTATACTGACATATTCTAACTGATCCCAACTGTTTTGCCAGTGCCCCTAATAGGTAACACTGTTATTTTTGCTCCCAATTTTCACATTGAAAGATCTATTTTTATGCACTCACTAGATGTATTTCTCTCAATTTTTTGTCACAAATTGTTAAAATCCATTCTATTTGACAGGTTTGGCATATAAACTGCTGATTAAACAATTTCAACTAAATAGTTTGATTGGCCGAGAGGCATTCAGCGAGTGCAGATATACAATACAGCAGCACTGGGACTTTTAACTGGGCCTATGTGTGCTTTACTCCGCTCAACACTGCTACATCTTTAAGTGTAAAATCATGAGTGATGTTAAAGTTATTAAAAACATGAAAACTTAAATTAGACCAAAAATTCATTATTATTTTACACTGAAAAATAAATGGATTAAAGTTCTATCAGCCTGCCTGCAGAAGGAACAGGAGTTTTCAACCTCTGCATACCTGGAAATTTTAGAATTTACTGGATAGATTTTATTTTTATTATTTATTTTATTAGATTGTATCAATTATGTTTATGTGAGGGAAACATCTCCATTGGTTGTGAATTGTGTTTTTTATTTTTTTTAGAACTCCCATTTGGAAGTGATTAAGTGGAAAAGAACATGGCTTTTACCTTACAAATGTCATATTCCTAACAAAGTCAAAGAAGTTAATTTCAAAATTTTACACAGCTTTTTATTTTGTTTTGTTTTATTTTATTTTTGCTTCTTTATGTTTAAATTTCAAGTGTGAAATATAAATCAGTGTCCTCTGTTATTATAACACAGCTTTTTTCCCCAGCTTTATTTAACAAAAAATATGTACAAAACAAGTCAGACAATCAAGAACACAAACATACATGAGATCACTAAAAAAATAACATTCTACACAGAAGAAATAATAAATAAACATAATGTCAATACATAAACCAATACAAATATTTAAAGTATTATTTAAAAGCAAAAAAGGACATGTAACAGTAACAGGACAGGACAGTAACAACATAATACATTTTCACATTCACCAGATAAGTTTTTGTAATAATCTAAAAAAAAAAAACTGCAAAGTGTTGAATTAAATCCAATCAAGAAAAGACTGAAAGACGGGTGTAAACCTTAAATTTTTTGCTTGTGGATATATAATTTCCCCATTTAAAAAGATATATATATATTTGTTACTTGTATACTAATAATAGCCAACTATATATTTGTGGATATAATCAAAAGTGATGTTACAATTATTAAAACTATGACAGCTCATCAGTGTCAGTACGTTTCACAGCGCGTGTTTTCAGCAGGGCTCAGTGTGTGACATCAGCGCCCCCTCGTGCCTGACCGCGGTATGACGTCTCTGCTCCTGATTGGCTGAGCGGTTGTCAGGACTGTTTACAGGAAACATGGCCTCCCGGTCTGTTGGAGAGCTTCAGGAGATGGAAGGTGAGCCGAAATGCAAAGATATAGCCGTGTCATGGTTGTATAATCTTTGTGAACCGGCATTTATTTAGACAAATGTGTCAAATTTTATCGGGGAACATCCGCCGGTTTGTTTTCCTCGTTTCTAACCACACCTTCATTCTTGGCTTGCTAGCTAACGGGCTAACAACAATCCTGGTTAGCAAGCGTTATTCAGCTAACGTTAACTCACATTGTCCTGCTAGTCAGCGTCTTGTTTTAGTTTATATAGCTGCGTTGTCTACTTCAACAGCCTAAAAGTGGATTTTATGTTTAACATGTGTCCAGTTTCAGCTCGTTAGCCTGTCTGCTGTGGTTCAATCAGCTACCCGGCCAGCTAACATGGCTAGTACTGATGGCCCTAATATGAGTAAGCTAACCTTAGCATGTTAGTTGTTTCTGATCTGTTAAGACTGGAAATACAAGTGATCAAAATCACAGCAACCCAAGTTAACCGATGTATTTAAGTAGTAGGTGATTGCTACACTTGTTTATTGTATGCTGAAACATGATCTGGTTAAAAGTCATGGTTTCTGGTGGTCAAACAGAAGCTGGATGCTCCTCATGACAGTTCCTGACTCCTTCAGTGGGTGGAGGTGGAGCAGGGCCGAGCCTTTGCATCACATTACATGTGCATCAGTTAAATATGTCACTGATACACAATCAGATAACAGCTCTGTGTGGTGAAACTAAGCTGCTCCTCTTCTGCTGACTGTAGTGGACCGAAGGGGTGAGTCTGAGGAGTCTGGTGATGATGAGACCAGAAGGAGGAGTATCAATGGAGACGTGGACCCCAATCAGCCTGCTGCCACAAGTAAATCATCACATCTCCAGCACAGTCACATAGAAGGGGACATGAGTCAGGCTGTCAGCTGTAATGCAGTGTCATCATGAATAATTAAGAGTGCGACACAGAGTGATGCAGTGGCCATAGTGGTTTATCTGATTAATTCTTGCTCTTGTTAAAGGTAAAGAAGAGTCTCCTGTTGACATGGACACCATAACCTTGGATCCAGAGGAAGAGGTGAAAGGATGGTCTAAAAACACTGCTGCCGTCTGGCTGTGGCAACTGTGACAAATTTGATCTGTTAATGGTTTTTAATAAATTGTCTATCTCTAATGACAATTTTGTTGGATGATTAAAAAAACAAAGCCTTTAGCTGTCTTTGAGGAAGACACTCAGAGCATTAATGAAGTCACAAACAGCAGTTTGTTAGGTTAAGATTAGCGTTGCAGCAGTATATAATTAATGGTTATCATACTGTGGCATCTGTAGTAGTAAAAAAAAAAATGCAAGTGGATGAAAAATCTTAACTTTGTTTTAGCTGTTTTTAAAAGGGAGAATATTTACACATAACAACATTTAAAAAATGATTCCACGTTTCAGTTAAAGTGATAAAACATTTTTTCAACTAAATGAAAAACCCTGTTTTCCTTTCTCATACCGTTGCAAACCTAGTTAAGTTATAGTAGAAGAGTATGTTATATCATATTGTGTTTACTTGTGATTTAAACCTCTACCTGGGAGTGGAGACAAAGTTCTTTATTGCAACGTAATGTTATATGTGAAAAAATATGTTCTAACTATACATTTAGAAAGGATGTCTTCCTAATCTCTCTGTTGTCTTTCTAGGATGTTGATCTTGTTCATTGTCGTATTGGAAAAATTGAAGGATTGGAGGTGCTACAGAAGGCTAAAGTAAGTAACCTCAGTGTTTAGTGTCACCATCAGTGAATTGTGAAGTAATGGTAGCAGCACATTTTGCAAAATCTTGAGTAATTCCTTTATTTTTCCTTGCAAGAGAAACCAGACAGAATTTTTGTAGCAACGTTGTGTTGTTTTTTCTTTGTTAATAATTTCTAAAAGAGAAAAGAAGATGTGTTTAAAGTTTAAAATAAAAATACAGCTTTTGATTGTTTCCATTAATTGCTGTCTTTTGTGTATCTCTTTATATAGACACTCTCCTTACGACAGAATCTCATCAAAAAGATAGAAAACCTCGACAGTTTGAGCTCACTGCGGGAACTAGATCTTTATGACAATCAGATCCGCAAGCTGGAGAACCTGCACTGCCTCACAGAGATGGAGTAAGTCAAAACAAAAACGGGCAAAAGTCAAGTTATTTATGGAAAATCCAGTTTCTACACACTTGTATCAAGTGATTGTTGGGGCATTATCTCAAAAATAACTGATTACAGTGAGCATGCTTGTTTGACTGATCAACAGGCAGCTCGACGTGTCCTTCAATCTGCTGCGGAAGGTGGAGGGTTTGGAGCAGATGACTCGGCTGAAGAAACTTTTTCTGCTTCACAACAAAATTAGCAGCATTGCCAACCTGGAACACCTCACGAACCTGGACATGTTGGAGCTGGGCTCCAATCGCATCCGGGTACGACATAAAGGGTGTCTAAGGCAGCGAGAAATGATGTTCAAATTTATTTCAGTGCTACACTTAGAAAAACACAATTTATTAAAATGATGGTGTAAATGTTTTAAATTGTTGGACATTAGTGAAATATTTCTGAAATCATTGCATTGTGTTTATTTGTGTCTCATTTTGTTGTTTTCACAGGTCATGGAGAACCTGGATACACTGTCAACTTTGCAAAGTTTGTTTCTTGGCACCAATAAAATAACTAAGCTTCAGAATCTGGAGGGTTTACACAATCTGACTGTTTTAAGCATTCAGGTAATTCACAAGTCTTTGTCAACGCACTGTGTGAAGGGAGTCAAATTGAGGTGCATTTATGGAAATATTGGTAAATAATTTTGTGTACTTTTAATTGCAGAGTAACCGCATCACTAAAATTGAGGGTCTACAGAATCTTGTCAACCTGAAAGAGCTCTATCTGAGCCACAATGGCATTGAGGTCATTGAGGGCTTGGAAAACAACGTGAGTTACAGAAATTCGACAAACTTTTTCTGAAAGGGCTGAATGTGCCGAACTGTCCATCATGTATATTTGGGCAAACTAAAACCGAAGTTAGTTCAGTACATTCAAACTCTTATTTGTTTTCCCTCGCAGAAAAAGCTCACAACCCTGGACATCGCAGCCAATCGAGTAAAGAAAATTGAAAACATCAGCCATCTGACGGACCTGCAGGAGTTCTGGGTATGAATAGTTTGTGTAGTTAAACTACAATATAATTTGATGGTGTTTTTTATTTTGTATTATGCAAATTGTTTAGGGCCACTATAGCCTAACCAATACAGCAGACGTTTTAAATTGACAAAGCAGAAAAAATAATAATAACAATGAACTAAATATAACTAATAACACAAACAATGTCTCTGTTTCATGAAGTGTCAGTCATGCCAAAGTGAGCAGGAAATAGAGTCCTGGACTGTCAGCTATCATCAGTTAAATAATTAGACCTGTATGTATCCTGCTATGACATATAAAAATGCAAATAATACCTTGAGATATATATGTATGTATATATATATAAAGTGGTTACTAAAAAGTATTTAAGACTTAAAAATGGATGAACAACTACACCATAGTTCAAGTTTATTTTTAGCTTTAAAAAATCAATTGATAGATTTCTATTAGATTTTGAAAGTAACGCAAGATTGATTGAAGAACGTGTCTATATGACAGTGCAGGTCCTCAAAACAACAATTATTTAGTCTGAAAAGGGAAAATTTGCATGTTAATTCATCAGTTTCCTGTTTGCCGACTGACTCTTTTGCTGTTATACAGCACTCTACTTTCCGGTTTCAGCAAAAGTAAAGTTTTCTGACTTTTTAAAAGCTTCAAGGTTTCTTTCCCATTTGAAAAACTACGTTGTTTAGTTGAAATACAAATTCAACAGAAACACTTTACCTTGAATCCCCCTATTTGTGCTAAGAAGCGTTACCCTTCCCAGGTGTTTTATCTGTGCAGCCTTGGGATTTAAAATCTGATCGTAGATCTGTTTTTTCTTATTTTTTTTAATATCCTTGGTACTTAACATACTGTTGAATGTATTATTAATGAAGATTGTACTGTTTTAAACACGTATCAAAAATGTAATGAAGTATTGATATCTTAAACAACCTTAGCACAGTCTAAAACTACATTTTAGTGTACAAACCTTAAGTAGTTTGTAAAGTCTTGTTAATTCTTTTTTATTTGTCTCTACAATCTCCAAGTTTGTGACTGAACTATCTGAGCAAAACGAAGTCTGTCATCTTATTGGCTTATTTGTCTTTCAATCTCTCTGCAGATGAATGATAACCAGATAGATAACTGGTCAGATCTCGATGAGTTGAAGAATGCCAAGTCTCTGGAGACGGTCTACCTTGAAAGAAACCCTCTACAGAAGGATCCACAGTACCGGCGAAAGATCATGCTGGCGCTGCCCAGCGTACGCCAGATCGACGCTACCTTCATCCGCTTCTAAACTGCAGTTTAAAAATTCACCTGCCGACTTCACAGTGTTCTCCCTCACCGCCCTGCCGGCCCAACTCACAGAACAAACTTCATTTTGAAACACATTGGCGCCACTGGATCATATAGTCACTCCGTACACAGAGACACATTCCAACATAAACTCTCACCCATCTCTCACTCAACATACATGTATGCATGTATGCACTCATTCACACCTTGATCTATGCTACTGTGTGGAAGCTTATGTATTTATTAAGCTGGATATGAACTGTGAAGGATTTTAAAAAAGTACCCTGCACCCATTTCCTCATTTTTCTTCTGCACTTATTTTTCTTTTATTGTTTTGCATGTTGGATACAGAATGGAGGCTCTTTCCTCAATCATTCAGTGCCAGTCAGGAAAATAAGATATCAGTCTTATTTATCACGTTGTTGAAGTTGCACTGCTATCATATGAGTGGAGAGGGTGGCATTCTTACTATTTGAAGCATTTTTATTATTCCTTATGGTTGGATAGGATGAGACTGTTCTCACGGGGTACACAGAGGGTAAAAGAATAACCGAACATCAAATATGAAGGGAAAGTCCGTAATAAAAAACAATTTACGTATCTTAATCTTCAGAATAGCTTCTCATTTGGTTTTCCCACATTTAAAAACTGTCCTGAATAAGATGCCAAACTTAACAGCCACAGAAACGTCTTAACACGAAGATGTGCACATTGTTGCGACAGACCAATATTCTGAAGCCCTGTTGGTCCAAAAAAGGTCCCAGTTTACCAAAAGCCCATTTTTCCGACAGCCTGTTATCCCCTAAACAAACACTCATTGCTCTGGAGTCCCTCCAGGCTTCTTCAAAAATACCTTCTGCAGTGAGAAAACTCACAGCCAGAAAAAATGTTTGCATTGTACATTTCTGTAAAACCACAGATGCATTATTGTGGTGATTGTGTGGCTAGATTTAGGCACAAAAACCACTTAATTATGGTTAGGAAAAGATCATCCTTTGGTTAAACACCCACCCTTGGTGGCATAAAAGCTTGGTGAAAAACACCTGGGTTTGGGGGCTGAAACGCCACTGAGAAACCTCGCAAGGGGTCTGTCAAAACACTTGTGATCAGTGTGGCTCACATGCTGCTGGGAACTGGAACTAGCTGCAGGGAGTGTGTATTTTCAGAAAAAACAGGACTTCAGAGCGAAAGGTGTTTGTTTTTAGGATAATGGGCTGTTGGAGAAATGGGCTTTCAGTACAATGGGACATTTTTCGCACTAACGGGGCTTTGTAATTTTTGGCTGTCATAATAATGGCAGGCACCACAGTGACACCATGCAGATTACAGTCAGTTCAGTGAACCTGCTCACTTCTGTCTTTTTAAGGAAAACAGCAGAAACTGCTGAATAATTTTAATAAACTGGTATCATTACTGATGAGGGGCAAATCCTGATGTCCAGCAGCCTTGTCTATGCCTTGTCTAGATATTTTACAGCTTATTTTCTGATTAATAGGAGTGACATCTGCAGTTAAAAAAAAAAAAAGCTCACGAGAATGTGGAAATAATTTAATGTGTCCATAAAGATGGTTTTGTAATCAGTGGTACGTCACTGATTACAGCTTTAGTTCTCTTTTTACTTTGGTAAAAACTGTCGATACATCATTACATTATTTGATCTAATTACAGTTAAATGTGGATTTTTTTTAAAATGAATTTACTTAATAATGGCAGGACTGGTCTCATGTAAGTGTTGTTAACTAATGTAAGATAACGTAATTAATGCTGTTAACAATTTTTAAACATATTTTGAGGTTTAAAATTTTCAGATGTGTAAAGACACTCCAGTGACACATTCTGTAATATTTTTATTTGGCCTTCAGTGTCGCTTAAAAATAGATAATCCTGTGTATTTATGTTTGCCATAGGATTTCTTATATCAAGCACTAATATGAACAAACACCGAGGGACCGATTCTTATGCTCCTCTGTATATAATGCTTGAATGCACTTGATTTACTCCCGGGTTACAATTTAAAAAGTGATGCATCTTTTATATGAGGGTAATTTCCTTCCACCTCAGGACTAAAAGGTCACATTTGGATGCAGCACAGGCGCATCAGATTACAATGCACTGCTGAGTTTACATGGAGAGCGCTAAACTAAGTGCTCTCGGTGCAACATAAGATACTGACCATTATCACCTAATTCCTTTTATCTGGGTCCAAAGTACGCCCTCAAACTGTTAAAGAGGCCTGAGTTAATACTTTATCTCCCTTTTGTAGGCAAGAAAATAACAGCATCATATGCTGGTTTCTATTGTAGGTGTCTTTAGATGACAATTTGCTCTCTTTGAGAGGAACTGAGTCATCATAAATCAGATTATTTGTAGTGATTTTGACCATAAGTCGACTGTAGAGCATTTCTGAGCCCATTATCAGACTATCAGCAAAACTGAAGGACATTATACATTATTGAAATGAATGTTATTTTCTATTAGCTTTAACTATAATTACTTTAAAATTGGCCAGTGGGATTGCAAGTGTCACTTTGTGTATTTGTAAATACAGTTTGGACATCTCATGATGTAGAAAGTCAGTGCCATCACACCTTCCCTTTGTAAAGTTTTTTTTGTTTTGTTAATGCCAGGCAGCACAGCAGATTTGTGTGAGATACCGTAATTAAGATTACTTGACCTTGATTGGTCTCTGAATGAGAAATTGTTCAGATTACTCGTAGCCGATTGTTGTTAGAACTGAGTCTTCAGGTTCGGGACTTGGTTGATGCTGTTTTCAAACTGAATGTATTATGCAAACAATAAAATTACACTACTTAAGGAAAAACTGTATGTAGTTTTAATTTAAATATTTGTCATGACTAAAATATTTCAATTTTGTAACTTCATGTCACCCCCTCTCTCTCCCATCCACAATTGTCATTTCAGATATTCACTGCGTCATTGTTCCTTGGACAAATTCTGTCACTTTTGCCATTCATGTGTATTGGGCTTTTAATTTTAGATATCCACAACATCATTTTAGATATTCAGAATGTTCATTCTGGATATCTGCAATTTAATTCTTACTGGGAAAAATGCCTATTTTAAATATCTACAATAGTTATTACCTTGTCTATATCTGAAATGTTCATTTTGACCAGGAAGAATTTAATTGCGGATATCTGCAATACATATCCAGTCTACCTATCAAATGTTAGAATGGCCACTTATACTTTTTAACGATTAATGATTAAGTTTTAGATTTCTTGAAACACAATTTCTACATGTAAGAGTGAATTACTGATATCTATAATTAACTTTCTGACTAGTGACAATGCAGTTTTGACCAGGAGAAATGTTATTATGGTTTTATGGATATCTAAAATGTAATTAGCCTACAGATAAAATGGCCATTTAAAAATTCGAACAATTTGGTTTGATTTCTTTTAGTAAACGGGAAGTAGTTAATTAACAACTACAGAAGAAATGACCCCAAAATTAGCATGAAATTAGTAATCAGTAGTGATTGATTGATTGAAACAGTACAAGAAGATTTCCAGAAAATTAGGGGGGGTAAAGATTTTTTTTTTAAGGACAATTTTAATAAAACAAAGAAAGGAACTTTGAAAAAGTTCATGAAAATATAATAACTCTGCAACATAATTTTATATATGTAATTATGATAAATGCAAATATAGTTTTCCTAGCTTTTCCATTTGCAATTTGTGGAGCATTTCTTACCATGTTGCTATTTGCCTCTTTCCTATGTTTTTGAAAGAAATTGCACTAATATGCTCAAAATTCAAAGGTTTAAGTTCCTGTAAAAGACATCTGAAAGCCGCACAAGATGTTGCTCCAGATTTTAAAGGGTCAAGCCAATATGTGCATTCAAAACCCTCCTTTGGTAAAAGTAAGAAGTATTATCGGTACGTTGTAGTTAAATTATCAAAGGTAAATTAACTCGTTTTGCAGTAAAATGCCCCCTGTGACTGCTGTAGTAGTATACACTCTGGTCCCAGTCTTAGTACAGTAATCTGTTAGCTGCTGGCTCATCGACCTCCATGTTGAGAGCCGTGTGCAGACAATCCCCGAACCACAAATGCTCTGAAAGTCATGTCGAGCTCCTTTGAAAACTGAAGGAGGCATGCGGGAACTGCGTACAAATACATGAAAAACCCACAACTTTAAAAAAATAACTCACAAATATGCCACTAACGCCCCATTCATGTTTACTGAACTACATAACCCAGAATGCAGCACAATCCCTTGGTGACGTAGGGGGCCCGCGCCGCGCCAGGCGGAGGGAAAAGGACGGCGTAGCGCATGCGCCACATTTATGTTGTTGTTTGTGGCGGTAAGATGGCGGCGCTCGGAGACACCTCAGCTCCGGGGGTGAATGGGTTAATACAACAATTCACAGCAATAACAGGTAAAAATAACATTTTATTTTACGTTTAATCTATTAAGTAGGTTCTGGTCATCCAACAGGAATGGCTACCTTGTCAAACAAACCACGAAATTAGCGCGTGGACAAGAAAACGGACGTTAAGTCTTCCCCTGGCCCCTACGCTGTCAATGCTTTGCAGAGGGAAAAAGCACAGCCAGATATCTGCTTAACTCATGTGAAAGACACAGAAAAGGGACCATTTAACCATCCGATTTGAATATTATCCGCCACGGCCACTTCAAAACATCACATAGTATTTGTGGTGCTCGTTACAGACACTATCCCGCTAGCCCGGAGCTGATTTTCTGCTCGTTTTTTCCCATCGCATGTTGTTTGATAGTGGGGAATGGACGTCGGCTGAGCAACATTTCCCTTCTTCATCACCAGCCAGGCTTCATGTTGTGTTACTGCACGTTAGTCTTCACTCTGACGCCAAACCACACTCCGATAAGCTCGCTGTTTGTCTCCGACCACTCGTTCAGAGTTCCTCAATAGTTTATGTGTGCTTTAACACGATGGACAGTGTTTCAGTTTTAAGTTATTTAACGGAAAAGAGAGGAGACCCAGGGCTGCTGTTGGACTTGGAAAGTGAAACAGACATGCGCAGTACACGCAGAGAGATCAGTGCAGCCAAACGGTGCTGTTCACTTAGTAAGATAAAGTTAACCCTCCCATCTAATGTTATCTCACATGCAGAGCATTTTCATAGTTTTACTTATTGTGTCGGTTCATGATCTTTGGACATTTAAAGTAGATTCTGGCGTATTTGCAGACTGTTTGTAGCCTGCAAAATCACGTAGCGTAGTTGAGCAACATATGTGCTTACTATTTCCCAAAGCCTTTGTTTAAACCGGATGCATTTTTTTTCTGTCTTCAGACAGTTGGCTTTCATTCATTTCAGTACAGTGTTGCAGTCAACTTGCAAAGACTTGTTAGTAATGCAGCACAGGGAACAGCAACTCTGCCTTTATGAAGTTACACTGTTGTTGTAGGATGTTCACATTGAAATTGGAAAGCCTGTTTAAATTGTAAGTATGCATTGTCACAAGAAATTAACATGAATGAAAAATACTAGAGGCCCCCCAACAAGAAAGTAATCACACTTCCAAAAACTTGTTAGCAGTTTGTTTTACGTAATATGTAGAAAACAGGTTAAAAAATGCGTATGGTACTCTAAATGTTGTTAGAGATAAAGTTCATGAAGTAATTGCTGAGTAGTGGAAAATTTATTCTTCTCTTACTCTTTTTCAGATTTTTAAGATTTCAGTTTGTTCTTTATGAGAATCGGTTCATTAAGTTTGTTATATAGGTTATCATTCATTTCAATTACTGTTATTTTGTTTTGTTTGTTTTACATGTTTAGAAAAGATATCAACCAAATCAATTAGATTAGTTTCAATATACGACTGAAGCTGCGGACATCAAATGATGACTGATGTTTTGTATGTAGTATGTCAACAGTATTACCTTGCGGCACACTTAAATGTTACTATATGTTTTGCAGGCTACAGATTTACAGATGCATTGTAGCTGTAGACATATGCCGATAAGTACCAAGAAATTGCAGCACAAAAATGACAAATATATAAATATACTTAAGTGTATGAATAATATATAGCTTGGTCACAATTCTTTAATAACCAAATTTCAGGATCTGTATAAAATATTTTTGAATAATGTTAAAAATTATTTGCGTCAGCACTTAAAAAAACCTTTCAAATATTGATATTATTTTGAAAATATGAAATATATTTGATCGTACTGTAGTCACAACACAGTAATACATATTGTCACAATACTGACATTTCTAATTTTGGCACAATATTTAGGAAACATTGACACTGAGGGCATTAAATGTTTTTTTTTAATTAAAAGATACATTTAACAAGGCTAAAACATGACAACAGTGAGATCAGCAGAATGAATGACTGTAATAAACATAAGCAATGAGAGAATGCGAGAAAGCGTGCTGGTAAAACAGGTATTTAAATGCCTTCAAATATTCAGAATCAATAGGTATTAATAAATGGATAATTTTAAAAACACAGTGAGATGACATGAAGTCCCCCTTTTAAATGCAAGTTAAAAAAAAAAAGATGATGCTTTGTAAAAGTAAAGTGTGCAGTAACCAACCTACAACATGCAAAAATCTATATATTTCCTTTAATATGTTATTAAAATTCAAAACAGATATTTTACTGATGATAAACTATTTCAGGACTAACACTGATAGTGTGAGTTTTCACATGTATGTAGCTGTGTATCACAGTTTTATCCATAATGTTCTCTAAACATCACTATGCCTTTGTCGGATACTGTTTTAGGAGCCACAGAGAGTGTAGGAAAACATATGTTGGAAGCATGCAACAACAACCTGGAGATGGCAGTGACCATGTTTCTGGACGGAGGCGGGATTGCAGAGGAGCCCAGCACCAGCTCCAGTTCAGCAGCTTCAAGCAGCAGAGCTCCCCCTTCAGAGTAAACTCCTACTTTTACTTGTGTCAAATAAAAGTAAAATAAGGTCTTTACACTTTGCTATCTTAAAGATGCACTCTCTGATTTTTTTTTTATAGTGCTCCATAATTTCTCTCCTAGTTTGAGTTGTTGTTGGCAGTAAGCTGGAGCGAGAGTTTAGGGGCTCAGATTGATGCTGCTGCTGTGATTTGTGTTGCATCTTGGTTGTACAGCAAAATAAGAGAGTGTATCTTTAAAATTTGTATGATACCAGATTGCTTTGCTTCTTAGAATAATACTGTTTATATTTCCTTGTGTCTCAGTGAAGTACGAGCACCCATTCCCCAGAAACAGGACATATTGGTGGAACCTGAACCGTTGTTTGGAGGTATTACACTCTTCTTATTCGACTTCAGACAAACTCAAATCTTTTTACTGGCTGTGTTGTTGCAGTCATCTGCTAAATGTGACATGTGATGTGTATGTTACACATGCAGTGCCAAAGCGAAGAAGACCTGCTCGATCAATATTTGATGGTTTCCGAGACTTCCAAACAGAAACAAGTGAGTACATTCAAGTTGTGCGAGCTTTAAAGAATCTGGTTGGTAGTGAATGTGGTAAAGCAGCCTGTCACTTTTCTCTCTGTCCCGACCTTTTTACTTTCTCTAATGACTAAGAATGTTTTTTCTTTTCCTAGTTCGTCAGGAACAGGAGCTGCGTAACGGTGGAACAGTGGATAAGAAACTGAGCACCCTGGCAGACCTTTTCCGTCCCCCCATTGAGCTCATGCACAAAGGCAGCTTTGAGACGGTGAGGAGTCTATCACTGGACATTTTAAACCGCACGTCTTTATTCACTGTGTGAACTTTCAGCAAAGTTTCAGATGGTGACTGTGTGGGTCACAGGTGGGAAACCTGGTGTGCCATGTACGGAAGGGCAGGTTGTCATTTTTAAAGCATGCATTCTTCCTCTCTGGATGAATATGCACTAACAGTATTCATGAAATCAGCCGGTATAGTGGTCAAATGCATGTGAAGGCATACTCTTGAAACAAGTGGTTATTTGAAAAGAAAAGAGCTGAAAATATTCAGTGCACAGCCGTACTTCTCCTCTGGGTGCCAGCTGGTGCCGGGTATATCCACGTGAAACAAAAGGATGTCAGAGCACTAGGATACTAGCATTGACACTATTTTATTGACAGCTTACATTAAAAAACGGAGAGTGGATCTGTTGAAGCAACATGCAGAACATTTAGTTTGCTTCTTTTTGTTTTTAATCTAAGCTGTCATTAAAACACTGTGTTTACTTAGTGTATTTAGTTTTTTGTCTCCCATCAAGCTGCAGCTTAACCCTCTGTGGTACACATTATGATGCCAGCTGGTGATAAAGTGTTTGTAATGGTTTTTTTTTGTTTTCATAAAATAGAATAAGTAAACATAATTTAAAGACAGTCCAAAAATATATATTTTTTTGGTGTACACTTTTGGTTGCATTATCCTAAACCAACATTGTACCATAATGGTAAGAAATGAAAAAAAAGGGGGTAATGTTGAAATCTTAATACAATTTTATACCATACTGTATGGAAAATATTCAAAATGATTAAACATGTGGGTTAATTTGTAGAGATAAAGAGGAAATTATGATGAGAGTTATGCTATAAACCGAATACACAAAACTGTAATGGTGGAATTCCACAATGGTACAATGTCTCAAGGCAACATATGCATTTTAGAAAATTTCTGTCAATTAATTTTGAAATTTACTACATTAAACAGTTAAAACGTAAACTTTACTCACCTATTATTGTTAATATATTTTTTTCTCCCTTGTTTTTAAAATGACAGAACAAGATACCATTTTTGTCGAGAGTTAATGGGGCTGAAAAAGGGACTCAAAATGACCACCAGGGAGTCATATTACATTAGATATAGTGCTGCTTGCTTCCTCGGGGCCCTGACCTTTTTTTAAAGTGTTGCAGTGTAATTGATAATATGTTGTATGAGTGTAAACAGAGCAAAAAATGGTATGTTACCTACAGTCACCCAAGGTACCATAGAGGGTTAAAGGTATACTATGCAGGATTGTTAGTTTTTGTAAATCCACTCGCCAGCAATGCTGCCAGTGCCTGAACAGGGATGTTTGGAGTAACGATGCAGTGAAGACCATCATCAGAGACTGTGTCTCTTGGATACATGTGGCTTAAGGTCTGGAATTTGCTTTATAGTATATCCTTAACCACATATGCCTCTTTGGTCCTCACCCAAACTAAGTCCATCTCTTGTGCTTCCAGGCAAAAGACTGCGGACAACTAGAGAACAAGTGGCTGATGATCAACATTCAAAATGTTCAGGACTTTGCCTGCCAGTGCCTGAACAGGGATGTTTGGAGTAACGATGCAGTGAAGACCATCATCAGGTACTGTGTCTCTTGGATACATGTGGCTTAAGGTCTGGAATTTGCTTTATAGTATATCCTTAACCACATATGCCTCTTTGGTCCTCACCCAAACTAAGTCCATCTCTTGTGCTTCCAGGCAAAAGACTGCGGACAACTAGAGAACAAGTGGCTGATGATCAACATTCAAAATGTTCAGGACTTTGCCTGCCAGTGCCTGAACAGGGATGTTTGGAGTAACGATGCAGTGAAGACCATCATCAGAGAGCACTTCATATTCTGGCAGGTATGTCGTTTCAAATCCCAGGGTCATCAGTGGTCTGTGATGTTTTCGTGTTTGTGCAAACTCTGCATTGACGTCTTTGCAAGAGTACAGCTGCTTAACTCTTTTGATGGAAAGGTCGAGTTGAACGCTGTTATTCCTGTGAGAAATTCATTTTGTCAGTGATGCAAAAACAAAGACCACTGGCAGTATTGATAGGTGAAGTTGTGAATAATTGTGTATGGCCAAAGTGTTTCAAGCACACAGTAGGTGGGTTTCCATTAACCCTCAAATTGTGCAAATTATGAATATAAAAAATGACTCTTGGAAATGTGTCAATTTTGAAAGTACTCCCAGTTATTCTAAAATAGCTTTTATAGGCAGCTCTTGTCAGTAGTAACTGGATCCCTGATGCAGCAGGCGCTACAAGAGGTGCTATTGCATCACATAACTCTTCAAAAGTTAAGCAGATCATGCAGAAGTTTTGAATCCACAATTCCTCTGTGAAATCGTGAACTATCACCTTCCAGAAATCCCTCATACGTGTCCGCTCCCACGTTGAAGAGGCTTGCCTTTCCATTATCACTCGCATAACACGCCTGCATCGCCTTGGATTGGAAATAATGATGGCTAGTGCGGTGGCTACAATAGAAATAAACCTGCTAATGTTTTGAGCCACCATCGCCATGCTTTGTGGAGTGTTATCGCAAGAGGAGAAGTCGCACAACATCACTCAATGGAGACGTAGTCATCTTGCAGTTTGAAAATTTGAAAATATCACTTAAGTTTTGCACAAATCTGTAATGGAAGCCCGCCTACAGATGCTGTTGTACTCACTTTTTGTTCTGCTGTAAAAAAAAAAAAAAAGTCCCTTAATCAGCACATGAAATCTCACTTTGTCCTAAAGCCCAACACTCATAGTCTTAACATTTGCATTCATGATACTCAGTTGAGGTTAATATGCTGTGAACTTCATGTCTGTGTTGTGCATTTTCTCTCTTTACAGGTGTATCATGACAGTGAAGAGGGACAAAGATACATCCAGTTCTATAAGCTGAACAAGTTTCCCTATATTTCCATCCTTGATCCCCGCACAGGTGAGTGTTCATGGGAAGTTAGTCGCAGCATTATCTGCCGTAATCATTCCGATGCTTGATCTATGCTGATCGTTAATCCTCAATTTGAATGAGGGGATTTATTATATTAAATTTGTTAAAAAAACAAAAGACTGTATTCAGTTAATATAACTAGTCTGTTTTGTCAGCATACATACCTATAGGCAGCAAGTTAATACAATAACAGTATAAAATAATGATGGAATAATAATCGCATCCTTAGGCTTATCGCAACTTTATGCTATGACAGAAATGGAAAATTTCAAAATTAAATTGTTTACTTTTGTTGGGGGGCGGTTTAACACAAAATCCGAACAATTAGGTTCAGATGTTCAGTCTGGAAAACACTCACTTATTCTGCAAAGCACAAGGCTGTAACGTGGGAAACAAAATTTGAAATGTTTGTATCGCACAAGTCAGTTGCCACTGGAATCTAATTCTACAAATAGAATAATATAGAAATGCAAAATCAGAAAATAGCTGCATAGCAACTGAATGTTGATTTAGATTTATTCATCAATGTCATGGATGAAGATTCAAACTGTTAGATTAAGCACTATCTTTATTGACGCTGTTGGGGGTCTCTCCTTCATACATACCATTTAGGGGACAACACAACAGCATTGGAAGTAATTTAAAAGCATAATGGTGCATGGCTGAGCTCAAGATGCTTGTATGATTAAGTGATCAATGCACTGGATATACTTAGCCATGACGTTAACTGAACTGCATTGTCCATTGTGTAGCCATTTAAACAGCATATTACATTACAGTGAGCAGATGTCTCTTCCTCGCTGTTTAGAGTAGCTCTAACTCAGAGCATCTGAACACATCTGTTTTTGCTTCTGAAATGTTTAATTTATTTCCTTACTGACCTGTGCTGTTTAAAACATGATCACTTCAGGTCAAAAAATGGTGGAGTGGAATCAGCTGGACGTGACATCGTTTCTGGAGCAGACGACTGGATTCCTGGCAGAGCATGGGCAGCTCGATGGGCCATCCTGTCACGCACCCCCTGCCAAACGAGCTCGCTCTGTGGGTCCCTCATCTCATGTGTCACCTCTAATTCTAACTCTTTTTAGCGCTCTAATAAGAGCTTTCCTCTACTTCTCTCTCCGTTGGACTTCATTGTTTTCTTCCTTGCCCTCAAGGCTGCATTACATGTAAAAGATAACATTTTTGGGAACTTATTATACCATAGTTTCTGCATGAAATGTGAATATTTCCATCTGCTTGGTAGTTTGGACATTTTGCAAAATTTGAATGCATCTTATCCTTAAAAGCATCTTTAGTCACCCCTAAAGATTGTTACTTTATTGCCAATTTTGACTAATACACAGCCACTGCTAGTGTACAAAGATTTACCGATGTCTGTCTCTGCCCAGCTCTTTGATGTGTTTTTTTTACAGCTGCACACTTTGTTTTCTTTTCTAGGAGAGTCTTATTGATGCCAGTGAAGACAGTCAGCTGGAGGCAGCGATCCGAGCCTCCCTACAGGAGACCCACTACGAGTCCTCAAATGCTCCAGAAGCCCCCGATTCTCCTCGATCAGATGACGAATCAGACGCAGAGCCTTTCTCTGACAGCGAAGGTCCCATCTCTGTCGATGGCTCAGACAGCGAAACGCCAGCACCCCACGAAGAGAAAAGTTCTACCAGCAAACACACCCAGCTCCCTCCGGCCACTGCGGCCCAGCAACGTCTGCATCCTGATAGCTCTACTGCTTCTTATAGAAAGTCTCCATACAAAGAAAACAACCACAGTCACAAGAAAGAGGAGAGCAAAAAGAATCATTTGGAGCCCTCGGCTGCTCGTCATCCTCAGCCTGACGCTGATTCTGGAGGTAACCACTGTCCTCCAGCGGCCGAAAGTGCTGGACCCTCTAAGACTAGCTCCACCAAAACCTGTCACCTGGACTGTCCTGATGACAACGGTACATAAATGTGTCATTGGGAACCGTTATGATTATGGTTAAGGTATGGGGAGATATTTACCAGCATGTTTTTTGTTTTTTTCCACATAGGTCCTAAAGCCAGGTTGATGCTCCGTTACCCAGATGGACAGAGAGAGCAAATTTCCTTGTCTTCTCAAGCAAAACTTTTGGTGAGAACACAACACACTAACAATATTTAAAAAAAACAAACATTTTTGGTAATATGCTTCTTTGCTTTGTTGCCGAGTCAGATTTAAAGATTGATTTTGGACAGAGCAAGGTGAGCTCTTTCCTCATTTATCCAGTTTTTATGCAAAATTAAGCTAACTGGCTGCTGACTCCAGCTTCACATTCACTCAAATGTATCTATCCTGAAAGTGAATCAGGAATTGCAGTGGATTAATCAGTGAAGTGAGGGCGGCTATGAAGATTATGAAGAGTGGAAAGGCCGTTGGCCCAGATAACATACCTGGGGAGGCATGGAGATGTTTAGGAGAGATGGCAGTGCAATTTTTAACTAGATTTTTTAACACATGCAAGAAAGTGAGGGGGAGACCTGAAGAGAGGAAAAGAAGCATACTGGTACCGATTTTAAGGAACAAGGGTGATTAAAAAACATATGACAGAGTGCCCAGAGACAAGATCTGGTATTGGAAGTCAGGAGTAGCAGAGAGGTAGGGATGGGCGATGCAATATACTCAATGTATCATGGCTTTTCACAGAATAAATGACTATCGCGATCATTGATTATAAATTGTCACTTTTTTTTTTAAGCCACCTGCATTTTGGTTATCTTGCTCTCTCCTGCAACTCTCTGCCTCTCATACAAACACATGCAGACATAGAGCAGGGTTTCTGCAGGGCTCCACTCACATTTTGGAGCAACTACTATTTATGTATTATCTGGAGAACTGTTAGTTTGTTTCCAGCTTACAGTGAACTTAATGAGTAGTTGTGACGATAGTGTATGCAGGTGAGGCATGTGTATTTGCAGCACTCCGAACGCCACTATTTAGTAACATTTTGCGACCACAGAGCACCAGTGTGGCGCAGCATCTGTTTAAGTTTCAGGTAACACTAACATCCAATTGTTGACTAGAAGCTTCAAGTGCACAGAATAAGAGATGAGCCAGGTCCTTCAAAATGAAATCACTATAGGTCCTTATTTAATTATAACAAGACATTTTAAATGTCATGATAAAAGAATTTTATTGTCTTACTCTCTTATAGCCTTATTTAAGAAATATTACAATAGTATTGTATTCAACTTTATTATATTATTATTATTATATATGACAGTAGCTACTTTATTTAACTTTATCGTAACTGCAGTTCATTCAATATTATTTTAGTAGTTAACATTATTTTAAAGGACATTTAAAATACCGCAATATATATTGTGTATCGCAATATAGCCTTAAAATATTGCAATATTATTTTAAAGTGATATCGTCCAGCCCTACAGAGACATGTGCAAACAATAGTGCAGGATGTGTATGAGGGTAGTGTGACAATGGTGAGGTGTGTGGTAGGAGTGACAGATGGGTTTAAGGTGGAGGTGGGATAATGTGAAGGATCTGCTCCGAGCCCCCTCTTGTTTCCATTGGTAATGGATAAGATCAGGCAGGAGTCTCAGTGGATTCTGATTTGTGCAGAGGATATTGTGATCGTCAAAGTAGGGAGCAGGTTGAGGAGAGCTGGAGAGAGAGGGGTGGGATTGAGGTGGTTCGGACAATAAGGAGACATGCTGGATATCGCAGAGGAAGGATGCTGAGTCATTGAGGCTGACTCAGCAACAGGAAATCATAAACTGCTCTGCACACGTCTTCAGAGGGACATGGTCAACCCCTGACATCCTGGATCAAGCTATTTCACTCGATGGGCAGACCTTGTTCAGAACCAACAGGACACATAGGACTCATTGTAGCTGGTGATTTTAATCAAACAAACACAAATCTGTCTTACCAAAATTCCACCAGCGTGTCCAGATCCCCAACCGAGGAAGAAATATCCTGGATCATGTGTACACAAATATTCCTGCCGGCTACAAAGCCCTCCAACATCCTCACTTTGACCTGTCAGATCATATTTCTCTGCTCCTTCTGCCGACATATTGCCAGCTGATAAAAAGCATCAAACCATCAGGTAAAACTGTTGAAGTGTGGACAGATGAAGCTACATCAGCACTATGGGATCGTTTTGAGTGCACAGACTGGCAAATGTTCAGAGATACTGCCACTCAGGTTAAAAACATCAGTCTTGAATAATATGCATCTTCAGTGACATCATATACCAACAAATGTGTGGATGATGTGGTGATCACAAAGACAATAAGAATATTCCCCAACCAGAGGGCCTGGATGAATGAGGTGAGGGCTCTTTTCAGAGCCAAAAAAGCTTGCTTTCCGTCAGGTGCGAAGGAGGCCTACATCACCGCCAGAGCAAGACTGAGAGCTGGCATCAAGGAGGCAAAGAGGAGACATTAGCTGAGACTGGGGAGAGACCTTAACAGCAGCAGCACTAAAGATATGTGGTAGACAAAATGTCACAGGCTACAAAAGCAGGAGCCCCCGCCATCATGTGAGAGGCCACGCTGCCGGACGAGCTGAGCACATTGTATGCTCACTTTGATGTCCTCAACAAAGACTCAGCTGTAAGGACTACTCCGCCTTCAGAGGACAGGCCACTCTCAGTGACCACAGCAGATGTAAGAAAAATCCTGCTGAGAGTGAACATAAATAAGGCTGCTCGTTCAGATAATATACCTGGCCGTGTACTAAAAACGTGCTGATCATATGGCTGGGCAGTTAATTGAAAAATAATCAAAACCGACATTCAGAACCTCTAACCGACGTAATCTTCCTTATGTCGGTTATTTTGTTTTGTTTTTTTAAATTCTGTTAATCGTTACCTCACTGGGGTTGCCAACCCTCACGCATCTGCGGTGTGTGTCTCACACTATGTTGGACTCTGTTGGGCTCTGTCTCACGGTTTCACGGCAGAGAGGCAAATCTCACGCTAAAACAGAAGTGTTTAACAATCATGTAATGCAGTGAATGACTTGGACTCTAGATTACAGTTGAGTATTTGACAACCGAGTCAAATACTCATGTGCTTCCACGGCGTTTCATTATCACTGATCAAACAGTTGATGGTCTGACCGCAGTGCAGCGAGAGACAGACAAACATGATGGAGCTTCTCCTCACAGCATCAAAGTGTCTGAATGAACAAACAGACAAATATTCAGCGGTGGAAAGTGACTTCTTTAGACTTCTACAGACTACTTTGTTTTAGCTCCAGGTTCTGTCAGACTTTGGATTATTTGGACTATTTAGAAACACCAGGACGCATCACTCCGTGTCTCATCCAGTTGCTTGTGCTGAGCTCTCATTATTACTACCAGGGGCAGCAGATGTAGTGTTTTGGGGGCCTGCCTTATTTTCAACCTTTCTCTAACTGGGAATGTTTGCAGGCTGTTGGCAGCTATAGAAGAAGTAGGTCTACTAAAAAAAAATGCCACAAGTAAAGCGATGAATAGCAAAAGTTTGTTTAAGATGGAGCTTTTAATTCTTATATAATGCTGGATAGTTTGTTTAATAAATAATAATGCATCGTATGTTTATTACACTCCAACACTATGGTCAAATGAAACTATGTGAGTGAACTATGAGAGCAAAAAACCAACCCATCAGCTGATCAGTTAGTTGATGTTATAACTGACATTTTTATTTTCTCACTCTCAAAAGATTCTGTTCTTTCCTGCCTCAAGACAGCCATCATCATCGCTGTACCTAAAAAGTCTGCTGTATCTAGTCTTAATAACTACCGCCCTGTGGCTCTTACCTCCATCCTGATGAAGTGCTTTGAGAAACTGGTTCTCCAGCACATCAAAGACAACATCCCTGCCAGCCTGGACTCTCATTAGTATGCTTTCAGAACCAACAGATCCACAGAGGACGCCATATCTTCTGCTCTTCACTCAGTCTTCACTCACCTGGAGAATAAGAACAGCTACATCAGGATGCTGTTTGTTGACTTCAGCTCAGCATTCAACACAGTCTCTCCCATGAACCTGATTGGAAAACTTAACACTCTGGGCTTCAGTACAACACTTTGCAACTAGATACTGGACTCCCTCACATGCAGACCCCAGAGACTTTGTATTGGCAGTCACACCTCCTCTACATTAGTGCTCAACACCGGAGCCCCCCAGGGCTGTGTGCTCAGCCCCCTCAAATTACACCCATGACTGTCTTCCAGACATCAGGAGAACTCTATTGTGAAGTATGCGGACGACACCACCATCATCGGCCGTATTATAAACAACGATGAGAGTTCATACCGGGAGGAAATCAGCAATCTTGCAGAGTGCTCAACCTACTGCTCAACGCCAGTAAAGCCAGGGAGCTGATTGTTGGTTTTAGAAAGAAGGAGGGGAAGACACACACCCCTGTCTACATCAGTGGAGCAGGTGAATTACCTTAGATTTACCATCACTGAGAACCTATCTTGGTCATCACACAACACCAGTCAGGTTGAAAAAGCACGGAAAAGGCTAATGGCAACAAAGGGGATAAGCACATTTCCCAAAATGTCAAACTAATGCTTTAAGTAAAATAATCACATAAATTTTGATTGTTAAGTAAAATGTCTCACCTCTGGTATCATCTTTCTCTCTCTCTCGTCAAGGCCCTGGTAAGACACGTCCAGTCGAAAGGTTACCCGAACGAACGCTTCGAACTTGTCACCAACTTTCCCAGAAGGAAGCTGGCCCACTTGGACTATGACATCACGCTGCAGGAGGCAGGCCTTTGTCCACAGGAGACTGTATTTGTGCAGGAGAGGAACTAGCCTTGTCAGAAACACTCACTTTTTGCTTGTGTATCTCTCTGGTAGACCTCACCCTTTCACCAATGATCTGGGACGGCCTCGATCCCATAACCTTCTGTCTTCTTGGAATTAGGCCCTGTTTTTGCCAAGACAACTCTTAGTGGATGGACATCTTTCACCGCCACTCCATTAGTCTGAATACTGACGTCTCTACTGACAGCCTAATCCCTTTGTAGTGCTCTACAATTGGCCAGTAAGGTGTTACAGATGTTGGCACTCTTTAATTTTATAATGCAATTTATTCTTTTCTGATGCAGGCTTCATTTTTTTTTCTGAGGCTCATCAGGATAGAATATATATATATATATATATATATATATATATATATATATATATATATATATATATATATATATATATATTCTAATTCTATCATAAACAGATTAAAAAAAAAGCCCAAATAATGGATCAGGCACGAGGCACCAGGGACTTGTACAAAAAAGACTTTTACCTCCCAGAAAGGATTGTTAAATGTCAGAGTTTATTTTCTTGCTCTTCTTGTTATTTTCCGTACCTGGGGACAGGTAAAAGGAGGTTCATTCTTGTTTATTTTGACCCAGATTTGGTCTCTCACGCGGTCATTGTTTGAACAATTGTAATTATATGGAAGGCACTAAGAGAAAAGGTCCGGAAATTGCAAGTCAAGAAAAATGTGTCGGACATCTGTGACGCACGTGTGTAGATCTGAGAGGATTTGGGTTGAGCCGCACATTTTTACTCCAGTTTCTATTGGTTAAATTAGAGACTAGTAGATTGTTTTTGGATTTCAACTTTTGATACAGAAGGGAATGAATGAAGGGTGGTACATCTCATCAGTCGGACCGACACTGTACAGAGATGGCTTAGAGAGACTGATATTTAGCTGTAGTCATTGTTTCCTTTCTTTTTTATATGCTGCCAAGAAAATATGCTGATGTTGAAATATAATCACCAAAACCAAGAGATTCTGCTTGGTCTCTTTTGTCACATTTGAAATGAGGGCATGATGTGATAAATGTCAAAGGTTATACCCCCCACCCACCCCCCAAAAAATCAAAACAAATATAGAAGAAGCATCATAAAAAGGGAAAAGCAGCAGCTCTTGAGAATCAACTCCAAAAACTTAGAAAGTAAATGTGTCTTAATATTTAGAGATCGGCGGTGAAGCCCTAAAATAGTATCACAATATTTCAGAGTTATTTCTTCTTGACAGTATTCTTGATGATATGATAAAATACTGAAAAAAATATTATTAATTTCAAGAGCATACAATTGCAACAAAATAAGTGTTATATGTGCCGCCACAAATGTAACAATTTGCCTTTAAATACTCAGTTAAAATTTAACAAAAATGATCTCTCAACTCTTTTGTTTTTAAACAACAGTAACAAACTGATGCTAAATACAAAAAGCACCCTTGAATCCATAACTGAAACTCTAAATTTACATGTAGAGTCAAAATATTGCCAATATCATAAGATTTTTTCTTATCATATTAAAAATTATTCTGGTATTATTGTGACAAATATGATATGGAACACCCCTTGTAATGATAATAATAAATATTAGTTAGTAGTAAACCTTTCAAAACACAGTCACAAATTGTTATACAAAAAAAAAAACCAAAGACATTTAAAACAATGATAATTAATCGAAAAACCTTAACACAATAAAACAGTAAAATAAACTAAAATTCAGGGGGAAAATTAGATAAAATATCAAGAGTCAATGATAAAAATAACGAGGAACAAGAAATGAAAATCAAAAAGATACTTACAGAATAAACAGCAGCTCCGACAGAATGAGGATGTGCTTTTTGATAAAGGTGTGTTTTCAGAGGAGACTGAAAAGATGCTCACTTTTAATTGGCCTCTTTAATCTTAATGAAGAATCAAATTGTTTTAGTAAGGCATTTTTAGCAACATTTTTTTTATTTTCTTGTTAGTTATGAGCCAGAGCATCATAAAAATGAGAGAAACACTTCATAGTTGAAGCCAACAGGATCTGGAGTGACGATGGCAGGAGCTCACGGCTGTATTACAGGGAGGACAGGTGGTGGCAGTAATGTGCCCTGAATAGGAGCATTTCTACAACAAATATGGTGAAGAAGAAGGCCGCTGTCCAGTGTAAATAATGAAGGTTTAAAAATATTAAAATGAGCCTTTGCAAATGTTTTATCAAGAAGTACATGAATCAGCAGGCTTGCTCTTCCTTAAGGATGTTCTCAGTGACAACCTTTGAATATAAGCAAAAATGTTTGTTGCAGTTGGTCCTGGAGAACAGCTGTTTTCCTTTTTTTTAATTCAAATTTTCTGTGTATAATTTTTTTGTTTTCAACCAAGCACTCCAGGCCTTAAAGAGGAGATGATGTGTGCTGTCTTGTCAGTTTACTAATATCAGAACCAGCTACTGTATGTGGTAAAATATCAGCGTGAACCTGTTCAAATACATTTTTGATAACAGAAGTTCACAGGCCATTTAAACATTTTCAACTGTTTATTTAGATATGATGAATATAAGCTGAGATGTGACTATTAATAGTGATGCTAATAATTTAGATATAGCAGTAAGCCGCATCCTCGGGTTCAAGCCAACACAGTCTGGACCTCCATGGACCTTGAGGCTTTTTTTGTAGAGCGCGTTGAGCTGCAATGTGTATGGTGCTCCGATTGTAAAGTCGTGCACTCTAAAAGTAACATTTCTCCACATTAAGCTCTAAAACATCATTAAAAAGAGGTGTAAATTTTAAATTTAAAAGGTAAAACTTAAATTTTTCAAAGAAACTTCTAATCACATTTAGAGCAATACTTTCAAACTTTCAGATTTACTCTTTTGTGAAAAATATGTTAAAGATAATGTCACTGTCAAAAAAACCCGTTAACATTTAGATTTAATTTTAAACATTTTTATTTGACAGTGACATTATCTTGGGAAAGAATAAATCTGACAAAGTTTGTAAATATTGCTCAAAATGTGATTAAAAAGTCATATAAAAAATTCACACCTCTTTTTTATTATGTTTTAGAGCTAAATTTGGCGAAATCTTGCTGTTACTTTCAGAGTGCACGACTTTACAGTCAGCGCTCCACACACTTGTATGTCCAATTCCAAGACAGTCCGCCCTATTGTGGGTGAAGCGTGACCTTGCCAAAATTGCATTTTTGGGCCTTAATTATAGTGGCACAATCAGGTCAAATTGCATTTTTATGGAAATATATATATATATATATATTATATATATATATATATATATATAATTTTTTTTTTTTTAAAGCAGCATTTCTACACAACTTCCAATTTCCCATGTTTCTGCGATCGACTATCTCATTGGAATTTGCAAAAGCATCTCTGAAATGAAACAATAATAACTGATCAACACCAAAACATTAGTGTTTCAGCGCTTCTGACTTAAACCCCTAATTACAGGATAAATATTGAAAATCCACATTGAAAAAATAGGAAGATGTAAATTGTGCTAAATTATTTAGAAACAAATTCAGTTCCCTATCTCTAGTTTTCACAGTATATCACTGTGATTCATACTGTATATCACATTTAGTCTTGATAAGACTGTATAAAAAATAAACAACTCATTGGTTAGCATCCTAAAATCATTTTTTTTCTGTCATATTCCCCTTTGAATGAGGGCCCCAGCTGATAATGCAAACAGTGTCTGTATGGGGCAACGGTCAGAGGTGAAAGAAAAGGATTCGCAGCTGCACAAACAGATGAGGACACTGACTCTGTGTCACTCTCCTCACTGTGTGGATACTACAGTGTGTGAAGGGCATGCCTTTACCTCATTTTTTGGACAAAAGGAGGGTGAGGGGATATGTGCTGGCTAAGGGCACTGCTGAACCCTGTTTCACTTTATCTTTTAAAGCAGAAATGCTGCGTTTGCCCTGATCAGCCGCCTCAGATACAGAGATATTTAGGTTGGTTTTTTATTTTTACATGATTCCATCTCCTAAGTCAAAATGTCATCTTTAAATCAGTGAACTATCAACATTACTTTGGAAAGTGAAACCTGTTTTGATGTTTTGCTGATTTTGGAGCTCTCAGGTCATAAAAACATTTCAAAATACAGCCAGAGAAATACCAACAAGCTAAAAAAATTAATTTTCCTGTAAAATTTGGATGTTGATGTTGACCCTTTGAAACCTGGAGTGACATCACTTTTCTTGTGCTGCTTTCAGCTGCCTTTCACAAGTATTTAGACCTTCGAACTCTGAACAAATTGGTGCAGTTTCTTTCAGAAACAAAGGGATAAAAGGCAATGAGCAACTTCATTAGAATTGTTCCACAAATTGTAAGAAATTAGTAGATTTAGAAAAATTTTACTAAGATAGGGAAACATCCAGGGGAAAACTATTTCATGTTTAAAATTATGCTACAGAATTTTAGAATTTTGAAACACTTTTTCCCCAGGTGATTTCCTTTTTTATTTATTTGTTTCTTTGTTTGACTGTTTATTAAACTTTTTTTTTTGCTAATTTTTGGATCATTTCTTCTTCAGTTGCTTATTGTCTTTTTCTGATGATTTTGAAAGAAATCAAGCCAGTTTGCTCAGATTTCAAAGGTTAAATGTCACATTTTTCTAGCAATAAACTGCATTATTATCACGTAAAACCTAAATTCACCCATCAGTCCTTCCAGGTGAATGAGGTAACTTGGATGGCAGACCTGATGACCGCCTTGTTTGAAGTTTTGTCTGTTACATCAGAGGGATGTTGACCCCAGTCATCCAAAGATCAGTCAGCTAGTTCTCAGAAGGAAATCAATGGAAGTTAATGTGTGATCGGTGAACCATGTGTGGGCCCAGTTTAAAGGGGCACTCCACTGATTTTACATACAAAGTCCAGTTGACTCGTCATAAGGAGTCATAGAGTTGTGTCATGTCTTCTGTGGCTCTGGAGGAGCTTTCTAATGTTTTATTATTTATTTTATTTAATTTTTTTTACAGAAATCTGCATCACAAACTGGAGGTATATAGTTTGAAAAAAGAGGGCATTTAAGAGGAGAGGGTCTAATAAAAGACACAAAAGCATCACAGAAAATATGGGATCCAGTGTTTCTGATCAGGATATTTCGGCCTCTGCCACATCAATTTTGATCCATCTTTTTCTTGTTAGTCCTCCCTTTATGTGCAAGACTGCATCACCGGAGTACCTCTGATAATGCAAAGACTGGAGCTGGCACTTTATAAAGCATCTGTAGATAGAAGATTTGAATCACAAGAACAGAAAGGATGAAGGATGAAGGACACAAGAAAGAAGGATGCAACGTCAAATAAAATATGATCAAACTCAAAATCAAACTCGAACTTCATAAAATGGTCAAAATTGGTTAATTATTTTGAGTGGCTGTGTTTACACAATGCCAGAGGAACTTTAAACTGTGGGTGCGTTGTTTTTTTCCACGAGAAAATAATTTTTGAAGCCTGAGTTGACTGCTTTGCGTGAGATTTGATCTTTTGCAGGTGAACTGTGGTGTTGTGGTGAACTAAATAGGCTATTTTGGCAAATGCACCTGAAGCTCTGATAATGAGCCAAAGCGATTGAGAAAACTAAATACAGCGTTTCCCAAACCTCTCCTCGAGTACTGCATGTCCTGCAAGTTCTAGATGTCTCTCTGCTGCAACAGCTGCATTAAATGATCAGCTCCTTATCAAGCAGCTTGAAGATTTGGATCAGCTGTGTTGGAGCAGAGAGGTCTAAAACATGCAGGAGGAGTACTTGAGCAGAAGTTTGGGAAACACTGCACTGATACAAAATGTTGAGAATACAGCAACATGACAAACCTGCCAAGCAAGGGCTGCCCACCAAAGACAACCCTGAGGACTGGAGTGTCTGTCCATAGGACCACTTTACTCTGAACTGCCCACCGAGCCGGGCTTTATGAAAGAATGACCAGAAAGGTACATTTTAGCCTTAAATGACAAGAGTACCTAATTTACCAGCTTTGGTGAGTGTCCCACACACCTTTTGACAAACTCCAAATGTGCTCTTGTTTATTTCTTTAAGTTTCCATTAGTCACAAAAACATGGAAAAAAAAGCTCCAGGTTGAAAAATGCTGATTTTTACTTTATCCCTTTGAAACCTGAGAAAATTGTTTTGAGTTCTTTGAGAAGCAACATGACCAAAACATGACCTAAAAGTTAACTAAAAAAAGGGAAAAAATACAAGATTTACAAGAATTACCTAAATATAAACTAAAAAAATGAAGAAAATAAAAACCTAGAAAATGAGCCCTGCTGAAAAATTATGATTTTTGGACATTCTTTTTCATTGATTTTTTTGGGATCATCTTCTAAAAATCCTCCCCTATTTTTAAAAACTATTGCTTACGTAAATTTTGTCACCTTTAATTGCTTGATCATTGCCTTTATTTCCCCAATTTTTTGAAGGACCTCAAACCAATTTGGGTCAAATAGCTTGTGAAAGGTGTATAAACGCAGCACAAGACAAGTGATGTCAATCCAGGTTTTAAAGGGTTAACTTTCGGACAGTATCTGAGTACTTTTTCCACAACTGCAAAAGCTCACAATTCCTGTCACTGTCAATAACATCCTAACATCACCAACATCTGGGACCAGTCGTGTCTGTATTTTGCGATTAACCAGCCAGATGTGTTTTTCTCAAAAAGTCCTTTCAAAGATGCAGATCAAGTGTGTCATCTTCATGTGTGGGCATGAAGATGAATCATCAGCAGCTCAGCATTATGTCACAACTCACTCCTGCACTTAGAATTGACTTTTACATCTTAGGGAAGCGCTAAATACAGCCTTCTCCTTCCTCTCAAATGTAGCAGCACATTTGCAGGCATTTGCTTATACGATGTACCAGAGCTGTAAACGCAAAGCTCACCATGAAAAAAAACAACATTGCATAACTTTTTATTTATGCTCTCGAGGCTCACACAGTCTATGTTGCAATGTCCAACCTATACCGCTTGTTAACCCCTTGCTCTGCAGGTTTCCAGGGAATAATCATTGATAATAAGCTTATCCGCTCTGATTTAGCACAGTCAGGGTGGCCTTGTGGACTGTAATCACTGGCAAACGCGCAGTCAGTCACAAGAGTCCCAGAGGTATGTCAGGAAGCCTGGTTTACTAAATTCTTCAGATAATATTGATCTTAAAGAAATATTAGTGGTTACTGATTAGTAGCAAATATTAATGTTTACTGTTACTGACGTATCTCAAGCACAAATCCTGCTCATGTAATCAGGAACAATACATAGAATAACAACACTGATTTTTTAAACCCTTTGCAATTTTAGCAAATTGGTTTGATTTCTTTCAGAAACATGGGAAGAAGCGACTAAACAAGAAATTACCCCCCAAAAAATACTGAAAAATTAGCAATTAAAGAAAACCACAACAACAAAGGAAATGATCTGAAAAAAATACAAAAAAATAATATCATACATATATTTTAACAGTTTAACAATTTCATATAGATAATGATGAATAATCATAAATAGAGGTTTGATAATAATCATACATGCAGCATTCTTTCCTCATTTAAAAAAAACCTCTCTTCTAATCCCTCTTTTTAAAGACAAATTTTCAGGTCCTTTTGACATTTTACCCATTTCTTGCTTGTTGCCTTTTCTTCATGTTTTCAAAAGAAAGCAAACCCATCTGCTCAGATTTTAAAGGTTTAAATGCTTGTGAAAAGCATCTGAACGCAGCACAGGAAAGCAGATGTCGACCCAGATCTTTCAGTTATTATTATTCACTTCTTTCAAAACAGGTAATTTGCCAGCAGGCCTAATCTCCTCAGGCAAAGAATTCCAAAGGAGGCCGTGATGGCAAAAGCCCGGTCACCTGTAGTTATCCGCCCTGACCTCGGCAGTACTAGTGAGGGTAGACCGGAGGATCATGACCCACAGTGTAGCGAGTCAGAAGCTCAGTTATGTAACTTGGGGCTAAACAATGTTGAGTCTTAAAAGTTAATGAAGAGCATCTTAAAATCAATTCTGAGGTTGACAGGCAGCCAATGGAGTGAGACGAGTGGTGATATGCAACCTATAGTAAAAACAAAAGCAGTGGTGGCAGTGTAAATTTGATAATTATTGCATTTGAATGATAATTTTGCTCTCTGTACGATCTATGATCAAATATTCCCCAATTGCCGTAATATACAATAATTTAACCACTGTGACACTTAAAATAAGTTTAGTTTAGTTTACACGTCTCATTTTAACTAATTTGCTGGCCCCTACATCTGTGTTTAGGCATCACTTCTCACATGATCTCCTAACAGCGTTTGGAGTCAGACATGATGACATGAACATGACCTGAACGTGATGACTCGTCACATTCTTCGAGCACTCAATGCTGTCATTTGTTTTGGTAAACACTCAGCTGACAGCGCCATTTTGTGCTTGTGTGGTCGCGCTAGTGTTAAAAAGTCGATTACTTGTTTACTTAAGTTATAAATTTAATCTATTCGTTCTCATGATTGTGAGTAGTGTACAATAATTTTGAGCCTCTGGTACGATAGTCTAACATTGCCAATCTGGCAACACTGAGTGGTGGACAAAGTACACAACTCTATTACTTGAGTCAAAGTATAAATACTCTGCATGAAATATTACTCTAATATGAGTGAAAGTTGCTGAGTCAAATTATTACTTGAATTACAGTACTGGATTAATTACTAATAAACATACTTTAGTATTCAAAGTACTTTTTAAAATCTCTTCTGAATGCACTGACTGACTCGTAGAACCTGTAGAATGATAAACTTGTTGAATATGACTGGTGATTTTTGTGGGTCATAAAGAAGTTTGTGCACGGTAAACCAAGCAGTTTAAGGACTTTTGTATTTTAGAAAGGATCATCTCCTGGAAAAACACAGCACACCCTGTATTTGGACTTAGGTGAGTTGCTTGAGCTGAATCATTATCAACAGTGAAAAAAAAAACACATCTGCACACTCAAATCCATGCAAAAATCATGTTTATGATGAAAGCTAGCATCATAACATGATTTTTGCATGAGTGTGCGGATGTTCTTTTTTCACTGTATTTTAGAAAAGAAAAAAAAATCATCTACTGACTTCAAATCAAATGTAACAAGTAACGAGAGCCAAAATTTAGTGGAGTGAAGGTAATTTCACCAGCAAGGATCACACCAAGATTGGATTGGTTGACCAGGTTTTAAGTATGTAGACAGGTAATTAGAGGTGTGCTCCTGCACCCAAACCTAAATTAATAACTTAACTTCATTTCCAAAAAATAATACTCAACTAAAGTACAGATACACAAAAACTGTACTTAAGTACAGTACTCAAGTAAATCTTGTCCCCACTCCTCACATGGCAAACACTGCAAAAGATCCCAAACACACCGGAAGGTAGGTTGAAAACTGGGGCAGAAATTAAATGCACAGATAATCTGGTGAAAAGGTAAATGCTGGCTGAGGGGCAGTAAAGACTGACGACTGTAAACAGAAACAGGTGTAATAGCAGGAGAGCGGTCACGTGATGAGCTACGGGAAAACACAGTACAACCAGTGCAATCAGTTTCACCCACTTTTGTTCCTCATCACTCCCAGCAGTGAATGAAATGAAGTATTGTTTTCAGCCTCTAACATGAAATGAGATACTTGTTTATCACTAAAGTCAACACATGCAGAATCTAGACTATGCAGGAAACTCAGTCAAAGGTTTACTGTCAGCAACATTTTGAACAAAGTTTCCTTGATCATTGTGTGTCATTTCATGAACACCTGATGGTTTGTACACTGAGCCTTTGGCAATAAAATGACTTAGGTCATACAAAAATGTGGCAAAATGTTTCCGTAAACTCTGTCAGGTTCATCTAAGGGGACAGGAAAAATGGTGATTTAGTCACTGTAGGTGGAGACTGAGGTCAGGGTTACGCAGTCTGCAATGATTCAGCATAAAGGGCATCTTGTGGAACATCATCTTCATGGGCACCTGATCAACATTCAACTGTCCAAATAAAATGTTGTGTAATATGCCGATTTCCCGCTTTTCAAACAATTTGATTTGGCTGGTGAAGGATTTTTCTGCCTTTAAATCAGATATTTCTTCTGTTTCTAGCCGCACCTGAGGACATCTTGAATTATTACAACTATAATGTTTATTGTGCAGTTAACAACAGCTTGATAAGGCATATCCATCAACATATGCTTTTTACCAGCTTCACTGTAAAAAAAAATGGGGGAAAAAGGCATCTGTGGTTGCCAGAATAATTATGTAAAAAACAATGAAGATATAAACAACTTTACAGGACAACCTGTAAATTTTGCAGTTTTAAGCTGTTGTAATTCAACTGTAAACCCGTTGTAATTGCAGCATTTTTACACCGTCCATCTGGAAGGCAAACATAAAATCTCTGCAATTCCATAGTCACCTTATGTTTAAAATCCCTCAAATTCTATTAAATTAATAATTAAAATCAGAATTATTTTTCTTTTAATTTCAAATAGCTGTTATGGACAGGCAAAATAACTTTTTTTATCAATGTCCTAATATTTATGCCCAAAAAATTTTGTTTGTTTCATTTTTTAAATGAACATCAACAGGAAAGTTCAAGTTTTAAGGAACATTCAAATGTAACTCAGTAAATTGAAATTTTTATCCTGCAACCGTGTATTTAATTAGGTGGAGGTGATAGAGCCCCTGAACTATTTCTTAGAGTGCTGACCAGTAATCTTACAAAAACCTGAATAGTTTTCCCTTTAGAAAATATCTCTTTTGAAATCTAACTCATTAAAGGTGTTGACTTAAAGGGACAGTTCACTCCAAACATCCAAAATTAATATTTTTCATCTTACCTTTAGAGCTATTTATCATTGTTTTAATACTACTTGCTGTCTTCTCTCCAATGTAATGGAATTACATTGGAGAGAACAGCAATGTCTCTTTCCAAAAATCATGATGCGATTTTTCTAAATAATCTACAGACTTTGTTGTGAGCAGTTACATGTAGGGACTATTTTCTTTCTAGACTATATGGGAATCTGTCTGTCTGTCTATCTGTCTATCTGTCTATCTATCTATCTATCTATCTATCTGTCTGTCTGTCTGTCTGTCTGTCTGTCTATACTATATTTGTAAGAAATTATGCCTCCACTTCCACAGAAGGGTGAATGACCCGCTTACATTTGTTTCCATCAGAAGAAAAAGACAAAAGCTTGTGGAAAATTGCAATTATTAAAACATTTTACTCAGAAAAGCTGCCTTGCGACCTACAAACTCGTCTTGTTGACAGAGTCAGTGTTGCCCAACACAAGAGCAAAGGTTCCTGTTGATTTCTAAATTAAACCAATATCACCTCCTTCTTTGTTCCCATCTACCATCACAAGGGGTCTTTGGTGTCCCAACTCTGGAAGATCCAAAATATATTGTAAAGATGTTAGCCTCTTTCTTTTCCTTCCCTCCTTTTTTCTTTCTTTTACTTAAGATAAGAAGCCTTTTAAGGAGCCAGTTTGAAATTTCTGGAATAAAGAGTCAAACTATAAATTGGAGAGTACACCCACTTCCTGCTCGATAACCCACCAATTTACCTACTAAAACACCTAATCAGTTACAGCATTGGTAATATTATGTAATAATAATAATATACTTATTATATATACTATAATAACACTTTCGCTGACATACTTAATTTTTGGTTCTTGCCATACATTTTGCATAAAATACTGCATTTACCAAAATACCAAGTATTTTCTTCAAATTGTTGCTACTTTCACTAATCAGAATACTTCTTCCATAATGCTGCTCGGAGCAACAGAGTGGATCTGCATTGAAAAGTAACACGTATTTCACAGTTTTCAGAGCAGAAATTCAATATAATGCCATCTCCTGATGAACTCTGAGTGCTTCAATCAATTCATCTTCAAACAATCAGTCACTTTTTTGTCCACAGTGGGCAAAATGAATTACAGTGGTGGAATGTAATGGTGTGCATTTACTCAAGTATTGCACTTACATACAAATTTGAGGTACTTGTACTTTACTTAAGTATTTTCTTTTCATGCCTCTTTGTACTTTTACTCCATTATAATTCAGAGGGACATATATATTTTCCTTTACTGCAGCTATCTGACAGCTTTAGTTACTTCACTAATTAAGATTTTTGCATTAAAAAACGTGATAGAAAATGATGTTTTGTTAGAAATGAATCTACCCAACAGTTTATACAAGAACAGCTGAAACAATTTGTTGATTAATCAATTATGATTGATTGACAGAAATATTGGCAAGTATTTTGATGAGCATTTAATAAATAATAATAATAATAATATTTTTTGTATTTACTTGATACCATTTTGAGTTCTTTTTCTGCATTGTCTTTTCATACTTTAAGTGCATTTTCCTGATTATAGTCACTTACTTTTCCTGAAGTAACATTTTTAATGCATGACTTTTACTTTTAATAAAGTATTTTCACAGTGTGGCATTAATACTTAAATATTCTAATATTGATTAAATACCACTAATAAAATAAGTTAAACTTCGAGTACAAATTGGCCTATAAAAGCAGGCATATTTACGTTTAGACTGAGTAAATGTTGATCTCTCTGGTCCTCTGAATGATTTCACACAGTTCAAACAATGGTTGAATAGTTTCAGAGTCTGTGACATTCCAGTATGTGGAAATGTCGGGTGTGCAATCTGTTTTCTTGCCATCCCGTGTACCAGCACACTAATGCACACGCGCGCCCACGCACGCACACATTAGGAAACCTGGGCAAACTTTTTTTCCGTGCTCACTCAGAGGTTTGCTATAAAAGCTCGAGCTGCCTGCAGGACTCTCTACTCTGCTGACCTGGACAACCCGCCGGCCAACATGCAGACTCTCCTCCTTGTGGCGCTGCTCGGGAGCTTCGGTAAAGACATCTGTTATTTTTTTTGCACAGACATTTTCAATCACCAAATGCTCAACATTATTATTAATCTATGTGCGTTTGCAGCCATCGTGTTCGCGACCCCCGCTACCAGGGTGAGGTGGTGCGTCAAGTCGGACAAAGAACATGACAAATGTGTGGCCCTCGCAGCCAAAGCTCCCGCTTTCTCCTGCGTGAAGAAAGCGAACACCATCGACTGCATCACTGCAATTAAGGTGAGGAGAGCAATGTTATCCACACATTCATTTGAGATGTGCTCCGTAAATAAAAACATAAAAACATATTTTTCATATCTACAGTTTGATTTATCCTATAGCAATGACTAATAAATGTGCGTTGCAATATTCTACTATTTTTAGTTATGATTTAATTAATGTTATTAGGCCTGTTATTGATGAAATGATGTTTGAACAGCACTAACTACTTAACACACTTTCATCATTAACAGTGCAACATATTCATGCTTTATACAGTATAAGTCTTATTCTGCAAAGTCAGTAATTATAGCTTTCAGGAAAAAGTAGCAAAGTGAAAATATTTTTCTTGCAAATTTAATGCAGATAAATGTTTAGTCCCTCAAAAATGTGCAGTACTTGAGTAAATGTTACTTAAACTGCCACAATGTGAAAATACTCTGAAGCAAATCTTGCAAGTAGGAGAGACCAGGGAAAATTTTATCTTTTTTAAGGTTTCGATGTCATCTCTCAAAAACCTTGTGAACTATTTAGATAAAATTTTGATGTAGGCAACTTGTATCTGTGTCATCAAATGTATTTACAACATATGTCAGAGTCACGATATTGTTTGAAACACTAGAAGTCATCAGTACTGTAGTACTTGTAACAACACATGTAATACCTTCATATAAATACCAAGAACCACAATTAACTTCTAAACATATAAATATAATTAAAACAATTTAACATCCATTGAACAATTAATTTCAGTTCCGGCATGATAAGTTATATACTTAAACCAAAATAAAAGCAAAACTCCAGAATGAGACAACAGTTTGTCCACTGGGAAGCTAAGACGGATCGCCAATGAGCACGTACAGAGTTTCATGGATTTGTTTAAAATGTGTAAAATTGAATGGCTCCAACCAGATCTGAGTTTTAGTACTCGGCTACTATTACAAAGCAAAAATAAAAGTTTGAAAAATATTTTAAAGCCAATATAACATTATTATTTTGTAAAATATTGTAGAGCCAAAAGTATAATATTTACCCCTGAAATGTAGCTGAGTAGAGGTATAAAATGGCATTAAATTTATGCATTCATTAATAGTACACCCTTAATAAAAAAAGAAAAAGAAAGAAAGTAGCAGAGGACTTATATTTTTACAGAGTGTAAGACATTTACACCATTAGTTAATGTAGTAAAGGCAACTGGTGCAAAATTGCAAAATTCACCAGACTGCAGGAAATTAAGTGTTTCATACAAAACAAACAAAAAAAAGTTCAAATGAAATGTACACTCTTGTGCACTTAAAGAGAGAAATATGCAACTTTCCATCACTGCATTTAATTCCAACAGATTATGCATAAAAACATATATATTTGAGCTGCTGGAGAGATCAAACTCTACATTGCTCATTGGTAACAATTTATGTGTTTTTTTTTTCTTTAGGGTGGTGAGGCAGATGCCATCACTTTGGACGGAGGGGACATCTACACTGCTGGACTGAACAATTACAACCTGCAGCCCATCATTGCTGAGGACTACGGCCCCTGTAAGTTTACCATCATCTGCTGTCTTTACTGATTAAATTAGCTCAAGAAAGCATTTTCTAAGAGCCACATGTTTTAACATCTTGCTCTCGGATGTTCTGCATGCATCCAGCTTCAGACACCTGCTACTACGCTGTTGCTGTGGTGAAGAAGGGCACAAACTTTAAATTCAATGAGCTCAACGGGAAGAAAACCTGCCACACCGGTTTGGGGAAATCTGCAGGTTGGAACATCCCTGTAGGAACTCTGGTGTCGATGGGTTTGATCCAGTGGTCAGGCATTGAGGATAAACCTGTGGAGGAGGGTGAGTAAGAGCACAGTCATCAAATAAAAGATTGGTCACAGTGTCCAAGGTGTGCATCAGTTGTGTAAAATGTTGGAAAATCAAATATTATATTTCTGCTTTGGTCAGAGCTGCAGCTACTACTGAGGACACTCCTCTTGGTGGGAATTTTATTTTCTTTATAGAATTTTAGACATCAGTAATGTGATATCTGTCATTTAGATAAGAAGCCACAGCCAGTTAGTGTAGCTTAACATAAAGTCTGGAAACAGTGAGCTAGGGTTCCCATGAATTCTTAAAAAGTCTTTAAAGGCATTGAATTAATTTATTCAAAAATAAGGCCTTAATTAGTATTAAAATGTCTTAAATAAATCTAAAAGTCCTAAAAATGCTTAGACATGGGAAATGGGACTTTATGATTTTTCTTCTGAAGTTGCATTGTTCAAATGAAAAATCTTTTATTTATTTATTTATTATTACATTACATTATTGTTATTATCATTTATGCATTAACTGAGCCATTCATTAGCCGTAACCGCTTATCCTGTCATGGTTTGTAGGGGGTGCTGGAGCCTATTGCAGCTGTCATTGGGCAAGATAATATCACTATTATTATTATTTATTAAATGTAAAATTTGCTAAATTCCCCTCACCCAAAAAATCTGTTTAGTGTTACAAAAAATATTTAGGAAAAATTGTGATTGCTGTTAAACTGGTCATACATTTAATTCCATGTGGCATACGAAAAGTCTTAAAAAGTCTTAAATCTAATGTGCCTTAAGCTGTAGGAATCCCGGTGAGCTTAGTTCTAACCAAAGGTGACAAAATTAACCCGCCTGCACATCTAAAGCTCACTACTTAAGATAAACTGAAGTGGAAAAACGTATAATTTCATAAAAAAAACAGGAATTTTAACGCCCAGCCAAGAAACAGTCTGGCACAAAACCTCTTGAACATAACCTTTTAAACCACAAATGTGATGTTTTTAAACCACGAAGCTTGAAGCTATACTCGGCAACTTAAATGCAAATAACTTTTTATCATATTTACTGAAACTATCACTGTATTCTAAAAGAAATACATAAGACAAATAATTCTGGAAAGAAATTTGTGTTCCTCCTCCTCCTCCTACTGCCTCTAAAATGTACTGCATGAGTCAAAAATCAGAGCCGAGGAGTCTCTAACGCAGCTGTCAATCATGTCACTACTCCTGAACTGCAGTCAAAGTAGGCAGGGCTAATCAAATATGAATCCAGATTCAAATGTCATCAGAAACATTTTTTTAATGTGCTGTTTAGCTGTAAAATAAGAACACAGTCCCAAAATCCTAAAATGTCAATCTCTTCCTTTGAATTAGTTGGTTGATTTACAGGCTGATTTCAGCATTTTTATACTAAATAAGTTTAAATTTCCCAACTTAAACTCTTTACATTACTTGAAGCATCATATTGGCAAAGAACTGTTGACTAAATAAAGTATTAAAAATGCTGAGACTTTCTTTATGGAGTTTGGACAAACTGTGTTAACAGTGTGTGTGGGAGAAACTGCAGGGACTGTGACACAGAACTTCAGTATTTCAAAATCTCTGCAACGGCACTGCTTTTTGTTTTGCAGCGGTGAGTGAATACTTCCAGGCCAGCTGTGCCCCGGGGGCAACAAGGACCAGCAAACTGTGTCAGCTGTGCAAGGGAGACTGCTCCAGGTCCCACAATGAGCCTTACTATGACTACGGTGGAGCCTTCGAGTCAGTCTCAGTCTTTCTCTGATCTTTTTCAGCATTACTATGACTTTAACTACCATCCTCTATCTACCTCTGCACATTTATCTTCCAAATACAATAAGCTGTCATTGCTCAGTCTGTACTTTTATACTATTTTGATGAAATAGGCTCTACTGCTAGTGACAAACAAACCCCTGATGTTGATGCACCTGTGGATTTGTGTGTTTCTCAGTTGTCTGAAGGAGGATGCCGGAGAAGTAGCGTTTGTGAAGCATCTCACTGTACCTGGTCAGTATCACTGCATTATCTGTTCTAGTATGTATTGAATTATGGACATAAGGACATGTTTCAGTCTTAATCACATACTCAGACCCTCACCCTTGCTTTTACATGCCATTACTGATATATTTGTGGAATTTGCCCAATATGTTTCTGTGAACACAATACTCCTTTGTTAAGTCATAAGCATTGACTTAAGAAAAGAAAAAGACTTAAATCATTGTTATGAAACACTTTCAGATTCTGAAAAGGCCAACTATGAGCTGCTGTGCAAGGATAACACCAGACAGCCTGTTGACAACTATAAAAACTGCCACCTGGCCAGAGTGCCAGCTCATGCTGTTGTCACCCGCAAGGACGCACAGCTGGCCGAATTAATCTGGACTAGCCTCAATGCAGTGCAGGTATGATGATACAAAACATTTGTACTGAACTGAGAGTGAGCAGTAAGACTGACTGCCTGATGAGAGAGAAGAGGGAGAAATACAGTGAATCATGAAAGGATTCATTTTAATAAGAAACTTGTGTTACAAAATACTTCAGTGCTTGCATAATAAGTTTCCTACTTCTTTCTTTTCAGGGCTTCGACCTCTTCTCCTCAGCTGCCTATGCACCTGCCAAAAACCTGATGTTCAAGGACTCGACAGTGAAGCTGGTGCGCCTGCCCGAAAACACAGATTCCTTCCTGTATTTGGGTGCTGAGTACATGAGCATCGTCCGTTCCCTTAAGAAAGGTACAGTAAACATGAGAAGATAAAACACACACATTAACGTACAAACAGCAGACACTGGCTCATGATTGTGCTTCACTTCCCAGAGCCGACAGGCACCGCATCCACTGCCATTAAATGGTGCGCTGTGAGCAAAGCTGAGACGGATAAGTGTGATGTCTGGAGCATCAACAGTATCGCTGACGGCACCACTGCCATTGAATGCCAGAATGCCGCCACAGTTGAAGAGTGCTTGAAAAAGATTATGGTAAAACAACCCTGCATGAAAACTTTGAATCCGTCACAAGCTTGATATTTCTGCTCCCTTTTTGTGGGGTTTGTCTTAAAAAATCTCTGATGTCGATTATCCTGCAGCGTAAAGAGGCAGATGCAATGGCAGTGGATGGAGGACAGGTGTACACAGCTGGGAAGTGTGGTCTGGTTCCCGCTTTGGTGGAGCAGTATCAGGAAGGTATGAAACTTAAAAAGCACAGAGGCTGTCCGTTATGAGCCTGTCATTTATTACACCTTTTCGGCATGAATAACATTTGAATCTCTGTCTCTCTCCACAGATCTGTGCAGCGCCTCTGGAGGTAGTATATGCAAAATTAAATGTTAAAATATTGATCACCACATTTAAAAACAAAACATATACACACCTAGTAATTTTCACTCATCTAGAACCATGACTTCAAGGAAGAAAAGTGTGTGATTTAGCTGTAATGCAAATTAGAGGACAACACACTTTGTTTATGTGTTCATTTCCTAATAATTGTTGGAGAGTATTCCTGGGAAGAGATATACAAATTGGTGCTAAATATAAAGAAACACTTAATTTTCTTGAAAGAGAATCTAATTAAATACTCTTTCATTAATCATTTATTGTTAGAAAATTAATTCTCTGTCTAAGTTGAGTTGTATGCTATGACAAACGTCCCTCAAGGTCATGCTAACAGGAATTGATAAATTGGAAGTATACCAAGTGAACACTGTCTATTTCCTGAAGTAACAAACTACATAGTTCTCTCCAGGAGACTTCGTGGAGATTATTTTTTAAATTACAGAGCTGTATATATGTGTATCCTACAGTTTGAAGATGAACTTTTAAATCAACTATGAATAATAATAATAATCTGGAGGATAGTTTTGATTCATCGACTGTACTTCCGCTCCTTGTAGCCCAAGCCTCCTCATACTATGCTGTCGCTGTGGTGAAGAAGGACTCAGGGGTGACCTGGGAAAACCTGCAGGGCAAAAGGTCTTGCCACACGGGCGTCGGCAGAACTGCTGGCTGGAACGTCCCCATGGGTCGAATCCACGCACAGACTGGTGACTGTGACTTCAGTAAGTGACTGTGGGCCTCGTTTCCTAAAATTAATGTTAAAAAAAAAACAACTACTAATTTGAAATTGCAGATAGCTTACGTTAAGACAGAACTGAAAGGCCGCCAGATTTTTTCGTATCAATATTATGAGGCAAATTTCTATTGAATGAACAGTATCTGCAAATTTGTGAAATGCTTGAGGATGGTAGGCTGTGAAAGGTGTTAGTGCATATGTGCAGATTTTCACTGCATTAGTGCACATTTTCGATTCACATGTTCAGGTTTTTTTGTGTGCTTTTCCTCATTTTTAGTGCTAGCTTGCATATTTTCATTGTGTATTTGCATGGTTTCAGTGTGAATGTGCAGATTTCCACTTCGAATGTGCACGTTTTCAATGTGTATGTGTATGTTTCAATACGTATGCAAACATTGTCAGCGAATATGTGCACATTTTCAATTTGTATGTGCATGATGTGTATGTGAAAATTTTTGGTGTATATGTGCAGGTACTTTACACTCCCCTGAGTGTAACACTAAGACACTTTATCTACTCTTCTCTTCAGCTAAGTTCTTCAGTAGCGGCTGTGCCCCCGGATCAAACCCCGATTCTCCATTCTGTACACAGTGTGCCGGCAGTGGCAAAGCTGTGGGAGATGATTCCAAGTGCAAAGCCAGTGCTGACGAGCAGTACTACGGCTACGCTGGAGCCTTCAGGTACGGGGCCACAGCGCAGTTACTCGCTACATACAATTTTACATTCATTTATGTTTAAAGAACAGTTTGACATTTTGGGAAATACATCCATTTGCGTTCTCTCTGATAATTAGAAAAGATTGATATCTTCACAAGTTATGTTTTGCATGTCATTATAGATGTCTCGTTGAGAATGCCGGCGATGTTGCTTTCATCAAACACACAACTGTTGATGAAAACACTGGTGGTAAGCAACTGACACTGACCCATCTTCATCTCAACTACGAATGTGTTGTTTGTATAAAACTATGACATACTTTCTCTTCTCCTTGTCAAAGGCAAGAATGCAGCAGCGTGGGCTAGTGCTTTGAACGCTGAAGACTACCAGCTGATCTGCCCTGGGAAGGGTCCAGTGCCCATCTCTGATTACGCCTCTTGTCACCTGGCTCTCGTGCCTGCCCATGCTGTGGTGACTCGTCCTGAGACTCGTAGTGAGGTTGTTCGCGTTCTCCTGCAACAACAGGTCAGTAATGATTTTTAGGGACATTTTTACTAAATTCTTTTGTAATTTTACATGCATTTAACTCACTTTCAACATATTTTTTTATCCTTTACCCCTGTTCATTACTGACCTTAATGCAGATGATTAACTTATATAATCATCTCACATCTTAAAAAAGGAATAAGTCTGTAAATCTCCATTTTATTTTTATTTACAGGTCAAGTTTGGACCCAGTGGCAGTGACACCTCATTCAGGATGTTCCAGTCAGATTCAGGAAAGAACCTCCTCTTCAAGGACTCCACTAAGTGCCTCCAGGAGGTTCCAGTTGGGCAAAACTATGAAGGGTTTTTGGGACCTGAGTACATGACTGCCATTAATTCACTCAGACAGTGCAGTGACACTACTCCAGGTTTGTACAACTGGTGGTCAAGTCAAGACTAATGGCAAAGACACATCAAACAGACATCAAAGATAAAGTGGCGACAAAATGAAAGTGTGCGTCGCCTCACGTCACCTGTGTCTTAGGCAAAAAAGTCGCATATAAACCCATCGGAAAAACTACATCAATGGCCGCCCAAAATGTGAATTCAGCACCTGCGAAAGGAATTAACTGCCCATACCAGAAGATGGCATTTATCTGTAACCGCCTTTCAAAAAGGAAAACCTCATTGGCTAAAAAAAATAATCTTACCAAAAGGTTTACAAAAGCACGGTGCTGGCTCATGCCCATAAATATTTAATTCAATTACCACTGAGGTGACGTTTCGAGCTACAGTCTGATAAAGAGCATGCAGCTCAAAACGGCAGCTTTGTGGTAATTGAATTAAATATTTATGAAAGCATAATCAAGTGAGCAGACTTTTTCTTCTCTAAAAAAATAATCATACCATATATAACAAGTTTGTTTAGACCTCACTCCCTCGAGATTTTAAATATTTGTTTATTTTCCCTTATTTGAGTTTCTCTTCTTGTGCACTGAGCTGAACTACCAATCTGAGTGATTTAATTCACCAACGGGGTCCGCCATCTCAGATTTAACATGCTGAATCAGTGAAAAAAAGCTGATAAGGGCCAATGAGGGCCAACAATGCGGTACACGCGGCAGCGACTACAACATTGATCAACGGCTGACTGTCAACTTGGTGTGTCAGGGCCTTTACAATACTAATTTATCAGATTAACTTTAAATTTGTATCTTTGTAGTCTAGAAACACCATAAAAATATGTCTGCTCTGCTTTCTCAAGTCTTATTTTTTTTCTTTTCCCAACAGATCTGGAGAAATCTTGCACTTTCCATTCCTGCCAGCAAAAAAACTAGTGGCAACGATGGACCATGTGGAGCCTCCTTCAGCCCTCAGTGATTCAAGCACCTTACCCACACTCAACCGCAAAATTGCTTTGTGTATTTTACTGCTGATCTTGTTGTAGACCTGTTTTGAGAAGTACAACAAACAAGCACATACATTCCACAGCTTACAAATCAACTATTCTGGGACCAATCATGTCCACATGTAGCTATTTCCATGCTGTTGAAAGATAATGTTACTTTGCCTGTTATTGGATCAACCATGTTTTGTTAACACGTGCCTGACTTTTCACAAATAAAGCCTTGTTAATGCTCTTTTCTGGTGATAGTATGGTTTCTTTTTAAAATAGTGTAATGTTTAGACATCAATCTGGAATATCACTAAAAGCACATAGAATGATAAGTAAAAGGTTTTACAAAAATGCCAGTCTTATTGAATTTGCTTCCAGTGCTAAAAACAGTTTGCGATGGTTTATTGACTGTAACTTTATCACGGTCTTGATAAACATTAACTGTGTCGGTTTGAGTGAGCCACAAATAATGTGGAACATTGTGCTTTTGGGGTATTCTGAAAAGTGTCCAAAAAGCTCCACATAATTAAAAATCTGCACAAAATCCTGAAGTGGAAATCTGGTTATTACAGACAAAAAATGCTTTATCACAAGGGGAGAGTTTACACAGTACATGGGCCCCATTTGACCATTTCTGTCAAAACTTAAGCAATAGACAAACACATTCTGGTTGACTGAAGCTGTTGGCATGGCCTAAAAACACTGCCAGGAGGCCTACAAAGTAAAAATGAACTTTGGGCTCTTGTCGACCTCCTGTTTGTGTTTCAACACAGATTTATTTAGAAATCATGTCAATTTTGAGACAGAGCCCCACCACAAAGTGTGCAGTCAGTGCAGGTAATAATGCAGGACACACCAGAAGACCTTTAACATTTCAGTTCTCTTTTTTCATATTCTCAAACAAAATTTTATATATTAACTTTTGCTAATTGATTAATCTTTTACGTCAGTTTCCAAGTAAAAATCAGTAACCTTTGATTGTTCCAGCTTGTTCTTGGATTTGAGGAGTCGCTGCTAGTCATAGTTAACTTAATATCTGTGTTAGTTACTGTTTATAGGAACTTCAAGTATATAGAATATGTAACCTTGGACCCAGAGAAACTAAAATGTTAAGCAGTTCATAAGGAGAATAATTATTACTATTTTGTGTCTTTATGTCTTTATGTGATTTGTGTTTGATTCTGTCTTTAAATAAACCATAAACTATATGGTAAACAAAAACATAAAGATGTCATGGGGCAGTTTACATGAACAAAGCCAGAGGACAATATTTATTCATACAAATACATCAAAGAGGGTGCGCAAATTAATTGTCGTAATAACCCCCTTGTTTTCTTGGGAGAAGATGGTAAATTCCAGATATTTTTCAAATTAAGGTCTTACGTAAAGGCTGTTCAATTAAGTAACCACATAGAGAACAGAGACAAAATCTAATATTTCTTTTATATTTCAGACTTTTATGATTTTATATTTTGTCCACCTCTGACCTTGCTTAAAACTTATTTCCAGGGTTATGGTATCCATATATGTATATATTTACACATATATATAGCACACTCACATGTAAAGCGCATTTTATTTATGAGAGGTGCTAAATAATAATAATAATAATAATAAACTTTATTACAGACTCAAGGTCCAGATAAGAGCAAGACAATACATACAAAAGATATAAAAGACATATAGAAGTACCATACACAACATATTCACAATGCAATAAGATCACTTAAAAAAAAAAAAAAAAAAAAAAATCCCCAACACAATATGTACAGATCACTTAAAAAACAATGAAAAAAGTCAATGACCACAGAGGAGATTACTATACCAATGCTTCCATATCCTGGACATATAGCGTGTAGTGCTCAATTTTGATGCTTGTCAAAGCCATGATTATACAGTTCTCAGAGTTGTTCAGCCGACCTATAAATTTATACATCAAATTTCTCAATGAGGCTTGCAGTGTATTAAGACGCTATACAAATAAAGGTTATTATTATTATTCAGAAATTTTCTGAAACAAATTACGCATTCCTCTGTTTTTTATCGCATTATAGTGAGGCAAAGGCCGATGAATTGATCCGAGCTCCTGTATCACATGACCAAGGAGACGGCATCAAAATTTAATTTTCCCGGAAGTTACCCATGCGACTTGGAGGCGCACCGGCTCCATAGAGCAGAAACATCGCATTATGGCCTCTCTGTGAGCCTCCTGATGCGACAGTTGTGTACATACCGAACCGGCAATCCGTCACCATCGACGCCTTGATCATGGACCTCCGGTCCAGAGGCTTTTTTCGGGGCCATCGGAATTGTCAATAGTACTCCCGAAGTACTATATTATTAGATTTTGAGCACTGTCACTTTTGCTTGACCGGGGATTTAAACCGAAGTGACAGTAACAGCACTCACCCCATCTGCCGGTCAGCTAGCTGCTAGCTCGCTAAGTCAATAGCCAAGAAGGGCATCACTTTTCTTTTGGAGTAAAGGACAAGGGAACTACAACATTTTCATTAAAAGAAGACTGGTCAGAGGCTGATTCCCAGAGTTATCATCTTACAACATATTCACTATTGATTACTGGTAAGAACAACCGGCGGTGGTGGAGCTAGCTTCAAGAACAGTTCGGCTTCATTTTTGTCAAAGGCACACAGGCTAGCAGGCTAGCGTTAGCTGGTTGAACAGGCCCTGCCGGCTGTCACACCGGCACAGCTAACCTGCTAATCTCACCCAGAACATGTAAACCGATAACCTCAAATTAACCACGGTGTTTTAACGTTAGTTTAAAGGTAGGTACTTAATTTTGAGACATTTTTTTAGAGCTGCTAACCTGACACCCAGGCTCGTTCTCGTGGCTAATCTTCATATGGTTAATACCGATCGTTCACTGAGTCATGCTTTTAAGACGATTTTCACTATTTCAAAGCTAATTTCGCAATCTTAACGGTTTGACTGAAAATCTGAAATCGTGTAAGCATAATATTGGCTCAAGTTTAATGTCATGTTGTTGGTTTAATTCGCTGGCGGACCTCGCAGGGCCTGTAATTAAATACACCTCGTAGGACAGACAGGGCAGGGCTAAACCGCTAACCAACATTAGCTTAACTGTAACCTAATCGGTGTGTCAAGTGTTGCAACATTATTGCTAGGACCGGCTTATTTGCTGTTCTCGAGTTTCGATTACTTAACGTAATGTTCACAAGCACAGCAAAACCACCGGGACGAGCTGTGTGTACTTTAAGGTTAAATGTGGTTTCAGCCACGTAGCGTAACTAAGCAAAATGTCTATGATAGTGGGACACGTAACGTTAGCCGGCTGTTGGCTAACGATTTAACCTGCTTCGGCCGTTGTTAGCGGGCCAGTAAAATGTCTTTTCATCCTATGTCTCAGCTAAGACAAAATAGGAAGCTTTTAATAGTCTACTTGTCACATTTAATGTCGGTTCACAAGGCTGTTAGCCGTCCCTGCTGACAGATCCATATGGTAGCTTTGATGCCCTGTCCCAAAGAAGCATGGCATTAGCTAGCAGCTAATAGTTCCTGTGTCAGCAGGTGGATGGTGGATGACACGTCTGCTAGTGAGTGGTTTCCATCAGATTTGATTAATTCCCACAAGTATAACTTGTTCCACCACAGTGATTTGTCATGATGTGAAAACTGCAGTTGGTTTTGAAACGGATGCATTTGAGTGGATTATTTGCACATGTAGCTAGCACAACCAGGGGGCATTGAAGCCACTGTTCACACAGTAAATGAACTTTGACCTCAGGTATCCATTTTCTTAAATTCACTCAAAACCAAACCATTCCTGGTGATTTGATAGCAGGCACACATGAATTAGAGGTACAGTACCATGCAAAACTCATTACTCATTATCATATTTTGTAAATCTTACATTTGTCTGCCCAAGAACATTGAAGACACGCTAAATGGAAAGGGAGGTCACACTCAGGGTGGGAAATGAACTTTTTTTGTCCACCAGCCACTGTGGCTACTAGCAGATTCCAAAATCCACGAGCCACTCAATAGATTTCCATTGTTTTTGTGACTGGTAGATGAAGCAAATCTAGCAGCGGCTTGCATATTTTACCAGCATTTGGCTGGTGGCTGGTGCTAATTTCCAACCCTGCACTAAATACTCCAAACTTAAGCCCGTTCAAGTTGTTTTATCCTGAAATATTTGCATTTTTATTATTGTGTACATATTTTTTGTATGTTCTGGTAGTAATTTTAGAAAGAGACTACTGAGAAATAAATATAACCTTTATAACATTTCTAAAAACACAAAGTTTAAAGTGGCTCAAGACTTAAGCACAGTACTGTATCTCCAAGCTGCTACAAGTAATCTCTTATCTATTTGCTGTTTGCTTTTGACAAAGTCATGATCACTTAGATTATTTAAAAAGGGGCTTTGACAGTTAAAAAAAACCACAATCCTAATAGCCACTATTTCTACTCAAACAGGCAGTTTGGTGTGGAGGGTAAAACACACAAGTCCTTTGGTATATGTTTAGAGCAAGGAATTTGCAGACGAGGTTAACACTACTTGCTTATAAGACTGTGTGCATGAGCCGTGCTATAAGCAAGTGAGGGGTCGTGGGAGGTGGTGATGTTATCAAAGGCGAAACCACAGACACACCCTCTCTGCTTGATGAGATGATGCCACACTAAAAGTTCATGTCCTCATACAGTGTTTAGTGATATCTACCCTGTGTGGCTGCAAATATCACTTTCAATGAGGATCAGATTTGAACTAAAAGCAATTTACTCTCAATGTCTTTAACTAACACGTAGTTAATGCTTAATAGTTCATCTTTTTTTGTATTTCTTGCTCCTTTTTTTTCCCTCAGAAAGGTTGGCAACACAAGGCCACCCTAATGCAGAACCATAAAAGAACGTGAAATGAACAAACCACCACAGCCTATAACGGGACCCACTTCTGTCCCAAACCCTGCCCCTTCCCCTGGATTGACACAGGTGAGAGAAACCAACCATGGAGAATCTGATTTTTTTTGGTAGATGAAAGTTAAGTAACGCCGATTTTTCCTCTGTGCTCTCCTCTCAAGGCTGCTTACGGTCCTGGACAACCCCCTTCTCTTGTTTTTGCTACCCCTCCACCTCCACAAATGAACTCTGCACCACAGCCAAGACAGGTATTGTTCACAGCATGTTTTCTTTTTCCTTATGCGGAGGTTTTTGCTTCCAGTGTCTTAATTGTGTGATATTTTGCCCCGTATGGGATCCCTCCCTTTCCTGCTCTTTGACAAAAACTTCTGACACGGCTTCTTCTGCTATAAGGCTTTGGCTAAATCTTTGTGCGTGTGTTGTGGCGTATTCGCCATGTTTCTCCTTGAATGTAAATCTTGACTTCTTTCCTCTCTTCTGCTGTCCTCCCAGTTTGCTGCAGGCCCCCGTACTTTACACCAACAGGTACTAACACCCCTCACTTTGCCTTACATCCCCTTTGTCTCCGTAGTGTAGTGCATGCTCTTGGTTCCACGTGTTGGAGAATTAGATGAGAACGCTGTATTTTTTTTTTTTTACTTTTCCTAAGGTCCAATAACATAAAGTTCTACATCTCATCCTTGAAATCCACATTTCTGTGTTTGGAAATATTACCATTTTTGAAAGTTGTTGCAGGTTTGCTATGTTATAGCCGAGTTCACCCAGGCCATATTTATTCTTTTTTCACCTTGCACCTGCACATACCCACAGTTTTCTCCCCCCATACTTCTCTGCATTTGTAAGACATCTTCCCAAACATGTATTAAAAACAGCCTAGTAGTTTAATATTTAAGGGAAGTAATTTTAGTACCTGCAGCATTCTAACATTGTTTCACTGCCTGCATGCACCTGCAGCCCCTAAAGTGTTTCTTTAACCCGCAGGACTTGAGGGGATCTTACTTCTATGCAGACCTGTACAGAGTTGCATGTGTACAGCTATGGTTGTTTGAGCGTACTGTTCATGGCTGAGATATTTTTGCTGCTGCCTCTCATGCTCTTCCTTCTGACACCTTGTTATCTCAACCTTCCACATTGTCTCTTGTCCTCATTTTCACCTTAATCTCACTCCCTCTCTTGCTCTCTGCTCATGTGTTGCGCGGCTGAAGGGTGGATACAGAGCGTTACAGGTAACAGCTTTTCTCTTCGTCCCTCTCCCTCCCTCTCTTAACTTGGGCTAACCTCAGTGTTGCACGGAGACATATGACATTCAATACAATTTGAGCTCAGTGTAACCCAAGAGCTGAACTTTCTGCACACATTGGCAGTTGCTGTGAGTGCTTCCAGCTGAGATTAGGTGTGTGTGCGCGTGTCCAGTCTCACACACACACACCTGATCTCAGCTGGAAGCACAGCACAGGGGTTAGGACCACCATGGTTAAAGACGGTTAAATGCGCACACACAGCAACAGGTTCGCTTGTGCTTTGATTCATCTTCCTTTCCATATTCTCCTTTATCTGTTCTTTAGAGTTATTATCAGAACCGACCGGCCATGGCCACCAGTGCTCCGAGGGTACAGACAAGTAGTGGCCCACGACCTGTCGGACCTACCCACGTCTACCCGCCCAATTCCCAGATGATGATGATTTCCCAGCAGCAGCTGTCTTTTGCAGGCTCCCCTCAGGGCTACTTCATCCCCCCTGGACAGGTTGGTTCACGTTCTGTTTGTTAAAAGAAAAAAAAGACACACATTACCGGTCTACACAACAACCTTCACACAAGATACTAAGTTTATGCTCGTCATATTACCGTAGTGGCCCTAATATAATACAATGCTTTTTTAAAGAAAAAGTGGAGGTCAAGGTTAAAGCTGTGGTAGCAGAAATCCAGAAAATGGAAAATAATGGCAGGAAGCTCTCCCTTCTGTGCCCTAAGCCTCTCCAACCAGAACGCGGCAGGCATGCAGACGCCTGATACTGTAACCAATTGTTTCTCATACGTTGGTATATTTTATCTCATTTCATCATAGAGCTACAGGGCAGAACATTATTTGGCACCTGTTTTGATCATCAAATAATTGTTATCCACTTTTTAAAGCAAAAAAAACAATCATTTGCTAATGTTATGCTATTAAAATTTAAGAATTTGATGCTTTTCTTTTGTCATACTTGATAAACTGAGCAGCTTTGGATTTTTGGACTGTTGGCTGGATAAAACACTGGGGCTGGGCACTGGGCTTTGGAAAGTTATACTGGGCATTTTATACTGTTTTCTGACATTTTACTGATACAATGATTAATCGAGAATATAATTGGCAGATTAATCAACAAATAAAATAGTGTTTAGTTTCAGCCCTAGCTGGGAGTCAGAGGACACAATAGGATTTGAGACTTTAGTTTTATTTATGTATTTATTTATTTTCCAGACTCTCGTTTTGATAAGTCTGTTTTCCGATTTTGGGTGGCTTTGCAATGTAGGCAGTTGTTGCCAATGCTGGAATAGCAACTTTTTCTGCAGGACTCTCTGCCACTGAATCGGGCTTTCACAGAAGAGATGTGCACTTGCATCTGCATTTGTAGAACAGCCAAGAAAACAAAAAATAAAACACGCTCTCTGACATAAACTGTGACTGGCCAAAGTCTCCCTTCGCAGTCTAGACTATCTAAAGCTTGAAAACAGATTCAAGAGGAGGTCCAGAAATCTATGCTTAAAATTAATCAATTAATTAATTATTATTACTTTTTCAGGATAATTATTATATTCACTATTATGTATAATAGTGAAACTGGCTACCACAGCTTTATCAAACAAATCTGTTCTCCCTAAGTAAAGGGAGTACCTGCTCCTACAGAATGAGCGGAAACTAAAATTGTTTAGGAAACTTATTTTAACCTACTGTAGTTTCTGACTGCTCATTAGCTTGTTTTGCTGGCATGGAGAAATTACATTCTTGGTGAGTGAAAATGAGTCAAATTTCCAATGAGACGGATCTGTCAAGCCGCCAAGAATTAACCGGTGTCACAGCATGTTACCGTAGAAAGCTGAAAAATGCTATCAGCCAGAGAAAATCATCCTGTCTGCTTCCAAGAGCCGAACAGGAAAGTGTGTGAGCGTGCGACTAATAGACACAATGAAGAAGTAGCTGCTTCTGAAAACAAAAAGCAAATGTTTATCTTCCCAGAAACGTGTGTTACAAAAAGGATCTTATCTTATTCACATTGATACAGTATGTTACCGTGGAGACGGCAGAGATTTTGAATGACGCTCTCCCAACTTAACTGTTGGGACTCTATTGTTGTTGCCTCTGACTCTGTATGTTGTCTCTGCAGTACCGGGCCCCATATATGCCTCCTACTCAGCAGTATCCTGTGACCAGCGGTACAGCAGGCTTCTATCCGGGAACGAGCCCTGCTGAATACCCAACTTATGGTAAGAGTTTTTAACCAAGACCGACAACAGCCAAGCACAACCATAAACACTGAGGATTATCAGTTAAAAGAGGTGAAACAGTTTAACAGATTTTTTTTAGCATATAACACTTTGCCGATAAGGTAACGCTGTTGTGGTTTTGCTTCGCTGGTCGGTGTGTTTAATGTCTCTCTGGGTCTAAATGCTGTGTGTAGTGAACTGCCAGTTGCATGTGGTCTGGCTTGATTCTGCTTCGGCCTGTGTTCTCTCTATCTGCAGTCTCACCTGACACTGCCTTACAGGTTCCATGAAATGACTTTAGGACAAGAATTTTGCTCTTTTGCAGGATGAATATCAGCATAAGGTGTTAGGGTGGGATTTAATGTAAGGAGGGTTATAATTTGAATATTAATGATAGTTCAAAAGAACAGAGACTCCAAGAATGGAAAGCAAACATTTGAGTATTGCACTTTTTGAAAATGCAACACATTTGTGACTTGCGTTACTGCTGCAAATGCTCATTTGCTCGCCTCTGGATTTATTAAAGACGCAAAGAACGCACAAAAAAACAGCAAAGTAATATGCAGCCAGGAACACAAGGTACATAAAAGCCGTTCATTTCATGGGACCTTTTTAACACCCTGCTTCCTCTGGATCCTCTCATTAACTCATTCTGCATCTGTCTCTTCCCGCCCTCTCTCCTTCTTTCCTCCCTTTCCCGTCCCTCACTCCCTTCCTCTCGTTTGCTGCGTTGGTTCAGAGCCCTCTCTTGCTGCGAGGGAGAGGCGGGGTGGTGGGGGGAGAGGGGGCGGCCGAGAAAACGGCCGTCTCTCTCTCCACGGTGCTCCTCTCACCTCCCAGCGCTACCCTGGTGAGTAGTGTGTGTGCTTGTGCGTTGGTCAGCAGGCTTTAGTGGCAAAAATCTCTGTGGCACTTCCTGTCTCTGATAGTGTTGCAAATGCGTTTTTCTTTTCTTTTGGTAACACACGTGTTTACTTTTATATGCAAAGTGCAAAGTGAAAACGTGACGGTCATTTATACAACTCCATTGAATTGTATTATAGATATCTTGAAAGTGGATTTGAAACACTGAATATGACTGTGGTTCGTTTCATTTTCACCTTAGGCAAGATATGACACTACAATCAAACTAATGATATTTATCTAGATTTATGTGGAATACCAGTATTTAGACTCGCTTTTTGTACTTTACTGTACTTCAGACCAGTCAAGTTTTGATACAATATAATTTGAGAGTTTTAATGAAATACAAAGAAACAGGGACAGTCAAAAACAAACAACACAAAAAACTTCTCCACACAAATTATTCACTCTACAAGTGTCTCCATCATCAAGAGGTCAAGTTGTCCAACCACAACAACAGAGCAAGATGCTTATAACTTTGCGTTAAGGTTAATATGTCTTAGCCTAAGAACGCTTTCTGGCTTTCAGTAAAATTTCGGAATCAGAGCTCCTGCATCAGCAACAGAATCTCTGTTTACTCCTCACTACTTTCGTAATTATCTCTTTGGTTTTGCATATCCATATTAGTGATTTCAAACTTTGATTTTTTTTTTTTTTTTTTTTTTTACATCAAAGGACAAAATGTGTTTTACAGTACCAAGTTTACCATGCTTACCTCAACAGCTCCTACTGGCAAACAAGCAGACAACAGAGACGAACCATTCTAGTGACAAATAGTTTGTGGAAAGATGGTTTCGTCCTGCTGGCAACAATGTAAAATACTTTCAACATTTCTAGTAGCTCTGGATGGATATCAATTTCAATGGTAGTGTCATATCTTGCCCGAGATGAAAAATAAACAAACGCAGTCATATTATTCAGAGTCTGATGCAATAAAAGAGCTTCCTAAATGATAATTGTACCATAAGAAAGTATACCTTTTATTCGTGCATTCTGTGTCGGTGCAGTTTATGCCCAACAGGTTGTAGACGGCAGTAAAAGCATAGTTGCCATTTCTATAAATGTTGTTGAAAAACTGAAATGTTCATTAAAAAAAATTGGGCTAGTTTTAGGTTCGACTTTTTTTGACATGCAAATCACCAAAACCTGTGCTGTTATCAGTTGCTCCAACAATATCCATGAACTCTGGGGAATAAACTGAAACCAAAAAGTCAGGATCCCTGTTAACATGTTGAGGTTGTTAGTTCAAAAGCCTGTGTTATAACCCATTTCATAGTAATGTTTTTCAGAATGAATAAATTTAACATAATGTCCATCGTTTCATTCGCTCAATACAACTCGGCGTTGCTAAAGGGCACAACACATAAATCAGCCTTCACATAAGCCTTTATGTATATAATATGTACAAGTTTATATTTTGTTTATATTGTGATCCACACACCGCAAACAGGCTCTGTGTGGATTCATGTGGTGTGTTCCTACAGGAGTCTCCCCTCTGTTATTGCAGGAGGTTTATATTAAATATGAATAGGGTCTACACCCACAAACCACCTTGCAGGGTTTTCAGGAAAACACAGCAAATAAAGACATTTTTGGTCACAACTACATGAAAAAAAAAACAACTTGTGAATCCCAGATGGACGGTTATTCTAGTATGAAGCTGCATCTGTCGGTTCAGTATTATTTTCTTATATTTGTTTTGTTTCCTCTCGCTGTTACAGCAGGAGCATACTATCCAGCTCAGCCGCAGTACTCTCCGTCTGTCCAGCCGGCGCCGGTCATGATCAACCCCGCCCAGCAACAGCAGCAAGCCCCGGCTCCTCAGCAACCACCGGCACAGTCACAAGGGCCACCAAAGAGGGAACGCAAACCGGTAGTGTGTCACAACAAAAGGGCAGCGCACCTCTTGTCTGAGGTCAAAAAAAATGAATGGACTGAAAGTGTATTGTCTGTTCACTGTGGAACTTTCTCTTTTACCTGAAAATAACAACAGTATTTATCATGATGGGTGGCAGCTACAGATCAGCAGAGACAGCACCATTACGTGCTGTCTGTGTTTGATACATGTTTTGTGTGCAGTTGAACCAATATTTGCTCGTTCTTCTTATAGATAAGGATACGAGACCCCAACCAGGGCGGGCGTGATATCACAGAGGAGATCATGTCAGGTGGAAGGTCCACCACCACACCGACTCCCCCACAGGTGAGACATATTTTGGGAAGACTAGCTTTTATTGACTTGTTTGAACTCTGATCTGAAACAAGCATGGTACATGGTTCAAAACAGAACTGTTTTATTTTGTTTTTATTTTTTTATTTTAAGTCCTGAGTACAAATAATGACTCATTTTTGTGTTTATCTGAAATAAAGGTTTAGTTTTTCTTATTTTAGAAAACTATTGCTGTCAGCTAGTCTGTACTGACCTAAGATAGTGTGTATGTATGTAAAATGAAATAAAGTAGAGTAATGGACAGTGCCAACTGTGGAACTTGAGTTGTTAGATAAGATATCTGTAATTTTGACTTAATTTTTTTCTACTTTAGTAGTTGGCTTATTTGACAATGTTGTAATTTTCCCAAAAGTGAAAGAAAATGTATTATTTACATCTTATACACTTTAAATACACAAACAAGTATTGATTAAAAAAAATGCACACCTTGAGCAGATCGTTTCTGCACTCATTTTGAAGAAAAGAAATGACATTTGGTGTGTTTGTGTGTGAACAAAGAGGCACATTGTTGAAGAAAACAAAGCACAGCTCAGAATTTCTTCACGCATCAGCTCCCAACTAATTTTTTTTCCTCGGGGTAATTGTATGTTTTCATACCTCTGTGCCGACATGGTATTATCAGCACAGCACTGATATAGCACAGAGTTTCACAGAATGAAGCAGAAGCAAATGCACTCAAATATGCACTGACGTTGTTGAAATGTTATTTTAGGAACTTGCAAGTTCATTGCCAGCTGGGTTTGGGAAGACATTAGAAACACTTAAATAAAATGAAATACATTTGAACAGCAGGACACACTGAAGTCTTCAGTATGACCATAGAGTTTAATCAATAAACCAGATAAGTCTCAACTAAAAGTGAAAATAATTTCATAAAGATAGCGATGCAGGGATGTTGTGATGACTTACACTAAACTCATGGATGTAAATCATAAATCATAAATCTGTGCATTTTTAGATCTTAAAAACACTAAATACTTTTTTTTTTCTGCAGGTCTCCTCTGCAGATTTAAGTCCTGCACAGACCAACGGTGAAGTTACACAGCCGGCCACGACAGTGACCAAAGGAGGTGAGTACATTCTCTGTTTAACTGGTAACCAACAATAAGAATTTGGACGGATTAATATGGTCAATTTGAAAAATACCTAATAAATATAATATATTGGCACTGTTTGGGGAAGATGATGAAACCGTGCAGTCAGTGACATGATGTTGCTGTCTGTTACAAACTGTCTGTTGCACAACACAGTCAGTTCAACATCTTCCGAGTTAGCACAAGCTAACACAGCAGCGATTAACATCAAACAACGAGCTGTTAAGCAGTACGAACAAACTCGCAATGAAACAGCTTAACTCTTTAAACCTGTTGGGTAACGTTAGCCTTGTGATGCTACCAGTGAGCCGTGTCACTGTGTGCGGGGTGGGCGGACTCAGCGGCTCCAGTGCGGAGCTGACACTCTTGCAGCAGTTTTCTTGTGCTGTGTTCAGATGCCTTTCACAACCACTACAGCCTATGAAAACTGAGAACATTTGTTTGATTTCTTTTTAAAATTTGGGGGGGGCAAAAAGGCAATGAGCAACTTGGCAAGAGATGGCTCCGGCAACTGCAATTGTTTTTTTTATTTTAAAAATTGTAAAGAAAACAATTTTTATAAGCCTAATAAAAATATAGATATTTAAAATTCTCTTACAGAAATATGTATGTGAGTGTACATTAGCCCTTTTTTCAGATAATGTATTTGTTTTTGTTTTATTTACTTTTTTAATTTTTTTGTAATTTTCAGGTCATTTACTTGTAATTCTTTAGAATAAATTTCTCGCAAATTGTGAGTAATTTCTTGTCAAGATGCTCATTGCCTTCTCCCAGGCCGACTTTCACAGGTTTCAAAGGGTTAACAGTCAGTGATTGGTTAACGAGGATCGGCTATCTATCACAAACAGTTCTTTGAAAAAAATCTAAACTAGCATTCCTACAAAATTGCTGTGCTCCACATTTTCCCCATTGTGATTATTTCATGTGATTCATTGCCCAGATGAAAACATGGAGCCTCCAATCAGCGCTGAAACCCCACCTCCTCCTGCCACAGCAAACACAGAGCCTGTGGTGGAGGCCAAACAGGAAACAGACAGCCAGGTGACGCCGCCTGCTGAGCTAGCCGCACAGTGTGTAGCCCCTAAAGCCGCTGCTGAGGTGCCATCCCCATTGATAAAGGACCAGCAGTCTCCCTCTCCCCTCCCTGCAGCAGCAGCACCTCCTCCTGCTGCTGAGGCAGAAAATAAAGTTGATGATAAAGTTAGTGACACAGTAGACGCTCCTGTCGGGCCTTCGGCATCATTAGCAGCACAAGAGGCGCCTGTCGAAGTGGAAGAACCACAGGCCGCTCCAGCTCCAGCTGAGAAGGCACCGCAGAAGGAAGAGAAGAAAACAGAGGAAATGAAGAAATTGGAAAAAGAGGAGCAAGTGCCCAGCGCTAAGTTGGAGCCTGCAGTTGAGGTTGCGGCAACAGTTACCCCTGTTAACGAGGCTAAAGCAGAAACATCGACAAAGACAGAAACCGAAGTCTCTCCGCCTCCCTCCTCCGCACAGGAACCTGCTGCTCCACAGACACAAAACGCTGCCCCTGAACCTGAACCCACACCGGCTGAAGCAGCAGAGCCTCTTCTCTCTAACGGCCTTCCTCAGGATGCTGAGGAACTGTCTGAGGATGTGGCATTTTCAGACACTACACCGCTTGACAAGCCTGACGCTTCTCAATCTCAGGAATCCACACCTGTGGCTAAAACGGTAATGCCAGCCCAGGAGGAGGAGGAGGAGCAGCAGGAGGAGGAGAAGAAAGAGGAAGAGAGGAAGGAGAAAAGTGAGGACGCCTCTCCTGCCTCTGTTAGCTGCCCTACAGAGGAATCTACTATGCAAGGTAAGGTGGAGCCAATTCTGGCTCACATTTATAAACGTCACATGTGATGTGCTAGATTTTAATGTCTGTGTCGATTTGTTGAAGCTGCAACGTCTGTGCCAAAGAAGAGGAAGAACATGAAGGAGCTCAACAAGAAGGAGGCCATTGGAGACCTCCTGGATGCCTTCACGGAGGTGTGTATCCGTCCAGATGACGACACAAAGGTCATCTTGTCCCAGCAGTTTCAGCTGTATCAATAACGTTTGAGGATTTTTCGTTTTATAACCGGGTTATCATAATACATCTTCATCTTTTCCTGTTTTTTCGTTGGGTTTGTTTTTTGCGCTGCAGGAGCAACAAGCCAAGCCTGCTCCTGAACCCTCGTCCACTCAGGCCGACCTTGTCCCTGTTGCTCCACCTGAACCTCCTGCTGAGGTTGCAGATGAGACCTGGGAGGAGAAAGAGGACAAGCAGAATGCAGAACCTAAAGCCACACCTGAGCCAACTGAGAAGAAATACCAGTACAAAGAAGGTAGGTTGTGACAAAAGCCCCTTTTACACTCCCTGGTTAAGGTGAGAATGTTAATGCCGTGATTACTCCTTGCTGTTCTGTATAAAAGGTGTGATTGTGGATGGGCAGACAGAGCTGTTTTGCCTTTAGGGCTGGAGCTAACCATTTCGGATATTCGTTAAGTGGTTGGGTTTTCAATTATCAATATAAGGATTCATTTTAATTTTTATGAGAAAAAATAAATAGCCTAAATACATCTTAAATCTCTCTTTGTTGAAGTTAGTATGCTCTGCTTCTGTTGGCATAGAAAGGTCGTTGAACCCAGCGCCTCGGGAGTTTGAGTTGGCCCTCTCGGCCCCCCTCTTTCTCTCTCCGTATATGTAAAATTGTGGAGACAATTGAAAAGCTTCTTACTCTCCAAACAGAGGATAAGATCATCTAGCACGTAATGGATGGTTAATGATTCTTATTGCCATGTTATGTTGTGTTACTGTTTTGAAAGGTCTGCCCGACATCTATGTTATATCTCAAACTGGAGGCCGACGTTTTGTTGCATGTCACGCCCCGTCACAACTCCTAAGCTATGTAAAATCATATAGGGGGGTGGCATTGTCAGCAGTGTTGGTTCTTTATAAAAAAAAGCAAAGTTGTTGTGATCGGGTCGTCGTCATCGCAAAATCTGAGTAAAATCGTCTCAAGATTCTCCAGAAATGGCACCGTTTTTGCATGTAGTGGAACAGTAACTGCTGATATTAACAACACCTGTAGCTGTTTTTTATGTTAACATGTACCTAAAGTTAAAAATGAAAACAAAAAAATATGAGGGCACATGTTTGCCTATTTTAGTGAAACACTGTGTCATGTAACTTTTCTCGTTCATCCCTCAGAACAATGGAAGCCGATAGATCCAGAGGAGAAGAAGCGGTACGACAGGGAGTTCCTCCTGGGCTTCCAGTTCATCAGCGCCAGTATGCACAAACCCGAGGGCCTGCCTAGCATCAGTGACGTGGTCCTGGACAAGGTTGGGGATGTTTATTATACTCATATAAGTGGATGTTGAAATAGAAGCTGCATGGAAGTTTTTCTGTTGATAAAGAATGAGGAAACGAGACGTCCATCCAGGTCATTTCTCCTCTTACTTAAACTACAGGCGAACAAGACTCCACTTCGGCCTGCTGACCCAGCTCGAATGATGAATGTTGGTCCTGACTTTACTCCCTCGTATTTGGGGAACCTTGGGAGCAGATCAGTCGGAGGACCACGAGGCCCGGTGAGTGAATTTGTCTCTGCCCTTTCTGCCGTGGTTTCTTAGAAACGGACACTAATTTCTATCTGCAACTGTGCAGAAATACAGCATTTGAACAAAATGAAAAGACATGCAAAAAGAAAACCGAAGCATAATTTTAATGTTGATTCAATCACCTTTCAATGTTGTAAATGAAGCTTCCAAGTTTCAAACATTTCAGTGCAGTTCTAAAATGTCCTGTCTGTTTTGATTATGGCAACAATCATAAATATATGTATTTGTTTTGCTGATCAGGTTTGCTTTCTAAGGTTTCTAAATTTGCATATCTTCCCATCCCCTTAGCCCCCTGGGCCACGTCGCTCCCAGCAGGGTCAGAGGAAAGAGCCCAGGAAAATCATCAGCAGCATGTCCCTCAGCGACGACGTGCAGCTCAACAAGGCTGAGAAGGCCTGGAAGCCCTCATCTAAGAAGTCTCGAGGCCGCACTGAGGAACCTGAAGAAGAGGATCCCGAACAGAGCAAGACTCAAGAGCTGTTCAAGCGTCTGCGTAGTATCCTCAACAAGCTGACCCCTCAGAAGTTTCAGGAGCTGATGAAACAAGTGACAGAGCTGACGATAGACACAGAGGAGAGGCTGAAGGGAGCCATTGACCTCATCTTTGAGAAGGCCATCTCAGAGCCCAACTTCTCTGTGGCCTACGCCAACATGTGCCGCTGCCTTATGGGGGTAAGACGTGTGATTATGTCTAAAGTTTCTCATTACTTCAGGGGGGACTTCTGTTTTGTGTCACTTAATGTTCATGGTGGAGCTGATGAAGCACATTACAATCCCTTTTTTAGCGTTTTTATTAAGTATTTAACGGTATACTACACAGGATTTGCTTTGAAAAGACAAAATATGGACTCATACAAAAGTAAACCCTCATAAACATCATCCACTAGAGGTGTGTGGTGGTGTATTTATCTGCAGAGACTAGGGTTACACTTTTCTTCGATTATTTGTAAAATTAACAATCAATTATTCGATTAATCTGTTTGTTTGGGGTTTTTTTTAAACTAAAAACATTGGTTAAACAAAACAATACCTTGCATTGCCTATCAATTAATGCAGAAAATTAGACGGATAGATAGATTTTCTTTTTTGCCGTGATCGGGCGTTTTTTTGGGAATAGTGCACAGGTGAGTAATATATAGTGAAAGAGAATGATTCTGGGGTTGGCCTCCACTTTGCAGGTGATACTGTTTATTACAAACAGTAACCCTCAATTCCTGCATAGTAAATAACACATACTCTGCTTTTTCCTCTTTCAGTTGAAAGTCCCAACCTCAGACAAACCAGGAGTTTTTGTTAACTTCCGCAAACTGCTGCTCAACCGCTGCCAGAAAGAGTTTGAGAAAGACCAGGACGATGATGAAATCTTTGAGAAGAAACAAAAAGAAATGGAGGCTGCCAAAGAGGTAAGAAATGTGATCTTTCACTATCACTGTCCCAACCACTGCAGGCTTTGTTGCTTATTTAGACTAAACTGATTGTGTTACCCACCACTGAGCACAAACTCCCGCTCATATCTGCCCACAGGGAGAGGAGCGTGAGCGTTTGAGGTTAGAGCTGGAGGAGTCCAGAGACCAGGCCCGCCGCCGTTCACTGGGAAACATTAAGTTCATCGGCGAGCTCTTCAAGCTAAAGATGCTGACAGAGGCCATCATGCACGACTGCGTAGTGAAACTACTGAAGAATCATGACGAGGAGTCTCTGGAGTGTCTCTGCAGGCTGCTGTCCACTATTGGCAAAGACCTTGACTTTGAGAAAGCAAAGGTTAGTAAAGAAAAAACACACACACATTTACACATTCCACCATCACCCCGTGTTGCGGTCACTAATGTGGTCAACATTGTTTGTCTCATAAATGCCACTTTTTCTCTTTGTCCCTGTTAGCCTCGAATGGATCAGTATTTCAACCAGATGGACAAGATTATCAAAGAGAGAAAGACCTCATCCAGAATCCGCTTCATGCTTCAAGATGTCTTGGACCTCAGAAAGGTAAATATTAATTAATCTGTCAGAGGATGTTGTATAAAGAGCCGATAACAAGCATTTCTAGTGGTGACTAATGCTGCGAAGTATTCCTGAATCAGCAGACTTGTTTTTTGTGAAGTCATCCACAGCGATTACGAGTCTCATAGGAGCCGTGAATGTCGACATTAAACCACAGGAGCAGTTTTATAACCGTCCCCTATCTCTACAGAGTAACTGGGTGCCTCGTAGGGGAGACCAGGGTCCTAAAACAATCGACCAGATCCACAAGGATGCCGAGATGGAGGAGCACAGAGAACAGATCAAAGTCCAGCAGCAGCTCATGTCCAAGAAGGAGGGAGGCGGAAGAATGGGAGGGAACATGGGGGGCCGAGGGCCTCACACACCAGGAGGCGGCAGGACCAGCCAGCCCCAGGACGAGGGATGGAACACGGTGCCCATCTCCAAAAACAGACCCATCGACACCACCCGCCTTAGCAAGATCACAAAGGTAACGTTCATGCCTGACACAAAAGTTTCCACTAAAATCTTGGTCATTTATCCTCTGAACCTGAAGCACTTTTATGGCTTTTTTTTTGCTCCTGTCTTATTTTACTCACTGTGTTCTCCACTCCATGAAAACAGCACAGTCATGGTTAGAGGTGGAGTGAACTCAAAAATGTGTTTTGTGGAGTTTAACACAGTTATAGTGTCTTAAATCTTTTTTTTTAAAATTTCTTTGATAATTAATATTATATACAATAAACATATATGTTTTGCTTTTTACAGGATCTGATTAGTGCAAAAGGTTTATCTTTGGCAAAAAATTAAAGAGACATGTAGAATAAAGTTATTTTCATAAAATGTCACTTTTTTAAGCTTAGATTTGGTTATGTTTCCTGACAGAAGTGTTGGTTTTGAAGTGTGTTGCACTTTAACAAATAGCCCAAGTCTTGCAAACTTATTCTGCTAAGTTGAATGCTTTTAGAATTAAACTTTGTTATGGTAACTTTTTGTATCTCCCTGCAGCCTGGTTCTCTGGACTTCAATAATCAGCTGTTGGCTCCGGGGGGAAAAGGCATGTGGGGCAGCTGGGGCAAAGGCAGCAGTGGGGGAACTGGAGCAAAACCAGCAAGCGGAGAGCCAGGTAGAAGACCTTTTTAAAAAGAAATGTGGTTTTAAGCTGATTTGGTGCATTGAGGTGTTAATCTTTCCACTTCCCTTTTTTTAGATTCTGGTCGTCCAGCTACCAGCACTCTCAACCGCTTCTCAGCGCTGCAGCAGTCCGGTTCATTGTTGTCTTCAGCTGACTCTGATCGCAGAGCGCCTCAGAGGTATTCAGCAGCTGCAGATATTTTCTCAAATGAAATGTCTCGTCCTTGTGCTCCTATTTTCATTTCTACATTCTTCACTGTTTACAGGAGTAAAAGGCCTGGATGAGGTTTTGTTTTTTTTTAGACATTTCTATGTTTAAGTGTTGACAAATGCAACCTGATACTAATCTATTAAAGATCACATTTGATGGCACAACATTGTGATTCATATGGACCTTACCTTTCTCTTAACACCTGTAGGTCAAGCTCCAGCCGTGAGCGTGGCGACAGAGACAGGGGTGATCGCGACAGGGATCGGTTTGACAGATTCGATCGCAGCGAGGGACGGGAAGGTCGTGATGACAGGAACACCCGGAACCAAATCACCAAGAGAAGCTTCAGCAGAGAGTCACAGGAGCGTGGTGGGAGGACCGGAGACCTCCGAGCCGCGACTGAACCTGTGCGTCGCGTTGCCAGCATGACCGACGATAGGGACCGAGGAAGCAGGGACCGAGGAAGTCGGGACAGAGGAAGCAGAGACCGAGGAAGTCGGGACAGAGGAAGCAGAGACAGAGGAAGCCGGGACAGAGTCCCAAGCAAAGATCTCCCAGGTGAAAAACTCACCAAGCAAAAAGGTTTCGAAATGGATAAATGGAAGAAAGATGTATTTGAGGAAATACTGTGTACACATTTAGATCAGAATGATGTTTAACTTCTACTGTCTCTATTTTTCTCTGCAGTTAAGCGTGAGAGCGCCCCCACTCCTCCTCCTTCTCTTCCAAAACCTGCCTTGAGTGAAGAGGAGCTTGAGAAGAAGTCAAACGCCATCATTGAAGAATACCTCCACATTAATGACTTGAAGGTACAAACGTGATGCGCTCTCACTCAATACTGGATCCCTTTTAAAAAAACGCAATCACTTAGATACAAAAACACAGAAAATTAGGGTTGAAAAATACCAGAGTTTCCCTTCAACCAGCAAATGCTTGAAATATGAAACCGCTCTTGTAGCCAACATCTTGTGTGTGTTCTTCCTCTGCTGCTGTAGGAGGCGTTGCAGTGTGTGTCAGAACTCAACAGTGCCTCACTGCTCTACGTGTTTGTGCGGAATGGCGTGGAGTCGACGCTTGAGCGCAGCACCATCGCCAGAGAGCACATGGGCCTGTTGCTGCACCAGCTTATAAAGGCAGGGATATTGCCCACACAGCAGTACTACAAAGGGTGAGCCTTTAGCAGAAATACATCACAATGTGTTTTCAATGTCTGAAAATAGCTTTTTTTTAATTTCCTCTCAACAGACTGATGTGAAAAAATTGAACTAATTTTTTTTTTTTTTGGGACCACAGGCTAGAAGAGACCCTGGAGGCTGCGGAAGACACAGCCATAGATATACCTCACATCTGGCTCTACCTGGCTGAACTTATTACCCCCGTGCTCCATGAGGGAGGCATCCCTATGGGACAGCTCTTCAGGTGAGTCACAGTGCTGAAAGTCAGGATTGAGATCTGTCAGAAACTGATACTTGTGACTCACATCTCTGTCTAGAAATAGCACAATTTTTTGGATTTTCTTAAGTCATTGAGACTAATGCCGTGTTCACACTTTATGCGATAAAAATGGTTGTTCGTATATGGCTGCTGAAGCATTTTTCACCTCATGAAAATTGGCCCTCAACAGATTTGGTTGCGCTTGCTTTTAGCTAAAAGAAGCAGCTAACAGCTTTTGTGGTTTGCAACGACATACAACAGAAAGCTGGATATAAACACGCAGGCACTGTGCCCTGAAGCAGAGTCAACCAAGATGCTAACACTCTTTATTTGTCAGACCATCACAGCAGCACATTACACACCCTCCGTTGTTTACTTTCCACAATAAAAGACCAACTTACTACTCACCATTTTTCTAATAAGCAACTCAACAAAAATAGCTTACACAAGACACAGGTGTATTTACAGAGTTTACTGTGTAATTTTATAGATTTGCTCACACATCTCTGAGCCCTTCAGATCCTTATTTCTTCTGTGTCTGTGCAGTACTGATGCTGAGTGTAGCTCCATGTGTCCACAGCGTCACGCAAAATTCTTGCGCAAGTTGAAAAATGTCAACTTACGTGAATGATGCAAAATATGCATTTTGGTATCCAACACGTCCATCACACCGACCGGTGTGAATTTGCTTCTGTTTGCATTGACTTTGTATGTAAACTCGTTGCACGAAACGCTCTGATCACATTCGGCGTGAACACACCATTAAAGTGACATCTTCAGGGTGTTTGTCAGTCATCTGGCCCTAAACATGTGTTCCAGTAAGAATTTACACATTCAGAAACATCAAACCTGAGTCTGTCAGCTAACTTGACACCTTTGTCAAATTCTCACAAATGTTATTGAAGTGTTTCTCTCGTCTGTTATTCCCCTCTCTTTCCTTTTCTTGTCACACTCTGATATTTATATCAACAAAAATAGATAAAACAACTCATGTCAGAAGCATAATTCAGTGTTCCTGTGTCTTCAGGGAGATCTCCAAGCCTCTCATACCTCTGGGGAAGGCTGGCGTGCTACTCGTACAGATCCTCAAGTTGCTCTGCAAAGAAATGGTATGTCCTAAATATATAAAAAAAAAAACCAGCATAAGACATGTCGATTTGAGTCCAAACTTTAACATCTGTTTCATTCCATTCTGTTGTACATTAACAACATCTATGCAGTTTGTTCCATTTTAGAGTTTAGACTCACTGGATTTAATGTTTTTTTTCACTCCATCAGACCCCCAAGAAGATCGGGGCCATGTGGACGGAGGGCGGACTGAGCTGGTCAGATTTCTTGCCTGAGGAGGAAGACGTCAACAAGTTCGTCACCGATCAGGTCCGTATTTTACAGAAATACAAGACGGTTACACATTAACAACTGAAAACAGCCACTTCACTTATTATTTTCCCATCGAGGTTTGGTGGAGGCATTTGGTAATAGAGAGATTGTAACCTCTTGCAGAGAGAAGGCACACTCCAATAATGAATGCCTTCATTCAGTCTTGGAAAAAATAAACGCATCTTGTACCAAAATCTATGATTTATTGCAGCGAAGACAACTGCAGACCTAATGCCAGTACCTCCACTCATGCCCTGTGTTGTGCTTTGGTTGTTTACAATTTAAACGCACAAATTTGCAATAAGCTGCGACCACATATGCCAGGCAGGAATCAGCTGTCATTTGGCTCATGAATGATGTTTCCAAAAAATCTTGGGCAAGTCTGGGAATCTTTTTGGAAGTTATGTGCCTTTTTTGCAACAGACCACTCCCACTGCCGTATTAAGCCAACTGGCATGAACATAAACACTACAGAGAGAATAAATATTTGTACACTGGAGTACAGCTCCTAGTAGTTTATTGACTACAACAGATACGAAGTTTGAACCCATCAGGCTCTTCATCAGGCAAATGAACATCAACACAACCTCCATGTCAAATTTCAGCCTCCTTTGGCAAAACTAAGGCCACCAAATAGCGGGATTTTTTTTTTTTGACTAACGGGCAGAGTGAGCTATTAAAAAAACCAGAGAATTAAAGACAACTTTACAAGTTCATCACTTACTTTTTTCTGTCTTTATATACTTTAGAAAGTGGAGTTCACCACAGGAGGGGGGGCGGAGTCAAAGGAGGTCAGTAAGAAGAAGGTCCTCAGTGGAGAGGAGCTGAGCAAACAGCTGGACAGACTCCTCCAGGACAAGGCCAACAACCAGCGCATCCGAGACTGGGCTGAGGTGAGTGATACGTTCTAGTGATGTAGCTCTTATAATGGTCTTTATTTATTTTATTTTTTTAATTAGCATTTTTGAAGTTAAATGATCAGAACTACTAACATACAAAAAAAAAAAATGTCTGTGTGTGTGTGTGTACATATACATATGTGTGTATATCCAGTAAATAACAACAGAGGCAAAAACAAAAAAAATAAATATGCACGGTAATAATAAACCATTCATAAATCATTCAGAATTCATAAGTTGAGTAATTTTATGTCACCTGATTACGAAGTTACTAAGTCCTTCTTTGAATATATGTATTCTGTTCCTAATTCCCATAATGATCTTTTCCACTTCATATTTTCCATTCACAAGATATTTCCATTTCTGATTGTTTAAATTGTTTTTTTAACCAATTTCTTTTTTATTTGTTTAATTTTTAATCTTCTCAATTTCTTCAGGTTTTTTTCTCTAGAGATAAACACAGTGGGTTTTTGTTAATAAATGTGCCAAATATTTTAGTGATTTCTTTTATTGAGTTTTCCCATAAACCATACAGAACCTTATATAATATTCCTTTTTTTAAAAAAAAATATATGAATCATTTGTTTCCACCATTAAACAGTTTTTCTTTCTTTCTTTTTTCAGGCTAACTTGGATGAGCAGCAAGTTGCTTCCAACCAGTTCGTACGAGCATTGATGACATCAGTGTGTCAGTCTGCCATCATATGTAAGTATGACTAATGCAGCATGTAGAAGTAGGGGCTGTCTGTTTTTGTTAATATTATCTTGCGTCTTCGTGTGTTTGTCATCACTTAGGTATTTTTGTTTCAGGGCGGCGGCATAAATTTTCCATGTTGAAAATGTTTCACTGATGCTCATTATGTCAGTGTTATGTGATGATTAACGCAAATGTCAGCATTTTATTGATTTTGGAGCCATGGGGAGTTCAGTTTGATATTGTGTCATGGTTTGTCTGAGCAAGTCTTTTTCTCTCATTGTTTTAGGTGACAACCCGTACAGGGTGGATGCACGGCAGATCAGCCAGAGGGCCAGTTTGCTGCAGAAATATCTCTCTGATGAGCAGAAAGAGCTACAGGCTCTGTACGCCCTCCAGGCTCTGATGGTGCACATGGAGCAGCCAGCGAGTGAGTATCAGTCTACCCGTGGAGTGACAGCAGTAATGTGTTCGGGCAAACTGCACAGAAGTGAGCAAAATAACAAGCACTTCACCAAACAGTAGACCAATGACAAACAAGCTGGGGGAGCTCATGTGTGTCAGAGTTTGACTGCTGCTTTTGTTAATGTGAAATGCAAACATGGTCATTTCTGAGACCATTTTAAGGTGGTATTAGAAATTAATTCAATTGATAAAAGAGTGTCCAAACTGACCCTTTGCTTAGGCCCACACTGAGCACAGACTGGCCAATCAAACAGGGGAGTATCAGCAGAGGTCATGGCATTTCAATATCACATCTTCCAGGCCTGGAAAATGTCAAGTGTAATGATGTGAAGTCCCGTCTCTCCCTCCATGTATGCCAGCTTGTTGAAATTATGTTTTGAATCTCGTGTATTTGAAAAATGTCGAGCAAGTTGAGCTAGAAAAAAAATTATAATGGCTCCTCGAAAAGTTTTAAAAACTGTTTTAAGATTTTCTTCATTTTTTCGCTGTTTTGATGGGATTAAAACCAGCTGTAGTCAAACATTGAGCATGGGGCACCTGCAGTGATGACACTTGTCGACTGAAAAGGTTGGAAGGAAATATACGTTTCACGTTAGATGTTATATCACAAAGTTACACTTCTTTGCCACACTAGCTAGGTTAATAAAGGATTACTATGCACATGCTGCTTTTGCTTTTAAATGACTGTAACAGGGAATAAAGACCTATCCTGCTTAACAGAAGCAGTGTTGCTGCTTAGTTTCACGGTCTTCTGACTTGATCATTCGGTGATGTGGTTGTTCGCTTAAACAGTGCGATCCGAAACATTAGGCTTCAGCTTCTGTCTTTATCTGTTAATCCTATGTGATGTATGAGTGTGTTTGAATGTGACTTTGTGTGAAAGTGCTTTGAGTGGTCGAACGACTAGAAAAGCACCGTAGAAGTGCGAGTCCATTTACCATTTCATCAAAAGAAAAGCACCATCCACGGCATGAAGACGACTTTCTGCTTACAATTCTGCAGTGCTTCTCACTTAAAAAGATGTCAAACCACACCTGTCACTCAGGATTCATATGTGCCTGAAATCTCAATTTATTCCCCACTGTAACGTAATCTACCAGTGTTTATGGTGGTTTGTGACATCCGAGAAAAGAAAAGGCGTAGTTTTAAATTAAAGCTAATTAATGTGGACATGGTCTTTCACAGACTGTTTTGAGGTCTCTGAATGCAGACACTCAGTGCTAACTCTTGTTTGGATGATAGAGCTGCCTTTTGTAATCCACTGCAGTCCATTTCTAAATTGCAAAATAATGTGATCTGACCAGGGAAGAGTCTAAGTACTGTGATGCCTTATAAATATGTGCATGATGACTTTGCACTATTTGTTGAAATGTTGAAAATTAAAAAACAGCAGCCTCAGAAATAGTTATTTTAACACAGACTCGACAGTATGAGCTCATATTTACTGTGTTGTAAGGCTTGTGTTATCTGTTTTCATTGACCATGTTAGATCAGATCAGTATTGACCTCTGTGACCTGTCTCTGCAGACCTGCTGCGCATGTTCTTTGACGCCTTGTACGACGAGGACGTTATCAAAGAGGAGGCCTTCTACAAATGGGAATCCAGCAAAGACCCTGCAGAGCAAACAGGCAAAGGAGTGGCCTTGAAATCAGTCACCGCCTTCTTCACCTGGCTCCGCGAGGCAGAGGAGGAGTCTGACAAGGACTAAAAGACTGAAAACTGAAAGCTGCCGCCCCCCTTTGGCAAGGCGGGGGCTCTGCAGGCAGCTGCAGAGAGTCATGGACAATATTGCCAGAGAGGCAGACTCAAATCAATCCTCAATGAGGATAAATCTTTATTATTTTTTTTCCTTTTCTTTGAGGGATGGACTCAGAAAACAATCATTTCTCTCGACTCTCCCTCTCTTGCTTCCTCATTATTTCCCCACCTGCTTGTCACAGCAAGTGTCCTCATCAAATAAACTTGAAAACTGATTGAGCAGGATTGCTTGTTAACGAGGTGTGAAGTATCCCACATCACTACGAAACTCTTTTTGTCACAATAATACAAACCAACAGGCTGCTTTTTTACAGTTCTAGATAATTATTATGCCATTATAACATCCTATGAGATCTGCAAGAGCGAACAGCGGCGTGCGTGGTGAGGTGGGTTCCCTGATAAACGTGGGTGTCGTCATGCCATAATGTGTGTTCAATCCAAACTCAGCTCTTATGTCTTTGTCCCTTACTGGAGTGTGCAGCATGACTGAAGTGTGTTTCTATTAATGATAACGGTGGACGTCGATAGGCAGTTGAACATGAACTAATCTTAATTTGATGGATGGAGTTTTTAAAACAAAGGTTGTCTATTTTCTCTTCCTGTTTCCCATCATGAACTTAGACGGCAGAAACACGGAGGACTGGTGTTGACCTTTGACCTTGACTACTAGGGGGTGGTCTTAATGCTTCCTTTAAGCCATCCTCTCCCATCCCCTGTAGTGAACCACACTGACTGACTCGTCATCCTTACCTCTTCTATACTTAAACCTGAGCTGTCGTAGAGGACACTTAATGACCCAATCACCATTAAAACTTGAAATCTACAGAAAATTGACTTGATGAAAATATATAAAGTTAAAAAAAAAAAAAAAAAAAAAACTTAAAAAAACAACCAAAACAAAACAAAAACAGAAATGATCCGAAAGCCTTTTCTACTTTAAGTGGAAACTTATTTCAGGAGCGTTCTGTAAATATATAATACCGATAATTAAAAAAAACTTCTTTTTTTCAGTTTTATTTTTCAGAAATGATAAATTGCTGATGTTAATTGCAGTGTATCCTTTTTCCAACACAGACAGCAGTTGTCCAGATGCAGAGAGGTGCTTTAGATAATCCATTGATTATTAGTTGTATTGGAATTTTGTAAATATTTTTTTTCTTTTTGCTTTCTTTATTTAAGAAATTATTGCTTCTCTTGCATCGGAAACTGGAAGATGAGGTAACGGAACATTGCAAATAAAGGACTTACTAAGTTGCTGAGCAGAGTTGTGCGTACGTCTGTCTGAAATGTGTCGATGGTTTTGTGGTTGTGTGTGTGTGGGATTGTACAGAGATGCTCCAAATTGACCTTCTGAAAGATATACTGTGCAGGATTTTGCCTAAAACAAAACAATGCGTAGAATCACTCAGAAGTAATCCCCTTACAATCCTTATTTTAGAGCTATAGGAGAGTGTGGTCATGTATTTTTGTGTAGAGGCTCTGCCCTCTGCCTCTATATGCCTATTTTATGACTTAATGACTTATTTTATGACGAGAGAGCGTGTTTACAAACGGTAAACAGTAAATTAAATAACTTTGTAGACTTAAGTGGCATCTACTACTGAGGATTGCGTGAACTTCTGCTTACACGCGGGCCACGCTGCCTGTGTGAGTACCTCGCCGAACTGCTGCCTTTGCACGTTTGCACGGACGGTTTCTGCTGCATGCTGCAGCATTGTGTTTCTACAATTAAAAGCCGATACTTCACTCACTCATAAAGCCATTGCATTGTCAACGACGGGGTCATGCAAATATATCATAGTTAAAAGCCTTGTCTTAACTAAGAGCGGACTTCGGTTCATGGAGTCACAAGGCTTTTATTTTGATACTGGAACGGAGGTTTTAGTTCAAAGGTGAATTTATTTTTTAACGTCTGTGACAGATAAAGATGAAACACTAGTAAAAGGTGCCATAATGTCAACATAGTTATAAAAACACCATTTTCACTGTGTTCTCTTGTTGGAGCTGCACAAATCATGACTACTATTCTCTCCCAAACCTCTTGAGTACCACTAGTCCTGCATGTTTTAGATCTCTTCTGCTCCAACACAGCTGATTCATATGATCAACGCCTTACAAACTCCTACTTCATGACAACCTAATAATTTAATTCAATAGATATTCCACATCTGAGCTGCAGCCGATATCACACACACACACACACACACACACACACACACACACACACACATACACACACATATATATATATATACCCTCTACCATGTAGTACCTACAACTTTCAGTGGAGTGAAAATGACAATATTTTCCTCTGAACTATAGTATAGCGGTAGAAGTTTAACATTGCACACAAAATGAAAATACTCCAGTGAGTGAAGTACAAAAACTTTCCATTTATACTGTTGTTTGGAAAAAAATAAGTTCCATCAATCAAGTACTGAACTATTATAAAAGTCTGAATTATGCCAACTTGAAATTTGTGCTACTTTGTGCTTCTGCTTTGCTAAATTTCAGAGGAAAAGTTTGACTCTGACAGCAGTGGTTCCTTGTAAAATGTGTTTACATGTTAATGCAGGTAAACACACAGGTAAAACTGTGAATGGGTCCATTCTGCATGATTTGCAGTTTTACTGTTGTATAGATAACTACATCATGTCATGGTCTGCTCCTCTGGTCCCCTCCACACGTCTCCAGTCCCTGCTTATTCTGCCTGACCATGCTTGTCCCTTTTATTTCCAACACCTGCCATTTCCCATCCAGCCACTAGATATCCCTGAAGCCCTTTCCTGGCTCCATATCCTCACGTTTTCCATCTGCAATCACCTGGACGTCGATCGTCACTCACACACTTGTTACCACTTACCTCTCCTCACTCAGTATAATCAGCACCAGCTTGTTGTTGGCAAGATTTTTAAACAACAGCTGAAAACCTATTTATTCAGTCTGGCTTTTAATTAATATAATTCTCGTATTCATTATTTTCTACCAATTCTCTTAATTTTATTACTTTTACTGGTCTCTGTACTTTTTTACGTTAACCTTTATATTTCATTGTAACATACATCCCAGCAAAGCCAGCCAGATTGGATTAAATGAAACATAAAGTAGCCTGACTCCTAAACTCCCCTCTCTCTGTGAAGTCTCCTGCTCTCTTGCATCAGACTGTTTATACAATCACTTCCAATCCGTCTTGCATACCTTCCATTTTAGGAGTCCGCCTGCAAAAGATTGAGGCCCTCAGTTTAAAGGTCTGGGGACAACAATATATGCTCAAACACGGACTTACATTAATGTCTAAATCACTACATTGGAAATACAATACAATATTCTAAAACAGGATATTTTCCGTCACTTGCAAATAAGAAAATATGCTAAAAAGGACACTATGCTACACTGTAAAAATAAATAAATAAAGAAAGAAAGAAACTATATATATATATATTCTGTTGTTTTTCTGAAAAAAAAGAGAAAAAAAAACCCTGGCAGCTGTGGTCACCAGAATTATTATGTAAAAATAGAGTGAATATGTACTGTAAATTTTACAATATAAAACTGTTGTAGTTTAACTGTAGAACTGTTGTAATTACAGCATTTTTCACCTGTCCCCTTATGTGTAAAAACCCTTAGTATAAATAAATAATCAAAAATATACACATTAGACAATCAGTATTATTTTTCTTTTGATTTCAAATAGCTGTTACGGGCAGGTAATTTTTTTTCAGTGTTCTAATATTTATGCCATAAAACATTTTATTTATTTTTTAGAGTGAACATCAATAGAAAAGTTTAAGGTTTAAGGTATATTCAAATGTAAAACATTTTTAGGCTACAAATTTATCTGTAAATCATAACATATTAATTTTCTCTGTAAAAAAATCTACCTAACAAAAAACCCTTACCTTAACACTGTTATGTTGTAATTTTGACTGAATCATACTATTTTTGTATTACAATTTTCTTGTGTTTATACTACAATAATCTGTAAATTCTACAAGGAAATGTCATTATTTCAACATATTGTTACTATAAAATCAACAGTTTTGTTTGGTTGAGTGCTTTACATAATATTACCGTAAACTGAACACTGTTTTATTGTCTTTCTATTTACAGTTTTTTGATGGCGTGTTTTTACACAGCACTTCGCTGTTATCTTTACAGAACTTTTTTTACAGTGTGTTCTTAAATCAGAGTCAGGAGCTCAATATAAATATTTCCAGATGATAAATGGGATGATGCCTGGGAAAGTGCAAAAACCCCAAATGTCTGTAATAGAAGAAAAGTTCTTCAACTCAAGATTTAACACAGAGCTCATATATCCTCTCCCAGCGCCATAAGTTTCATGTGGACTCCTCTCCTCTGTGCCTTAATTTAAAATGTTATAGGACAAGAAATTAAATAAATTTTAGCCACTGACCTAAGAATTGGTTAAATATACACACTACTTGGTATATCAAATGGATTTAGTGTGAATACATTTGAAGGTAAACTCTACAAAATAGCAAAATAACAGGCAGAGCACCAGCTAAAACACAGTGGAATAAGGTCACACATGAATATATTTATCTGGATTATTTGACATGTATCCTGCATCCAAAATACGATGTGTGCCAAATGGGACAAGGTCCTATATTGGATGGATAGTGGATATCTCCATTAAGAGTTTAGGTAGTAGGGGATTACAGTTTCTTTTTTTCTTTCTTTTTGTTTTAGTCTGTAGTGCCTGAGTCTCTTTCCTTTATAGATGTTAGTATCTGTGAGCCAATCCGAGTTGTTTATTTCTGAATTTTCTATTGAATGTTATGTGGATTGTTTTGCCATGAAGAATCAAAAATGAATAAAGATATTGTTAAAAAATTAAGACCCAAATGATAATAATTTTCTCTGTATATTAACATAACATAACATAACATAACATAACATAACATAACATAACATAACATAACATAACATAACATAACATAACATAACATAACATAACATAACAGCAAAGCACAGCACAACACAACACAACACAACACACACACACACACACACACACACACACACACTGAAGATAGACAGCTCAACATATCTAATCATTACATGCTCCTACGTCATTTGTTTCTGATAACATAAACGTTTTATATGGAGCATCATTTGATAAAATAGGGACATAGAATTCATACTTGACCTGATATGAGACCAGGAAACTTAGATAGACTAAATGTATTTTATTATCAGACCAACAAAAGCAACACAAACAATAAGTGTAAGAATTTTTACCTATGAAAATGAACAATAACTGACAACATGTAGGATTATTTATGATGAACTAAAACTGGCCAAACATGTTTGGAAGCTGCAGGTGACAGAATCGTTGATTAGACAGACAAGAGCTACATAAATAACACAGAATGTGTTATTGTCTACATTTTTAATAAGGAAATTAGTTAATATAATAGGGAAGCTGAGAGAGGGTTGGGATTAAATACATTTGTACTTCTTTTTACTCCTTTTCGAATATGTAAACAAAGTTATTGTGTGTTTGATGGTTTATTTTGGTACGTTTTTCATCATTGTGAAAATCCAGAGGAAATAATTAACAAACAGGCAGAGTCAGATTAAGATTAAAGACACATGGACTTGTATCACTGTCAGAGGAGGTCTGTCCTGGCACAGATTGTAGGGTCCACTGCACACTGTTTACTAGAAAGTCCAAATTTGTTTATCACTTGGTCAGTTACTATGGCAACTTACATCCTAACCTTCTGACTGTCAGATTTACTGAAATTGAGCCCCAGTTCCTCCTCCCCTACTGAGAGAGTTTTGTGAGTGACCAGAAACCAGACGTTAACTCAAGACTGACCACAGCCTGGCGAGTTAAACTGGTTTACAGACAAACCTGATGGACAACCCAGAGAGAACAACAAGGCTTTAGAAACACCATTTCTTACTCTGTGGCCAGTATAAAGAGAACACCACCATGGTCTTTACCAAAATAATTACCAACAATGATTGTGACAATGCACCCTGTGGAAATAGCATTTTCTCCACATGGCAAATATGGTAAAATTAATGTCAAATAAAGTCATCAGGTGGAAAAAAATTTAAAAATTAAATAAATAAATAAATGCAAATTCCAAGGCAGAAGCCCAGAATAACTCTATGCACAACACAAGTTTGAATGGGTTTCAATGGCATATTTTTTGTATTAATGTATGTAACAATTTTTTACACAGTGTATTTTAGACTTATTGTACGAGCTGAGCTGGAAATTCCAAGATTAAACAAAAATACACAACCTTGCCAAAATTTGTGCCATATGCATGAACTCAGCCAAAATTATCAAAAGTAGAAGAATAGAAAGTGTATAAAATGCACCAAACAGTCCCTAAGGGTTAATTGCCTTTCATCACTGACACTTATACAGTGTATTTTAGTGCACAAATATTTATGTGCAAATAATAATAATAATATTTTTTATTTGTATAGCACCTTTCATGCAAGAAATGCAGCCCAACATGCTTAACAACAAAGAAATAGAGGAACACAGAAATAGACATAGAAGACATAAGAAAAATTTGATAATAAAAGTAAAATAAAAAAAGGATAAAAAGAGAATGCACAGAATGCTTGACATGAGATGCAACATAACACAGAGAAATAATATTAATAGAAAAATCAAGCCATCAACCCAAAAATAGGGTATAAAATGCACAAAAAAAAAAAAAGTAAAATACAACATTTTTAAAGAAGTGCAGCAGTGCAAATTTGCACTGTAGCGTAATGTAACAAAGTAATGATACTTTGTAATGTAATTACTGTAACTAGCTACATGTAACCCGTTACTCCCCGACTCTGTCCACCAATGCAGTGACATGACACCTGAACTTGGGGCTGCTCTTGCCTGTTGCTATGGTGAATGGTTCATCGTTGCCGTGGTTACTGCACTCATAACACTTGTCAGGGAGGACAGGTTGAGTTTATCATCACTGACTGCAGGTGCTGCTTGGTTTTTAAACTCACTTTCTCCAGCAGCACCAGCTCGTCATACTGGCTCTCCCAGCTCACGTGCCAGCTTCATCAGCCAATCAGACGCGAGACTGGCGTACATTTAAAGAAAAGTTTGTCTACTGTGAAACAGCAGTGACTAAGCCGTCGCAGAGGAGGAGAGTCGTGCTGTAGTCTGTGACCGACCAAAGGCTGAAGTATTTCTAAAAGTTTTGGCTCTCGTTCAGGATGTTTTATCGCTCCTCTGGTTTCTCTTAAATGGCTTAAAACAATCCTCGCTATTTATAACTCTGGAGACGTGCGTCCGTCCTTGAACATTGCTGGATTTTGTATTCGTGAACAAGTAACGCCAGAAATGCATTTTCTTGGCATTTTTGTGCTAATTTGGTGCGATTTATCGCTGGGGCTTCCGGTTCCTGTAGGTAAGCAGATTTTCTCTTTGCATAGTTTTCCTGGTTTGCTAATAGATGACACCGAATAAGAATAATTTCACATAAATCTGACAAACTGATTGTCAAGTCAGCCCTAAACTGGTTTGTGTGGCTTACAGTTGTTTGGGTACGCAAGCACGTAATATTAGGCTACACGCAGTAACACAGTCTGTCTGTATTGGTTGCTGAATTCAGTCATTCAGATTCATACTTTTTATCTTTGGGGACGGTTCGTTATTTATGAGAGGTGAGGAGGTGGTGCTAAAAGGGAGAGGCACTGAATATAATTTTCTAAGCACAAAGGATGAAGTTATATTTGTTTGTTTGTTTTTTAAGTAAAAAAATATGGTTTAGGTGAGGGACATTAAACTTTAGATGTGTATTTTGTATTTATATCAATTTCCCCCAGAACTCCAAAACCCAGAAGTGGGCTTGAAAAGCATGTTTTCTGTAAAAGTCCTCAAAATAACATTTTTTATCATGGAATAGAAACACTTTGTCATTGTAGGAATATAACAACATTTAAAAGTGCTACTTCTGAAACTGCAAGTATTATAAACAAAGACGCAAACCAATAAAATATGAGGCACACATATGATAAATAAAGGGCGAATGAATACTTTGAAATGGTGTATAATCACCTGTTTGTATTGCACAGAGAGCATGTTAGTGCACAGAATGGCTACAGAGAATGATAGGATGTTATGTCATTTTTATCAATTGTTTACCAATTCAGGAACCAGAAACTGTAAAATACATTTATTTATTGTTAAAGGAGGGTCATGCATTTCCCCCCAGTCACTCAGGAGGGCTTGAGGAAAAATATTTGTAGCTCTTGAGAGGGTCATAATATCTTTAAAAAAATACAAAATCACATTGCAGCTACCCCCTTACTCTGGTCAATAATGTATAGTTCCTTGCGCCTTTTATGCTCTACTTTTTACAGGACTATAGGTTATTGTACAACTAACTTCATCATATCATATGCACAATGTCAATATAGTAGCCCTACCATATATCCTGTCAGTGAAATGTAGCGCTTAGTGTTTGTTGACACTGTCAAAGTGGTGTTGGTCCCACTGTGTGGTTATTTATAAAGCCATGGTTATTGTGTTGCTGGACTAGTATTTTATTCCCCCCAGGGACGAATCACCAAATTCTGGGTCCTATATTCATATGCCATCTCTGTGGGCCCCCAGCCCTTTCGTTCTTGATCCATGTCAGTCTCACACACCTTTTTTTCCCTACATAGTCAGTTTGCTTACTTTTCCTTTCTTTTCTCTTTTCGGAACCCCGATTTTCCTTTCTCGTGGACAGACTCGACAGTGTATGTTGGTGCTCCAGCAGGAGAAGCGGTGGTCAGCTGACCAAACAAACAACAATTTTAGCCTACAGGGCAAAAGCCACGGCAGCTTTCCTAGTTGACAAATACTTGCCTGCATGGACAGTGACGTTTACATTATGATTTTATCTCAATCTGAAAGACAATTGTGATTTCTGTCTACTCAATCTACTCTTTGTTGTGGTGACGTATACGCCACTCAAATTTAGAGGCAGATCTGGCTGATCAGCCAGAAATGATGGCTGACAAATGACGCGCAGAGTCCACCTACTTGGTGCACCACAGGCCTATGCTGGCGTGATTATAGTGCAGACTCGGTCATCTCTCGGCTCTGGCTGTGTTTTATCTCCTTCTACTGCTGAATGTTTATCTCTTATTAAACAGACGTTTAATAAGAGATAAACGTGAGAGTGACATTTAGCCCATTTTGGCTGTTTGCTGCATGTCATCCCCCCTCTCTATCCCCTCTAAAAGGGGCAAAGGGGTTTGTAATTTTGTGAAGTGAAGGTATGTGCCAGTCTGGTTATTTGGCAGCAGAAAAATCTAATAGACGGCAGAAATATCTTTATAGTATAGTAAAATTTTCAAACGCAAGTATTTAGCATATCTGCAGATGCCTTGGAAGTGTGTGCATAATGAGGTATGACTGTATAACGATATATTCCCACCCATTTTAAACTACATAAAGCCATGGAAATGAGGTAAAAACATTATAGAAACATTTTGAAAATTCAGCTGTAAAATGTGTAGGAACTCAAAATATGTGAAATACATTGTGATAGCTACCAAATATTTAAACTGGTTGTACCTAATGCCACTTGGAGCAACAACTATTATTATTATACTATTATTTTCAACACAATGTCATTCACCATTGATCAGAAAAGTGCTTTTGTTTTTAGTAAGATAGAACATTAATTGCAGGATTATTCATCAGTGGGTGACATAACATTGTGGCAAAGCAATATTACTACTTTTACTTATCGATTTTAGTATTTTCTGCAAAAGTGACATTTAGCCCATTTTGCATCTCCCATTCCTTTTTATGAAAGCTGCTGTAATATTTGGATTTCTCTTCTTTTGATCGATTGCCTCCATTAGATACCGTCATCGTGCAGGTGCAGCAGTTTGGAGTGGTGGGTGCTCAGCAGGTCGTGCAGCAGGTCCTTCTCAATGGAGTCTCTCTCACTGACAAAAGCCAGGAAGCTGACAGCATTATCCAAACCATGTCAGCTGATCCACTGCTTCCGACTCTTATCAGGATCAACCAGACGTCAGTATTCAGTAAGAAAATGATCATTTACTAGCAATTAACATAACGATTGTGAAATTTTACGTCATCAGAACTTCAGCTGGGATCAAATTTCACACTCAGTGAAATGTTTGTTAACAACTTTATCTTCCTCACCAGGAAACCACACTGTCCTTCGTTCCCGTGAATGCATACTGGAGGGATCCCAGCTGCACTGGACCGACCGTGTGTTCTTCGATGGGAACGTCTATCTGACTGTGGACCACACTGACACGTGGACAGCCTACGTACCGCAAGCACTGGACTTTAAAGTGTTGTGGGACCAGGAAGCGCAGCACACAAAGATGGAGAGGACCCGCCTTCAGGAAGGATGCATCAAACTGATGAAAGAGCTGAGGCTTTCTGCACAGCAGTCAGGTTCATGTTTCTCTCTGGCTTTTGAGAAAAAATTTTGGAAATGTCATCAGACTTTAAGAGTTGTAGAACCTAGCTGATGCATGTCAACCAGAAGGTACGCCTTTAACAATAACCATTGTTAATGCAATTTTATGCAGTGACTAATGAAAATATACCAAAAGAAAAAGTCCAGTATTGAGAAAGATTGCTGCAGTTGCAAAACAGGCTGCAATGTAACCATTAAAAGTGCCTGTTTTTGTTTTTGCCTCTGACAGGCTCAGATTGTTATGAGTGTCCAACAACATTATAGAAAGGACCCTGCATAGAAACTAGACATTTCCTTACCTTTTGCTTTTTTCTGTCGTTTTTGTGTCCAAATATCGCTAAAGTCTCATTCGGAACTCTTGAGAAGTTGTTGAGGGAGGGCAAAGGTGGAAATGCAAGAGAGATTTGGAGAGAGACGTGCTGGTGATGGGGGGTGGGCAGTGTAGTGGGGCGATGTTGCTTTGAATCAATCATGATTGTGTAGTGAATGATTCAACTGCTCAACAGCACTCGGGTAAACAGTGTTTGTTAGTCTGTCTAAAGCTGTAGTTTTATTTCTCTCTTCTCTCTTCTTAAGGCTGTCAGAAACTCAGATTAACAATCTGAGCCTGTCAGCGGCAAAATAAAGCACTTTCAGTCGATGTAAATTGATAGGGTGGATATAACCTAGTGGTGGCAGCCTGTTTCACTGCTGCCTGCTGCAGCCCTATCGCTCAATACTGCACCAGTTTTAAAACTGTCGTTCCCATAGTCACTTGTCTTGGACACACACAATAATGAATCAATGAAGAACAATATACAGTAATTCCCTCCTTAATTACATTTTGATTTTAGCCTTCACTTGATGCTCTTATTAAAAACTCCAGTGTAAATAAGTGCAAAACTGGTAGTATTAAATCATTGATACATTAAAGGCACTCGGTCTATGACGAGAATGATCAGGTGCAGCTTTATTGTCAGGCAGGACCCAATCTATATTTTTCATTAATTTACTCGTATCACAACAGTGTTTGGGATAATAGATGGAATTAATCACTGTATTAGAAATAATGGATGGATGGTGGATTGTCTGGATGCTGCTGGTGGTGAAGGCAGCTGATGCCATTTGACTGCAAGTCATATGACACAATGCTAAAAATGAGAGAGTAAAAAATCAGTTTGTCCCTGTGATTGCAATAATCCACCTCCAAATACAACACGCATTTTACAGTGGCCAGTTCCTCTGACATGCAGTCGGGTTACAGTTGTATTTGTTTTCTAGGTCCAGGGATTCCTTTGCCTCAGTTCCTGATCCCAATCTTGGCACTCCTGGCGCTTACAGGACTAGTTATAATCAACCTCCTCCTCTCCAAAAACAGTGGTGAGTAAATAAGAGTTTTACTTTCCATTTGGATGATAACAAAACAAGTTGCAAAGCCTTTAATCACAGTAACATACTCAAAAGCAGCCTCAGTAACACAGCAAAATGATGCGATGCACATTGGCAGCAGTGAAAATAATTTGATATCTATGTTTGCTTTAATTTATTATCTTATTCACCCTCATAAAATGCTGCATAACTTGGCTTTATTTAAACCATCTCCTGTCACATGGTATGGAGTCTCACATGCTCACAGGGAAAATATAAAGCATAGTCATGTGTTTTGTCTTTCTCACACTCTCTGCCTAGGTTCGAGGCACCCTGGAGGTAAGAAAACAATAATCCCTGTATCCTCTTAAGTAACTGCAGGCTTTCTAGTTAACAGTCTTTGGAGAACATTGATAGAGAGTTAAAAATTAAATGAACTCAAAACCTCAAACACTTTGGATGGCCATTTTCTTTAGTGGATCCTGATTCACTCAGTGATGCTGTATGTGCAGTATGAGCTCACTTTTATCATGACTGGATATGACTGCAGTCAGCAGGTCAGGCGGTAACACAGAGGTGATAGTTTCAGTTAGTGACTGTTTATTTAAGAGAGGGAAGGAGGTGGTGTAAAATGGGGGAGGCATGTCAAATAATCTCTTAAGCACTAGGGAGTGACCAAGCAGGAAACCTCTGAGGCTGAAAAATAAGACCAATGCATAAGTGCCAGAAACTGTAGTTCATTGAATGGCCACTTGAGGCTGGCTCAGAAACAGAGTAAACCCCCAGAGACGGCCATGTTAAAATGCCCAAAACGAGAAAACTCTTTTTCTGGGTTTAGAAAAGTGTAAAATACCTGGATCTACTGGCCCATAGAGCATGTGTAGAAGTGATTAATGACAGCCAAAATAAACAGTCATATCCACCCATTGTGATCTTGCTGCTCCATCCTTTCCTCAAGATATGGTCACTACTGACTCCAAAATACCAAAAAAAAAGAAAAGGGGAAAAAAAACCAAACAAAAACAGGATGGCGATGACCAAAAGGCTAAATTCAAGGCTGTAAAATGTCTGTCCGCAAACCAATAAGTGATATCACGGTAGTTATGTTGATAATTCATATAGTCTTTGGGAGCGACTTCCGTCTTTTATTTTGGCTGAGGGGAGAGACATACAACATTAAATGGTTGTGTTTTGTCTTTATTTGAAATACCCTCTGAACCCTAAATCACACTTAGAGGGTTTGAATTACATACTATCTTTAAAATTCACAAAAATTGCAGCATAGCCAGAAACTGTAAAAACTGAGATTATCATATTTTTGTCTTGTGCTAAAAATAAATCCTTTGCACTAAACATATCCTTTAAAAAACAACAACAAACAAACAAAAGAAATTAATTCATCACTCCTGTATGGCAGTAATCACTTGAGCATTTTTCTTAAGAAATTAGCTGTTTTGATTTGGTGATAACCAAACCTCCTGTGCTGTTTGCTTGTTGCATTGGCTCCAAATCTCTCTTTGGTATAGTATAAAAACAAGAAGGCTATTTATGTTAGAGGGAGGGTCATGCATTTCTCCAGTGACTAAGTAAGGCTCAGTGAAAATATTTGTAGGTTTGGGAAGGGCAAAGATTTTTTTTTTTTTTTAAAGCAACACCCTTTTGCTCTGATAAATAAAGTACAGTCCCTTGATGAATTGTATTAAGAGTGATATCCTGTAATCCTAAACAGTGAATCAGAATATACTTTTTTTTTTACGTGAGCTTTTTTTCTGGCTTAATCTTTTCTGTTTTGATTCCTTTGCAGGTGTTGTCGGCTCTATTATACATTACCCTAAAGACATGACTGAAATGGCTCCAGACATAAGAGCCAGTGGTTACCAAACCTTGTAATTCTAATATCCAGTTGATTAACAGGGTCACATTTAAGCTTTCCTCTCCCTTTCTACTGCTGAATGTCACTCACTGATTTAACACTTTACTCTCTGTGTAAGGACAGTGTTTCTCCATGAATGTTACCAAACCTTTGCTACAGTACCAACAGCCTACTGTGTGAAACACATGCGGTCTGGACTCTAAACTGCATTATTTAATGCACTTTAATGCATGTATCATACTTTACACTGGTGCTTTTAATGAATTTATATTTAATATTTGTGCACACATACAAAGAAATGTAAACCCATTCACTGCCTGCAGCAATGTACAAGCTTTTTTTTTTTGCACAAATAATAACTATAAGGGCAAATGTTTTCAGCAGTCACATTTTCTAGACTAAGCTATTCAAGTAAACAACTTCTGTGTTAATACAATGAAAATGTTCTGTTGGAAGCACATAGAGAATGTCACACATTGTCTTATGGTCTGTAGATAAAGCCCTGCTGAAATCAAATGTTTTGTTTCATCACTGATAGTCACAGTCACAGTGAAAGTCTGCTAAATATAGGGTGGACTACGTTAAGTGTGTCCAGTTACTGAAGAGTCACACTGTGCTGTGTTGTTGTTTGTTTTGAGAAATCACACTTATGGTTTTAATATTTTTGTGATATTGTACATTGTTCTGACTGTTTCTGTTTTTTCTTTGTTATTTGTATATGTAAATTTAAAACAAATCCAATTAAAGATGCTTTTATGATACAGAGTTCCCTTTTTCCCCCTTTATTTTTGTTTTTGACTTAGCTTTTCACAAAATGTCTTAAAATGGATTTACAAAATGCAGCATCTGATACACTGTTGGTCTTTTTTTTTCTTTTTTAAATATATCTTATTAGATAGTGGCCTTTCAACCAAGCCTCAAGTATCTAGCAAACTGAAATCTGCGTTATGGCGCCATCACCTGTTATGGAAAAAATCCTGCATAACACACCATTGAAAATATACAAAATCTGTGGTATAAATGTAAATTACATTATTACATGACATGATATAGAAAATTGGAAAACAGTAAGACATTTGTACATTGTAAAGGATCATATAGTTTTAAGTTTGTGTGATGCTGTTCTAGAAGTTAAAACTACTGACAGTCATTTCAAAAATTATTTTCTCGAAGTCTCCAAAAAAAAAAAAAAAAATACAGTCTGACCATTCTCTCATTGGATACAAGCAACATTTTATTTTAGTTTATTTTTTTACACAGACAGAGCTACATCAGCTGCCTCTGGTTATCCTCCTGCTTTGATAAGAATATTTTTTTTATGCCAAGGTTACTCTCCAACAGATTCGGAGAGTAACCTTGGCATAAAACAACTGTTGAACATAAAAATCTGTGTCGATTTCAGTGGATCAGTACATGTAGGATTTCTGTTCACAGCATGTGTTTGATCTCTTTAAACCAGTGATCAAACTGTGAATGGTTCAGCCATGTGCTAAGTGCTCTCATGAAAACTGGGAGAGGTCTTTGATTTTCTTAATCCAATCAGATAACTGCACCATCATAAACTGACAATTAATCACCAAGTGATTTTCATTTTGGCTATTTTAAATTAATAAATCCAAGGTTGCTTATATATGACTGGATCATAAAGTATAGGCCTATCTACAATACTTATGATAGGCTACAGTGTGCACAACAACTATGTGAAATTGCAGATGTGTTTGAAAATATATTTTACTAAAATATCCTAGAATAGAATAGAATAGAACATAATAGATGAGAATAAGATATTCATACAATTATTAGCCTTTTTGTCAACTCTGTTGCAAACCTGTTTTTATACCTCTGTGAATCTGATAACTTTTAGGGGTGTTTTGAGGAAGACAATTCTACCCCTAATATATATATATATATATATATATATATATATATATATATATATATATATTTATATATGAATGGAATATTGAACATAACATAACATAACATAACATAACATTTTCAACCTTCAAATAATCAAATAAAAGACATTTGATGAAGGATTATCTTACAAAGTGAAGTGGCCTACATCAAAAATCAGAATTATATTGGCCTATTTTATTTTATTTTATTTTATTTTATTTTTCATTGTGATAGTTCTTTAATTTTACTTTTCACAAATTAATCACAGCCCTTTACCTTGTGGCCGAAAGATGGCGATACATATATTTTCAGGGCGGAAGGTGTTCAGACGTTGATCCGTCGGAAGTTCCCTCCACCAATCACATCACCGCATTCGTAAGCGTTACCATGGCAGCTCCTTGAACGAACCAATTGCAGGAGCGCATTCTGGCATTTAAACCGTGTGGCTTCATCGTCACGAAATTCAAACTTTAGAGAGAGAGGAAGCTCAGTGCTGCTCCTGTGTATGCCACGTTTTGTGAAGAGGTGAGGACATTTGTTTAAGTTTTGAAAGTGTCTTTAAACGGTAATTGAACGTTTTAAAGTGGTTAAATGCTACTAAAGCTAATGCTAACTTGTGCCCGTTTACTTTAGGTAGAAGGAAACTTGTTTTCGTTTCTTTTATCTTAGCTACTGTTAGCTAGGTCATTCTTTATACTTAAATTTAATGTCAGATTAGTTTGGCTGATGTGGGACGACTCATTGACACACTTTCTTCCTAATTAAATTAAGTTTTTGGCTCATAGCTGCTGCAAAAGTATTGCCAACGTTAACCGTGAGGTCCTACTGTTAGCATGCGATGCCTGGCTGTGAGCTAACGTTCATGTTAGCCATTTACTTTTGCTCACCAAATGAACGCTTATTTTTTGTTTGCCCTGATGTAATACAGGTTGTTGTCGTGAAACGTGGATAAAATGGCGCAGTTTGGGTTTGAGAACGACATCCACAGTATTTTAAAGCTGGATATGCCCATCACAAACGCTCCCATCGCGAGGTGGCAGAGAAAGGCCAGCTCATCAAACACATCGGGGTTGTCTCCGGGAAAATCTGCCAATGTGTCGCTCAGTTCATCAAAAACGCCCAGCAAAACACCTGGTAATGTGTGTCCATCGTATTCACCTTAAGCTCTGCAATGACATCTCTGCAAATGTTAACCGCTGGGGTATTTCTTCTATCACAGGCAAAAACAAAAAACAAACACCCTCTAAGATGGGGGGCGACCGCTTCATCCCAGTCAGAAACAGCAAACAAATGGATGTGGCCAGTTTCCTGCTCACAAAGGAGAACGAGCCCGTGGACACTAACAACGCAGCAGGATCATCAGTAAGTTATTATATTGATACATATCCAGATAATCCTTCAGTGAACTACAGATGTATTGATTAACCATTTGAAACCTGGATGGACATCAGTTTTCTTTTGCTGTATTCAGAAAACTTTGACAAACTATTAAACTCTTTGAAACCTGAACAAAATTATTTGATTTCTTTCAAAGACAAAAGCAATCCACAAGCTACAAGAAATAAGCAGAAGCTGACAAGTAAATGGCCTGAATATTAGAACTTTTTTTAAGGCCTGAATTTAAAAGATGTTAAAATATCAAGAAATGTTTATTTATAATTACTATGATTGTGTTTTTTTTAGATTGTTACAGAAAAAAAATACACTTTTTTTTTTTTTGCTTATTTCCATGTAATTTTCTCATAACTTGCAAATTTTTGGCCCATGTGTTAAGTTGCTCAATGCCTTCTCTTCGTGTTACTGAGAAAAATCAAATCAGTTTGCTCACGTTTCAAAGGGCTAAGGCCGGGGTTCCTGTGGATCCTTAAAGTTTTACAAGGCATTGAAGCGATTAATCTAACAATAAAGCCTTAATTTGTATTACATTACTTTTTCAAAAATCTCAGATGCTCAGACATGGGAAGTATTAATCTTGCTTTTTCTGATGTTGCATTGTAGATCTCAAAATAATTGGTAACATCTTTTTTTTTTGTTAAATAATTTAATTAATTACTTTCTTAAACTTATTGTGACGGGAATCCAAGCAATGAAATCTCACATGCAGATTGAGAAACACAAAATCGTTCAGAAAAAAAGCCCAGAATTGCAAGATATTTCCCACTTCTGTTGGTAAACTAAATAGATATCTTTATTATAATATTATATGTTCATGGTGTTCCATGTGTGCCACTCTAAAAAGTTATTTTTCCAGCATTTGATGTAGATAATTCAACTTTTTTCACTGGATAAAAAAAAATAAAGCCAAGTCTTAAACTTAATTCTGAGTGGCATGAAAAAAAGTGTTAAATCTAGCTCGCCGTAAGCTGTAGCTGATCAAGGCTGTGTGTCTTTAAAGGAAAGCCAGAAAGCCTGGTCCATGTCATTAAATGGATACAACATTGAAGATGCAAAGATCCTGCACCTTGGAGGGAAGCCGCTGAACGCTCCAGAAGGTAAGGATCAATTTGGCAAGATAGTACATTGCACAAATATAGAAATATTATTTAAATGAGGAACTCACTCTTATAAAGAACAGGTCTGGTGTAGAACCTTGTGTGAAGTCTAATTTAAGAAAAATATAAATGTCCCTATGTGCACAATTAGATTAATATTAGTTAACCTTGGAGACAGTTTTGTTTAATGCCACTCAAGAGCAGGACAGACTGATTTTTAACAGGCAAATCGAGAATGAGAATCGAGAAAATTTGTTTAATTATCCTGCCTATGACGATATAAGCTTTTCAGTAAAATGACATTCATGTAGTTTTTTTGTGTGGATGGTCATAAAAAAATGAGTCATATTTTAGTAGGGGAAACATTTTTGTGTCAGACTTTTTTTTCCTGGGCCTGGGACAGAAAACTTAGTATTTTATTTAAGGAGTGAGCAGTAAGATAAAATGTGTTCTGTATTGATATTATTACAACAATATTGTAATATTTTGTAAAGCCATGAGGTTGGGGAGCATGTTTGTGTGCATGGTAGAGAATAAAATACATGAATGAAATCAAACAAATCTACATATAATATTTGTTAATTTTCAGGCTATCAAAACAACTTGAAGGTCCTCTACAGTCAGGGTGCAACTCCTGCTTCTGTCAAAAAGACGAGATACATATCTTCAACCCCCGACAGAATCCTGGATGCTCCTGAGCTTCGAAACGATTTCTGTAAGTTGGACAAAGCAACCCACTGAGTGGAAATTGAACACAACATTAACCTTTATGCTAAATAAAGAGTTTAGACATAAATATTTGATCTTTGCGCACAAAGGCAATCCTTTACACTCAGCGAGCATTCATTTGACCCTTTCACTCCCAGATTTGAATCTGCTTGACTGGAGCAGTCGAAATGTTCTGGCTGTCGCGCTTCACAACAGTGTTTACCTGTGGGATGCCACTCAAGGAGACATCACTCTTCTCATGAAGTTGGAGCGTGAGGAGGACTACATCTGCTCCCTGTCCTGGACCAAAGAGGGAAGCTACCTCGCAATTGGCACCAGTGACTGCAAAGTACAGGTCAGATGAATACATCACCTTAGTTGATATGGACAGAAAGCACTTAAACAACTGCTTCCTTTTGGTTTTTGATGGTGTGTTTTTGTTTTCTTAGTTGTGGGACGTCGACAACCAGAAGCGTCTACGCAGCATGGCCAGCCACACGGCTAGAGTCGGGAGTCTGAGCTGGAACGACCATATTCTCTCCAGGTACAGTTGTCTGTGCATCTTGTACAAAAGACAGGAACGTACAAGCAATACCAGTGGTGTTTTTGTCCGACTCAAATATATATTTTTGTGTCTTCCTCCTAGTGGTTCAAGATCAGGACACATCCACCATCATGATGTCAGGGTGGCAGACCACCACATCTTCACACTCAGTGGTCACTCTCAGGAGGTGTGTGGGCTCCAGTGGTCCCCTGACGGGCGTTACCTGGCCAGTGGAGGCAACGACAACTTGGTTTATGTGTGGCCCCGCGTGCAGGACGGCAGCCCCAACCAGTCTGTCCACTGCTGGAGTGAACATCAAGGAGCTGTCAAAGTGAGTACCTTTAAACTTTTACTAGAAAACAGAATCTGTTGCAGACTGTGTAAAACTTTATACTCACTTTTGGATGTGTTTTTTCGAGGCTTTGGCCTGGTGTCCATGGCAGCCAAATGTACTCGCATCTGGAGGTGGTACCAGTGACCGTCACATCCGTATCTGGAATGTCAACAGCGGCTCCTGCATCAGTTCACTCGACACTCAGTCCCAGGTACCTACACACTGCTAGACCCCCTGATTTCTTATCCTCAACCAAAATGTACTTGAAGGGAAGCTTCGCAAATCTGAACCTTTTGAAATCTGGAGCGGCATCACTTTTCTTGTGCTGCTTTCAAAAACCTTTCACAAAAATTTAACCCTTTGATCCCTACGCAAATTTATGTGATTTATTTAAAAAAACATGGGGTTTGAGTTTTCTTTTACTAACTTTCAGTGTAACTTTTTTAGTGTACTTTTTTTTTCTATTTTTGGAGCTGCTTTGCATCATAACTCTGTGGATAGTATGTGTAAATTGACTAAGGTGTAAACTTCACTCTCTCTTACCAGCACCCAGATTTCCCTGCTCAAATCTGCCTGTTTCTTTTCTGGCTCCAGGGCTTTTGCTCTAGCCACAGGTTGTGCTTACACATTTTTGAATGCCGGCGACCACAAGACACAAAGAGTATACCACCAGATCAAGAGCAGAAATCACCTCTCTAGCTAAAACTTGGATCAAACTGTGAAACTTTCTTCAGCAACATATTTTAGTGCACTGTCCAGCTGTAATACGAGAACTAGAGCAGGAAGTGTGCCAAGCTGTTCCTGTATTGTAAAAACCAGGATCAAACGATAAAACTAAGCAGTGAAATATGAAATCAAATATGAACCTAGATTATGGTGTTGTTTTTTTGTGTTTTTTTTTTTAAGTGTGTCCTTGTGAATTTGGTAGGTTTTCTGCCTTTGGAGCAAAAATGAATGCCAGCACTTTTCTGCAATTTTCTCTGGTCATATAGCACAGATTTCAAAAGTAGTTAAGTCTGTATCTGTAGACAGCCCAGTCCTTATAAAAGGACAATCTTTCCAGCAGTGAGATACTTCTTTCATTTTAATTTTAAAATAATGAAATTAACTTGGAGGTGTCGTCATCGGTCTTTTCCCAAATCAAACATCATGACTTTGCCGTACAGATCTCGTCACTGGTGTTTGCACCCAACTACAAGGAGCTGGTCTCTGCCCATGGATATGCCCACAACAATGTCGTTATCTGGAAGTACCCCGCTCTCACCAAGGTTGCAGAGCTAAACGGTAAGTATCACTTGCTTGACACTTGTTCAGTTTCATAATTTTAAAGGAAACATCTGAATGTCTGCTCTACTTTGTACTTTTTGCGGGTCTAAAAACATCAATGTTTTTTATTTTAGGCCACGAGGATAGAGTTCTCAGTTTGGGTCTGAGCCCAGACTGCTCTACCGTTGTGACTGTTGCTGGAGACGAGACGATCCGCCTGTGGAAGAGCTTTGAAATAGATCCTGTGAAGAAGAAGGCCAAAGACAAGCTGGTCAAATCAACCAGCAGCGTCATTCATCAGTCAATCAGATAATTTGCTTTGTCATGACTTTTGAGGAGTTTTTTGGTCTATGTTTAATGAGCTATGTGCAAATGTTTTATTTAATCCATAATAAAGATTTCTACCAGGTGATTTAGCTGTAACTGGCAACTTACTGCTCATAGGGATGGTGTGATGGGTTGATGGTCTCAATTGTTTATACAGGTTTGCTAAGTGTTAGTGTATTTCTGACCTTACTTGACTTATTTTATAGTCAATATGCATTGTATACAGTGTACTGTGTTATCAATAAATGATTTGATTACCTAATTTGCTTCTGCTGGATAATTGGCATGTGTTTGTGCTGCCATGTCTCAAAATGCAGGGCATATTTAATTAATTCAAAATGTATATTGTGTTTACCGTCATCTCCATCACTGACTTTATCAGACACCTGGCCAAAAAGAAGAGTTTGTTTATCCTACAAATATTGCACTGCCATTAGCTTAGTTTAAATTTCACATGGATCATGTAGGTCATGGCTAAATGGTAATTCTAGATTTGTGAAACTCTCACAAGCCACTTCAAAAATACTCTTGTCTTGCTGTTTTATGGTGTGGCAAGGCCATGTTTAATGCCTGGTTAGGTTAAATAGTGGTCATGGTGAAAATGATCCCTTGAAACATAGAACATGAAATGTCGCCTGAGGTTATCATCTAGACACATCCTTTACTGTTTCCTCAGAAGCTGCCACTCTGAACCTGGTTCCTCTGAGGAAATCAGTATCCTCTGTGTCTGAAGTCTTGCTGAAACATGCAACAGATCTATTGCTTTTAACTGAGGTTTAAGGTGTTAACTTCCACAATTACAATTAAATGTATCACCTCTTGCTCATTTCATTTAATTTTCATTTCAATTTGTTAACCAGTCACAATTTAAGCAACACATTTACTTTGTGTGCATGATTTGCTATAATCGAGTCTTTTATGCTGCAGATCCAAACTCATGTGCATTACTATCAGATGACTTTATCAAAATAAAAGTATTCAAAGCTAAACACAAAATATCACTGAACATTCACAATAAGTAATGAATTCAGACAGTTGACAGGTTTTCAGCAGTTTGCCCCTCTTGGGATGCCACTATCCACCTGCTGCAGAACATTTAAAAAAAAAAAATCAATCTAATAATAGAATTACTTAACTTCTTAGGTAAAACATTTAAAAACTGAAAAATTACAATACATTTACAGAGTTTTTATTTCTGCTTTAAACAAACAGGTTAATCTATTGAACATTGTGAGGTTAACTGTAACAAACAGCTCCTGGATGCAGCTAAACATCCATTACTGTGTGTTTTTCGTAGCAAATATTAGATCCAACTTTTAAGAGGCAGTGCTTCAAAATTAGATCACACTTCAACTGTCATCAGTGCACATGAGTAATGAACAAAAGCAGTAAAAACACTGGTTGGTTTATCATTCACTATATACATTCTGCAGTGATATTCACAAACAGTGTACTTTCTCTTACCTAAATCTGATTAAATGGAAAGTACTTTCTATTAACTTCATGCAGTGTGCTGAGAGAGTAGAACATACATTGTTGTAAAATTCATAATGGATTAAAATAACAGTGTATGTCACTACCTAATTATGCAAAAATGCAAAATGCATCAATACTGTAATATACAGTATAACATTTCTTTTCCACAATTCTTAAAATTGAAAAATGGAGGTGTGGCATGTTCCTTACAAAGTGCACACCATGACTGCTTTTCAAATGACAAAGACCTTTATCTAAAAAACATTTTTTTTATTTCAAAAGATAAATAAAAACACAAATAAACTAAATGTTTGACATTTACAATGAAAGCTTTGTTTTGGTATCAACTTTGTAGCAGTTATTTATATGTGCTGGTCTTCAGTGGAAACTGTGTGATACTCCCGAGCAACAGACAAACAGCAGTGTAGGTCACGCATGTGTTGGCCAAGCCTGACGTGAAGAATACTATCAGTGACAAAATGAGCACCAATCTTCATACAGTGTTCATCACAGTTAGTAGTTTTCAATTAACAAACACAATATGGCAAGTACTTATCACTGCCAAAACACATAACCCACCAAGTGTGCATATAAGAAAAGACTATATAGAAAGTATGCAGTTTAGAAGTAACATACTGAATTCAGCGCCGTTCCAATATGCTACTATATATGAATGATTATTTTGGGGTAGCTCTAGGTATCTCCTTGTATGCCGCCTCCTCATTTCCAGAGTCACTAACTCAGATTTCCTTTACTTTGCCAAAAACGATTTTGCCGTTGGTGTAGTTATGTGCGTTCCCGTTCCCCAGGTGTTTCCCATTGGCCTCCACAGTGATGGGTTCACTGGTTGAGCCGTTCTGTTTTGGCTTGTCCTGTGTGGTAGGAAGCCGCTTCCCCTTAATGTAGGCCTGTATCCAAAAGTTGGAGAAGAGGAGGAAGAAAAAGACGCCATACATCCAGATCAGGTGGATCCACAGGGGAACCTGGTAGTCACACTTTTCCATGAAGTAGTACTGGCTGATGTGAACGGAGACCAGAACAAACTGTGTCTGTAAAATGACATGAAAAGCATAGATTCTTATTCCAGCCCACATCCATGAAATCACATTCATGTTATTACACCCAAAACTAAATGGTGCTAAACTGTACCCTTCAGCAGTTGTTTGACTCATAATTATAGAGGCCCAGACAAACCAACCTGACATCAAACTAGTTGCTATGAAAGCCAACTGTTGCGTCGTCTCACGTTACCATGTCTCAGCTAAAAAGTTGCACATGAACACACCATGAAAAGGGAAACCGGAATACCACCATAAGGCTAGTTAGCACATTAAAACACAAACAAATATTGAAAGAACAAAGCATGCTTTCCTTGCGCCAGTGAACAAAAACACAACCCATGAGTTGCTTTGCCAAACCACATGACTTAATTCACCCACAGGCACCGCCGTTTCCGACACTGATTCAACATGCTGAGTTGGCTAAAAAAGCCAACAAGGGCCAATGGTGCACAGCCAAAGTTTGTCACAAGGACAAGGGAGACAGATGCTCACCGACGGCCAACTGCCGGCTTGGTGTGTCAAAGCCTCAAAGGAACCTGTTTTGGTGTTATATGGCACCCATCTGTTAAAGGTGTTAGACAATGCCTTTGTCAAATGATGCTATATACCCTTTAGAACCATTAGGGCCCTGACACACCAAGCCGACTGTCCGCCGTTGGTCATTGTTGGGCTGTCTTTCACTTTTGTTTTTGCGGTGCATCCCGCACCATTGGCACTAATCGGCATTTCTCTGCAGCTCTTTGGCCAATTCAGCATGTTGAATTGGCATTGGAGACAGTGGAGCCTGTTTGTGAATGAAATCTCTGATTGGCAGTTCAGCTCAGCGCACATAAAGAAAAACGGAAGTGAGGAAAGCAAGCAAACATCAAGAGGTTAAGAGATCAAAACAAACTTGTTATATTAGGTGAGATTATTTTTTTAGTCATTGAGCTCGAATCAGATCCTACATTTTTTGTCACTTACTGAGGAACACAATACGTAACCTCATTAAACTTTAATGTGCACATGCAAAAAGGTTGAGAGCAACTGCTGTTATGTGTTATCCTCTGTAAATACACCGTCTGTAGGCTTTTTTAATGTGTTCTTTCCCCAGTATAATAAGCTACATTAAGCTGAAGAACCAGCAGAGAACTATATAATATTCTCTACTGCTTCTTCAGCTTCGTCCAGTTTTGTTTACTGGGAGAGACCCAGTAGAAATCCTCTGAAGTACAATGCCAAAAAACATTTTTCTGTGTATGAATAAATAGTTTTTAAAAAGGGACATACAAGCTGAATGGCGGTCATGTATTTCTTCCACCACAGGAATTTCTGGAAGCGAGGTCCTGCAGCAGATAGTAGGTAGTAGAAGTACATGATGACATGGACGCCCGCATTTACCATGGCATGGAAGCAGCCCATTCCTCCAGCTAGAGAGGGGAAAATACAGAAAATTATGCGTTTCATTAGACATTTTCATGCAACTGTAGAGTGATCTCCCCAATTTATTGTTTTGTGCTTTAATTTCCTTAATTGCAAAGTGATACAATGACTCTCATCTGTAATTTAAGGACATTATAAGGCTTATATCATTGGCTTATGCATCATATATTGCATGTATAATGTGTTTGACATTTATGTTATGCTCACCAGGAGTCAGTGTGATGCCCCACCACCATGACCAGGGCATGAAGGAGTGATGAAATACATGCAGAAACGTGATCTGGCTTTGTTTCTTCCTCAGCACAAAAAATACCTCAAATAGAAAAAAAGTAGAATATGCTGAAGGTAACATGCATGATAGATGTGTCGCAAAAAAACTCAGACAATAAATTAAGTCACTGATAAACAAAAGGAATGTCTGGAGAGATGAAAAACATCCTTACTGTGTCAAGGAGTTCGATGTATTTTGAAAAATAAAACAACCAAGACACTCGGATCATCTGGGGGAAGGAGGAGAAGAACGTCAAAAATCACATTTAAAAAGAAATTACAAACTAATCTTTATTTCTCAGGCTTAGTTTTTTTTAGGATGCAACAGGTAGCGCGAGCTCCTCTGCTCTGAAGGCTTACCCGAAGAGTCTCTGGGCTGTTTGAGGTGTCGATGAGGTCACATCTCCACGTGTAGGTGGTGGCCCATCCTGACATCATGAACTTCAAAAAACACATCAGCAGCAGTTATTAACATTTCACAATCACTCTGGTTGATAAAGAAATGGGACTTTTATGCAGGAAATAACTCAATTTGTCACTTTTTTGGTTTACCTCATACACTATGTAGGCGTTAAGTAAAACCATGCAGAGGTTGTAGACAATCATAGCTGTTTTGAGTTGCAGGGGCTTGCGGTTCGTCATGAGGCGAGGCCCAATGTACACTGAGATGATGACATAACTCAGCAGGATTAAATTCATCTTTACGGGGCCCTGCATCAGTGGGTAGTCTTTAACTCTGGCATCTGAGGAGAACAAAATCACACATTTCTCATTAACTGTACAAATAAATAATTTGTTTTAACTTCAGAAAAGTTTAATATTTAAAGTTGACTGAATTTGAAAAGACAAGTTGAAGTAATTTTGTAAAGATTCCACCTGTCGTTTCAATTTTAGTCAACTTAAAAATTCAAGGCTGCCAAGACACTAACTTTTTAAGTTTATTTATTTATTTAATTTTTTACAGAGTTGTCTTGGTGTGTAAATGATGAACACACACACACACACACACACACACACACACACACACACACACACACACACACACACACACACCTGGGAGTGAGTGGGTAATTCTATGAGGGTGTTAAGACAAAGTTTTAGGCAGATAGAGGGGGTAGTATAAGAAAGACAAAAGCAAAAATGCTCTTTTTAAAATTATTTTTACAGTATTTTATTATTACTATTATGCCATAATTCATATTTTCACAAAGCAGAAATAGTAAATCTGTAGCAGACACTTACCGGTCCTCGCTATTATATAACTGTGCAATTCTAAAATGTTTGACACAGCTTCCTGCAGCATGGTGACTGCTTGTCTCTTCCCCTGTTAAACCACTGGGGGGAAAAAAATCAAAGAGAAGAAGTCAGAAACCAGGAGATGAAGCTGAGCCGGGCAGGTGAGCGACAAAGCGACCTGCCCACCTGCTTTCCCACTGACTGAACAAACAGGAGACAGCTGCACAGGCTCATCAAACACCCCTGAGTGCCCTCGTGTACATTATTTCAAGCTAAATACACAGAGAAATCTGGACCAGGAGCTCCTTTCTCTGCCTGATCCAAGGTGAAGCATGTAAGCTAGAAATCCTCAGTTTTTCTTTAGTAAATCAAAAAGAAAACAATAATTCATTATTAAAAAAAGAAATCTATGAAGGATTGTGAAACATCTGACTTCTGCTGTCAGTCCAGAGACAATGAATACTCTCATGCTGACTAACAGAGCAAGTAAAACAGGTGAGGCAAAGCCAGCCAGCCTAGCCTACTGAGCTACTGAGATAGGAGTCGATCAGAGATTTCCAGGGACTAAAACTACAAGACATAGTTAATTTAAAGCAGCAGATGAATGTTTTACTGTCTTAGTTAAGATAAACCTTAGTGAACTGTAATGTTGAAGGTTTTCCAGCAAAAGACACCAGTCTAACCATGATCAATTCAAAAGCAACTTAACATAAAAAAACATTATCAACAGTTTTTTTCAGGAGCAGCGCAGACAGATCTCAGAAACTGCTTCTTTGCTGTTTTTGTAACAGGTGACTCACCGGCTGACTACAAGTCCTCAGCACTCACTCCTGTGTGTGCTGCACAGCCAGGGCAGGCTGCACTCAATCCAGAGGATCCAACAGATCAGCAGCAGCAGTGAGAGGTGATCAGGTGAAAACCAGATGCATGCAGGGCGGCTCTGTGGGTGGGAGCCTCCAGCAAACGTCTGTGATCCTCAGCTTAAAGTCCAAGAAGAGCTGAAAGTTTCACAGGTAAGAAAATGTGGGAAGAAGCAAGAGAGAGAAAGTGAGAGAGAGTGAAGAGTAAAAGTGAGTGGCCAGCTATGACACTTAAGATAGGACTGGAAGCATTCAACTCAATTTAAACCCAGGAGCACTACTACAGAGCTTGCTGGTTTCAGGACCACACCCTGTTTCAGTGCTTAACTCCACCTTCCTATCCTTACTTAGCCTGTTTGTGATTGGACTGTCTCATCAATGGTGGTGAAGGGGATGGGGTCATAGAGTTAAAGGCCTTGGTTATTAGAAACCAAGAGCCAGGGGTGAATGGCCCCACTATTTGACAAAGAAAAACCAGTTAATGAGCACATGAGGATCAGAATTATTGTCAAAGATGACTAAACTATTCACTAAAAAAGCCTCAGATTAAAAATGTAAAAATATCACAATGGTTAAAAAGTAAAGATGCTCCTTGTGCCAGTCCAAAAGAATTTGATCATTTCATCTCAGAAGTGTCCCTCAGACACAATTTAGGTCAAAGGTGAAATCACATATCACACATTCACAAACCTAACGTCACTTTTTGAGCGGCCCATCCCTTTTTGTGTGGTAGCAGAGGTTGGGTTCCCGTCCAACCCTTACTGCCATGACGAGATCTCCTGCACCTCTGGTTTTACCTGTTTCCCGGGCACCGGGGGACGATGGGCGTGAGTCCTGAACGACATTAAAAAATGTACTCCCCAGCTCGTACGTTAGACTGAAAGGTTGGCTGGAATGAAAGGAATCTGAGTATGAGAGCGAGAGAGGGAGGGAAGGAGGACTCATTGTCTGTTTACATGATGTGTGATAGTTTGGCACATGGTGGCTTTTTTAATGAAGTGTATGAAAATCACAGACAGTAAATCAATGAAGGTGTGTTTAGTGGACAAAATCTTAAATGCAAAAATGACATGGTGATGTGAGATTTGAAAGCCTTAAAGTAAATTCTGGGGAAAAAAAGAAAACAACCGTGATTGCATTTGGCGCTTGCATTTCAATAAGGTTGATTGCCAAGTGGTTTTTAACACTCAAGGAGTGTGGAGGTTTTGGCGCATAGACAAGGAAAACTGAATTAATTTAATATTAAAATATAGAAAAAATTAAATATTTTAAAATATATTTAAAATGTAACTATTCAAATTGAATATGCTAAGCATGAATGTGAAACATTGGCTATAGTATAGAGCAGTGATACTTAATTTAATAAATAATAATAAAACAAATTTAAACTCTGAATGCTAATATGCTGTCAAAGTGCACTAAAAAACAGCAAAATGGATTCATCAAAATAAATAAATAAATGAATAAATAAAAAGCAATGTACAGAGATAGTGGTCCAAAAAGATGTGCATTAATGTTATATGTCGTGATATGTCATGCACTGGTGACCACTAATATTAAGTTAATGGCCACTTAAAGGTGTGGCTTTCACTCTCACTTGCCTCAAGTCCCCAAAATCTTAAATGAAAGAGAAACTGAGCTCATTAACATATTCAACAGTTTAGTTTCACCCACTGGTCTCTCAAGAAGAATGCAGCTATATACACTACAAAAGTCAAGTGTTTCTGCAAAGGAGACGCAGCCCTGAAGAATTTCTTGCAAAGCTAGCAGCAACCAGAGACCTTTGGATACACAACTCGCCCATACATATACGGTTGTTTCAATGATATAACATTTACAAATTTAAATCATTACTACCAAATATCCTGCTGCTTATCCACTAAAAAAATGTGTGACATGTTTTGGCTGAATGTGAAAGCTGGTGTCATTGTCTTTAACTACACTGTCAGCTGTTTTTCATAGCCGCCATATTACTACACACCACAACACACTCGCTGTTCTTCTTGGCCTTGTGACCATTTCAAATTAATTTAGGTCGAGGTTTTGCTCAATAGAATTTATCACACAGAGGCTAACAAACAACAAAACAACATAACATTGTCTGTGGACCATAGTTCTGCCCAACAGCATAACCAGAATAGATAACGGCCTCGAGATATACTGCAGGTCGTTCTCAGTTAGTCAATTGTGCGAAATTAGATGGATTCCTCTGGATGTGGAAGGCTAAGCTTGGCTGCTGACATTGAATAAATGGACTCAGTGAACGTGTATGTGGAAATAATATGTGGTAGTTTATGAAAAAGCAATTTAAGGGACAGTTCACCCCCAAATCAAAAATTCATATTTTTCGTCTTACCGGTAGAACTGTTTATTATTATCTAAATTGTTTTAATGAAAGTTACAAAGTGTTGGCGTTATTGGCTGTAGAGATGTCTGATTTCTCTTGAATATATTGGAACCATATGGCACTTGGCTTGTGGTGCTGAAAGCACCAAAAAAAAAACAAACAAAAAAAACTTAATAATGTCTCTTACCAAAAATTATGACCTGGTTACTCAAAATAATCCACAGACCTTGTTGTGAGCAGGAACTATTTTCTTTCTTCTTGGGATGTTTGAAACAGGGTTGTTGGCTACCTGCTGGAGATAACGTTAGTTAGTTGCTTATGTCGCACATACAAATACAGACAGTAAAACTTTTGCTAATATGGACGTACCACTCACATAGTTGGCTTGGTAAGATTCTCTACAATTCAATCATTCAGTTGACTTGAAATCATGAGCACCAAAGAAGACTAATGCCGGCAAAGTAAACAAGAAAGACGCCAAAACAAGGTTTAAATAAACTATTTGATTGTATTTCCATCTTTTCTGAGTAACAGTTTTGTGTGAAAGGAAGTATATAAATGGCTGTCCCAAATAAAAACCTGTTGAGTTCAGTCATTTATTACAATAATAGCCTGCGCTATTATTTAAATTTTGTGGTAGTAACATTACGTACTTGAAGAGAAGGCAGACATCTCTATGGCAACACTCACTCACAACTCACACCAAAACAATCTAGACTGATAAATAACTCTATGAGTAGGAACAATATGATTTTTTGATTTTGTGGGTGAACTGTCCCTTTAAGACAGCTAAACACATGATGTCACCAAGGCTCATAAATTCAACTTTCTTTGACAATGACATTTTGGGAATCCGGGCCTCTGGAGTGCCGTTTGCACTGAGACTAAACTAGATTCCATGTGGACTTAAGCAGTCGTGTCTAATGTGCCAAGTATTTTGTTTCATAATTTAGGATGTAGTTTGCAACCATTGTTGTGTTTCATTCATAGCAGTGTTAGCAACCTATCTGGAAAAAAAAGTGTAACCTAGAAACAGGGTCAGTTGTTTTCTTATTTGAAAGTTCGGGTTTTTCATTCGAACAAATGAATGAATGTGAATGCTGACTCAAAAGGCCTTCTTTTACAGACACATTTTTCTTTTTTTTTTTTTACCAAAATCACATAGAAACTCACCCATTCACATGCTAATTGCTGAAACATCAACATCTCAGGACACAGTTTTCCCTTCTGATATAACAACTGTTTTGAGTTTAAATTCTGTTCTTTAACTTTGCTTAACGTTTTGAAAGGGTTTATTTAGACACTTGAATGTACAACACTCGCATAATTATAGAAGTTTATTAATTTTATGGTGAAATGTCAACAGGTTTAGGGCCTCGGTGCAAACTTACTCATTCATGGACCAACAAACCATCAAACAAGCAAACAATCAAACAGAGACTGCAGGTCGCAACTTCAGTGGTTTTCAAATAATGTGTCATTATCTTCACAGTAAGTTGCAAAGATTCAAACCAGTTTGGACTATCGATAGTAAAAATATAATAATTATAATAATAATAATACTGATGATGGTGGTGGTGATGATGATTATATTATACTTTTTATCGTTTTTTCTACTGCTTATTGTAGAAATCATAGCTCAACAAGACCGACAAAATATTGCCACTGTATTTAAGTTTAAGTTCTTAATGCTCACAAATGTTGAGTCAACACCTGACCTGAGGCTGAATGTAACCTGTTGTCAGTGTTGCAATGTCAAACAGATTTGAATGCATTAGTATGCATGCAGAGCATTTCAAGCTTGTGGAGAAGCTGCCGCTGGCAGCCTAAATGATCAGGTTTCATGTTCATGAAAAAGTAAATAAAATCAGGACAAGGATCAGATGCTGGTAAAAAGTATTTAAAAAGAAACAGTCTATTAATACTTGTGTTTTATTTATGCAAATGTTGTGTGCTGTATTTATAAATAAGTGGCTGGATCTGACAGAGCACAAAAACTAGTCTTGAAGAAATTATGTCAGTGATTTCATCAGCTCAGAAAAGTAAGAATGCCTTCTTGGAAAAAAAAAAAAATCAACCAACTGAAACAATAATGCTGGTCACAACAGAAAAGTGAGGTGAAAAAACTACGCAACAGCGCCACTTAGTGACCAAATAGTTAACTACAAAAAGAGAATTTAAGCCCTTTATGGACAAAATGAGCATGTCCACATCAAGTAAATAATGATAGCACATGTAAAAAAGAACAGAAAAGTGAATGATATAACAATAATAGAAGTGCATGAATGATAGTAAATAAAGATAATTAAATAAAAATAAATTACCAAATATAATGATAGATAGGGTACAAAAAGTATATTCAGTCAGAGGATTCTGGGAAAAAGCTGCATGATTTTTCAAAAGATTTACACTTTTTTTTAACATACTAAATGATTTAAGAAGAGCCTTTGGGTATAAGAGAATAATTGTAAAATATCAGAAAGATAAAAAAAACAAAAAATGAAAATCTTTTGACTTAGTGAACAATCTAAATAAAAAAAATCAGCACTTAGAATAACAAAAATAATTTGATATTTAGGAGTGCTATTGTCTGGATTATCACAATAACAAATAATATCCCTACAGTTAAAGGAATCAGAGGTTTCATCAAAGAGTTTAGCCTAACAACAGCCTACATGTAGGCCTAAAAATAGGTTAATGTCATTAATATTGAGAATAAAATAGCCAAATAAAAACTGGGATCAGTTTGACACACACACACACACACACACACACACACACACACACACACACACACAAATGGACTGATAAGTTGTTACCTGGACTGAGTCCATAAACAGGTCGACTTACATTGTTTACAGCCTCTCCCCTCTGGTTGACCTTCTTTTCTTTCTTTCTGTCTTTTATTGCAGAACAAAGTCACCGCCACCTTTCAAAACATCAACAGCTATTGAGTTTTACACTGAAAAATCAAAGTGACATGCAATAAGATCTATGTAGCCGCCCCTCAAACCCATGCAATGGACAAACTTTATTGTATTATAGTTTAATACAAAAAAGGACCATACGATATCATCAAAACAGCTTTAAGGAGCAATATAATTAACCAGTGGTGTTCATAGACCTGTGTGTACAAGGCTTCAGCCCAGGATGTTTTATAAATTACCCTGAAGCTAAATATATAGGCTATATACATTTTTCAAAAATAAGAATAGGCCTGATTATAAAAAAAACCAACAACCCTGCATCTAACAATCTTTTCGTTCATTTTTACTTTCACTTGATTAAATGTAATCAGTTACACTCCACCTTTCTTAAAATAAATATACACATTTAACATGCTTTCCAACTCCAGTCAACAAATTGTAATGATAATATTTGTAAAGTACTATGTACTCAATATTAATTACTTGCAACTATTTTTCTCATTACAATTCATAATTAACCTGTAAGGTACATTATTTTTAAAGAGTAAATATGGTGCCAGAGTGCACAAAAACGTCAAAATAGAGCTTATTCATTACATAAATAAATTTTAAAAAATAAAAATTACTGCGGGAGGATCCTCGGACTCACATACAAAAGTCGGGGCCAAGCCTAATTAACTTTGTCCCATTGCTGTAAGTGCAGAGTAGGACACCTAGCCTATATATAGCTGCTTTGCGTGGGATTAAAGGTGCAACACTTTTGGCGTCAGTACGGAACAGTTACATAAACTCTGTGAGGAAATCACCTGTAAAGGGATACACCTGTACTGGGAAACCCCATTGTAATTACTCACTCATCCACTCACCTTGCGTTACTGTGAGATGTTTAAAACCTGATTTAAAACCTCGTGACTTTTACGCACACGAGGAGTAGACACAAATAATATGCAAAAATGTAAAAATGAAAAAAGATTAGATCAGATTATTTTGCCCAGATTTGTGAATGAAAATATATGCGCAGTTGATTTGTTTTCCACTGTCCATCGTACTGCGGCTTGTCTCGTTTCTGCTGGCAGTTATGCGTCAAACTCCGCCTCCGGGCTGCTCCTGACTATGAAACCAACGCTCCCACTGAGCTCCAATGGGAAGCTGGAACAACAGGTAGGCGTCCTCTAACTGCGTCTCTGCGCGCAGTCAGTCGGTGTTTTCCGGGGGAACAAGTGGTCCGAGCAGACCATGAGCTATTCAGAAATGAGACCTGAGGTAAAACTTCGCCCCATCATATCCTAATTATCCGAAACAGCATTTTATGTGAGTGGACGAGCTGTTTGCCTGCGACTTTTTGGTTCTTTTTGACTGCGAAACACCACAGAAAGCTGGTTTGGAAGATTTTCTGCTTAATTGATTGGACAAATCACACTTGTCGAGTGGATATCTCAATGTGGGAACAACGTTGAAGGTAAGCCTGCAACAGCCAGCATTATTAATAATTAGTTATTCTAAGACATATCTTAGATATTCTACTTTTTTATCATGTTATTAAATGTTGCACTGAAAGACGTGTCTTATACGCATTTTTTAATCTCGAATCAAGTTGCTCTCGAACAGCAAAATATTTCCCTTGTCATTTTGTGGTATCACCTTGTTGTTGCATAATCCAAGAAATGTAGCAATATCTTCTTGACTATCCTACCATGTGACTCACAACAATAACGCCTCCATCAAATTCTTATGTAAGTTTCTGGTCTAATTTAGACTCTCAGTGTCTGTATGTACGCCCAAAGTCCTTGTGAATGTACAAAGTGTGTAGCAGCAGCAGGAATCACTCAAGATGCTGACTTTTTTTGCACCATGTGTTGATTAAAAGTGTCTGGCACAAACATTTCAAGATTTGCAAGTCATGCCAAAACAGTTCTCACCAGATGCCTCTAATCAGGGTTTTCTGTCCTCACAGCTGCCATATTGTCCTCATCGTTAAACTTTGCTCCTCTGGGATTAAAGCCAGGACACAGTGAGACACAGCTGATCCCAGGAGGTCAGACACACTCTGACCCAGATCGCCCTGCAGGAGGACATGGAGGTCCTGCGGCGGTCCTCTGTGTTCGCTGCAGAGGTCCTGGATGTGTTTGACCGCTCGTTGACGGAGAAGGAACTGGTGTCCCAGTCCAAAGCCTTGTGCAGAGACTACATACTGTCCAGACTCAACCAGAATGGACTTGGGTGGTCCAAAACTGAACTCAACCTCTCTCCTTCAAACGCAGCGCTCGCTGAGGTGTCTTTGGTGCTTCTCTGTCTTGGTAAGAGAAACCTGAAGATCTATAAAGTCTTAGAAAACTTAAAAATTAGTGAAATAATGGGCAAAGTTACATTTTATTGTAACATACATGCACATCCAAGGCTGCGGTTATTTACTCGTCTAATTTGAACCTGATAGGAGAGGATAACATCAGTAAGATGAAGTGGCCACATTAGTTTTAACCTTCAACGAAGGCTGCACAATCCTCAGTTTATTTTAAGTGTTTTTGGGGTAAATTTTATACCTTTTTATTGTATTTATATGTCAGACAGTAGAGAGATGACGAAAATAAATGTCTCAATTAATAAATAAAAAATAAATGAATCATCAAATTATTAATTATTCACATTATTTTAATGTAGTTATTAATTATGAAAAATTATTACATTAATACATAATGTCTCAATTGGACAATATTGTGGTACATGACTTTTTTTCATGAGTAGAAATATAAATCTGCTATAGATGTTCTGTCGTTTTCATCTGGGTCTCATCTGGTAGTGATGTAATATAAATACCAGATGTTTTTCATGTTTGTAAACAAGTTTGTGACAAAAATTGGGTAAATCGAACCTTTTCACCATATTGTTATATGAAGAAATTTGTAGGGAACAAAAAATCCTGAATCCAAATCTGTACAAAGAAATAATAAGGGCTTAATGTTCCACCAAATTCCACTGAAATCTGAAATCTGCCAGTAAGAAGGGTTCCCACTGTCACGGAAAACCTGAAAAAGTCTTGTTTTCCAAAATCTTTCAAAGTTGTAGAAAAGTCATGGAATCATGTTATCCATCCATCCATCTCCATCCAAATTTTATTGTGTTTAATGAAATCACACAGTCACAGTAATCTTACATGTAGAACCGTCCACATAATGTAACATAGCCGCAGATTTATTTTCCGTAGCTGTTAATGTGCCTTTAATATGTGTCGTCGTGTGATGGTTTGTTGACCATCATGTACATTTATTCATTTTTCCCAACCTTCCCGCTCTCCATCCATGTCTGCCAGCTGACTGGAATGATGTTTGAATAGAATTTGAATCTAATGTATTTGAATAACACCACGCAAAGTGCGGGAACAAAACAACATTATGACAGTGTGTCTAAAAATGCCATGATACCCAAAGTTTTCATATCCTTGCCCCAGTAAAACTTTTAAATTTAGCTTCAGATTTAGCAGTTAACATGAGCATGACTTTTGGAGTATAGATCTGTTTGTGTTAAATGTTGTCAATGGTCTTGGAAATTTTTTTTATGGGTCTTTGAAAAGTCATGGAAAAATTTTGAAAGTGCATCCATGAAAAAGTGTGGGTACCTTGAGTAAGCTTTGAGATTTTTTTTACTAAAAAAGAAAAGGTGGACTCAAAAGACAAGTGCTTTGTAGAGGTAAGAACAGCTGAAACATACAATGAATATATAAATATAATATACAATATAGACTTGAGACTTTGCATAAGGCCGTTTTGCATATTCCATGTAACAGTATTTACCGGTGACACAAAAAAAAACCCCTTAAAAGTAAAGAAATTCTTTCCAATCAAGCATAAATTGATCAATTTATTGCTTTTAAAGTAATAAATTCTTATTATCTTGTGTGCCTTCAGCCTGTTGTGAGCTGACTGTTGTGATGGTGATATGATTACAGCTCTCAGGTCTAAAAACCAGAGTTGATAATCTTCTTTTAGATAACAGGAGGCTGAGAGCTGAGATGACTCAACAGAGCAGGGAGCATTAATTGTTACATGTGAAACATGAGAACTTATACTTGACTGTTTAAATGATCCACGTACTGCACTGGATATTATATGTTTAAAGCCATGATGTCGCGTTGTATGACGCGTCCGTGTGTGAGAACAGTTTGAACCGAGTGATCGAATCCAGGGGACTTGACTCACTTAACACATTAAAGTACTCAATGTCTGTTTAAGAGACCTACATGTTTCACTTTAACGTCCTGACATCTTAGAGACCCTCCAGCAGCAGAACAGAGTAAATGGTCTGAATCGCTTGGATTGCGTAATAGTTTGTATAACCCAGAGCGTTTAAAAAATTGGTTTAAACTGTGCTCTTCCTGCTTCTCCTTTTTTGTCTGTGCTCTCCCTCTGTTACCTAGGAGACGAGCTGGAGTGTATACAGCCCAGTTTGTACAGGAACGTGGCGCGGCAGCTCAACATCTCTGTTGCCATGGAGAACATGGTTTCAGATGCCTTCATCGGCGTGGCAACAGAGATCTTCTCAACAGGTACACAGCTGTTGGTGATTATAATGATGATGGTGATGTAGCACACTGTCCAAACTAAACGTGTCGTCCTCAGCCAGCACAGGAAGTGATTTTCACTTCAGTGTCTCAGACTGCTGATGCAGGCAGTTACTGTGATTAAGCAGGTGTGACTGCGCAGTTTGCAGTTGGCTGAGTGCTTTCAGTGAGAGTGAGCGGGTGTGAATCAGGCGTTGGTGGAGTGAGACTTCATCTAAAACCATAGACTGTATAAAAATAACGTAGGTGGCCACTGTGACGTCACACATTGGTTTGTGGACTCCCATTTTCAAACCTCAAGTTCGGCATTTTGGCCATCACCATCTTAGATTTGAGCAACCAGAAGTGTGGATATATAAACAGAACTGGATACAGTGTTGAAGGTGGGGCCTGGTTTAGTCTGCTGTAGACCACTTAAACACAGAATAATCAAATTAACTACACTTACAATAAAGTTAAAGTAGCTACAGACAAATAGTATCTATTTATTTAACCAGAAAAACCTCTTGAGACGAAACATCTCTTATGTAGTTAAGAAAAGTCTTATTACAATGAAGTTTAATGAAGTTCTGTTATAATTAAATTAAATAAAGTTTAAATACTGTATTAAGTACTGTTATGTGTAAGTTAAATCAAGTAATGTTAAGGTGTAGTTAAGTGTTGTTATTATAAATTTAAATAAAGTACTGTTATAATAAAGTTCTCTCAAAAAGTTAAAACAAATATTTAATAAAATTAAATTCAATGCTGTTATAATGAAGTTAAATGAAGTACTATTATAGCAAAGTTAAACAACATAATGTTATAATAAAGGTACATAAAGTACTGTTATGAAAAAGTTAAATAGCACTGTTGTAAAAAAGGTAAACAAAGTACTATTATGATAAAGTTAAATGAAGTATCATTAATTGATAGTATTTTCAAGTCACACAGTGCTCGCAAAATATAACTAAAAATCGTGGTAGTGTGCAGCTCTGCTCACACACTATCACTAAGGAGATGTTGGGGACGGGCGGAGGAGTGTGTGTGTGATGTATCGTGTTTGCGAGTCTTTCTTTGTGTGTGTATGTCTGAGAGGGATAGAGACTTATGAGAGAGTGCGAGAACCGAAATACGGAAGCGAGTCTCATTCTGTTGGATTAAAATGAGAAAAAAACAAAAAAACCTTTTCATTTGGGTTGTGACACTAAAAAAAAATAAAATTCTACTGATTTACTGTCTCCTTGTAATTTCACATTTGGCCACTATGTCACATTGCCTTTAAAGCCCAGCGCTGTTCCTGGAGGCTTGGCCTGAAAGTGGCCACACCCTTAAATATGCATAACTTTAACCCTTCATAAAATGTAAATGGGTGAGTTATAAAAAAAATTGCACCTGTACAGTTGTCATGAACGGGAAAATTAGCTATAGAGAGTAAAGCTGTTTTTTGTACCAGGCTGTGAACATGTTTATCTCTGCTGTAAAGTTGGGTTTTTTAACCATGAATATATCAATAATCTGGATACAGCCATGGAGATGGGCCTCGTGCATTTCTGTGAGAGCTGCTCATTGTTGCATGAAGCAAAAAAAAGCTCTTTTCCTGGGTATTGAATACAAGGATCTACTGGCCCATAAGGCTGCACACTAGAGACTTACGGTGGCCGAGTGTGCCCGAGTGGGTAACTTCCACTGGAGGATCAACTGACTTCTGGTTAAGTGCCTCACTAGCATGAATGGCAGTCTAAAAACTTTAATCTTGTGGCTCTCTTAGACTTTACAAATGTAATTGAACTGGATGGCTTAAATGTAGATAGTGAATTGAGTCGTTTCACAGGGGTTTTGATGCTCACAAAAAATGATTTACTGATTTACAGACGTCTCGTTCCCGATGGAAGTCAATGGGGGAAAGTCTTGCTGGGCCTGTGGGCATCACGTGACCGGCCCTGACAGTGTAATTCCACTTTTGGCCACATGTAAAATTTGCATCAGAGCCTGGTGTACTTCCTGGAGGCTTGATTTTAACATGGGAGTTTATGGAGATCAAGTTGCTGTTGGAGGCAGTGGACATTCGGGGAACTGCAGTTTTGGCACATCCGAGTCAACTTCATTTTTCGGCTCTGGAGGTTGCCACATGACTGAAACTGTGTGAATTTGTGAATGAATAACAAGACTAGTAGGACACAGACTTCCGCTAAGACCAAATGCCTTATTCTGCAATGTTAATGAAAAGGAAAACTAGTTTGTGTATTCGCCCCATGATTAATATCTGCTGTGGGATGTAATGGGCTTCTCCTCAGCCCAAACAAAACCCTCGTTCAGTTTACTTGACAAACAAGCAAAATGACCGTAAAACATAACCTCATGGTGGAGGTGATGAATAATAATTAAAATCTTTGTTCAGTCTTGGTCTTGAAAGAGGACTTTTGTTTTTGTTGGACTGATTTCATCTTGTTTGTGCTGGCTCCTGGACGTGTTTTAAGTTGTCTTGACAACAGATCTGCTTCGTACACCATTCAAAGCAGCTGACATTTTGAGGTCTCCAAATAAAAATGGTGACATTATGTCCCAGAAAGAGCCTTTGGGATAGATTAGATGGTTCGGCCGCAGTGTGACGTGGAGCTAAAAATTGTCATATTTCCAAGAAAGGTAAAAACAGACTTGCTTAATGTGATTTTCATGCCTGTGTGCCGGCTAAACTTGTGCTTGTTTAGACGTCACAAGGGTGCAATTCTTGGAAACAGCGTGGGATTCCTCCTGAAGAATAACAATCTGGTGAACCCAGGCTGCTCTGGCCTTCTGGGACGATCTGAAAGGTGGATATAAATAGAAAAATGCACAAGTTTGTTTTTCCTTCTGTCAGGAATTTGTTTTATAATGACTTATATAACTTTTTATCATTCCTCTACATGCCTCCAAATGCTCAACATGACCAAAAAGGAATGAAACATCTAGTGAATCTATCATCATAACCACATACTTTTTTAGAAGCAGTTTAATGGCCGTCTGCACTTTGATCTCCCTCAGTAAAATCACGTCTCTCCTCTAACCATCTTCGCCTGCCTCCCACTTATGTTCTTCCTCTTTCCGCCCTCCTCTTCTCCAGCTTTATCCCTGACAATCTTGTCTCTATTCTTGGCCTGCTTCTGAGTAGGGAGTGAGATGTGACGTGCTTTGACAGCTTCCGTGGACACTTATCTCATTTAAGCTTGCCCAGAGCTCGCTCTATCCCACTTATAGCCACAGTCAGACACTGTAGGTCAGCCATAACAATGCGAGCTGGCCGAACGAGGCTAATACCATTAGGCCCTGCACTGCATCATTGACTGTGGTTATAACAGTCCCTGCTGCCCTGGAAACCCAACCTGGAAATGGCTGGATGCCATTAATAATCATGCTGGATGTTTAAGAGGACAAAGAATTTTCCTTTTTTAGCTTTTTATGACTCTGGATTGCTTCTTAGTGCTGAATGAAAAATCGTTTTTTCACAATAGAGTGTGCGTCACCCACCTCCAGGCAAAGCAACACAGTCTTTTAAATTTATAACTGGCACAGTAACACATCTTATCAGCTACATTAACACAAACGCACTGGTTTGTTGACTTTAACTTGGTATTTACAGTTTATTTCAGTACAAGGTCCGCCAGTTGCCCCACAAACTCCGTGTCAGGTCACAGAATATGTAACAGGCTTTAATAGAGGAGAAACCACGGGCGCCGATGGGTGTTGATGCTCGGCGAAGACTGAGTTCGGCACCCATGAGAACAGGAAAAGGAGTGTTTATTTTGAGATAAATGTGGCCGTTTTATTGATTCCTGTCAGGAAACTCTGCTGTGTTCAGGATGAAGTGTGATATTTTTGCTTCTCGCTTATCAAACAACTGTTCTGGGACTGCAAGACTGAATCGATATCAGCTTGAATTGCAGAAGCATAACGATCCCTCCAGACATGATGCATTAAAGGAGCAGTTTCCAAGAATTAGGTGGATTTAGTGGCATCCTTAGAAGGGGTTGACAGATTATTGCCCTGTCTGATTGTTGGGACCAATATTTGGCATTTTGCAGATTACCTGTAGCAGTATTTTATTTTTTATGATTGCTGATAAAATTAAGTAATTAAAAAGTGCAAAGAAAGTGTCAACATGGGAGGAACTTTTACTCTGTGAAACCCCAGGGAGCTATTTTTATTTGTTCATTTAAATTTTCACTTGACTTTTTTTTAAAATTAAGTTGCTGGGAACTTTCTGTATATGATGTTGAACATTTGCTAAAGTAATTTAAACAAAGTTTTGTGTTGGAGTTTGTTATATTACAAATTCTTAATATTGACAGAAAGATTTTCATTTTTTTTGTAAAAGCATATCAGTTCCAAATATCTGTTATCAATCTCATTAACTATGAGTAATTGGGGCCTGAAAAACCAATATTGGTCAACTGAAACTTCTCCTGGTTTTTACCAGGAGCTTAATTATCCGCAGAGGTCTCTCCCTCTCCAAAATAAACAAACACAGTGATTAAAACTTGTAAAAACAGTTATTAAAGTAGTTTCACATTACAAATTAGTATTTTTCCTGATGCTGTTTGGCATGTCATAGACAGGCTGCTGGCTCAGTACCTGCTAAAGTGTGCTCACATTTTTTCTTTGAAAACTTAGGATCCAGATGCTAAGGAGGTTTTTCTCAAAGCTTAATTGTTTGCAGAGGTCTTCACCTCCCCAAAACAGATGGATGAGGTTATTTAAACCATGGATCAAACTGTTTCAAGTGTTTTTCTGACGTCAACTACAGTAGCTGACACGAAAACAGAAAGACAGCCCTATCTAGAGCCAGTGTTTTGTCTGTTCTGGGCCTCTGTAGAAACATGGTGGTGTAACATGGCGCTCTCTAAGGGTAAGGACGTGTCAGGCTCCCAAGAGGTACGACAGGCTTTGGAGCCAATTTTTGTCATGGCCAAACGGTGGAATTACAACTCCTGAGTTCTTCACATGATGCCATGGAGCCCAAAAGACATTTCCCCAATAACTTACATGCCGAAAGAGACGTCTGTAAGTTAGTTGATACATTTTTTTTAACATCACAACCCCCGCGAAATGACTGGTTTCACTATCAGCATTTAATCAGTTTTGTCCGATAAAATTCGCAAGTCTTGAAGAGCCGCAAGATTAAATAAATGTATCACCATTCACCAAGCACAAGTTAGCATGCAGAGGTCTCTCGTGCGCTTGCTCTTTGGGCCGAATGATGTGGAAGCAGCGCCCATCATCCAGATAATTTCTTACAGCGGAAATAAAGCTTTTTTGGCTTCATGTAAAAATATCGGCTCATTCTAAGACATTCTAACAAAATCACAATAATTGTTATTTTCAATTGATTATACCCTAAAGAAGACGTACTTATTATATTTTATTCTATTTCTGTCGATATATCCCCCAAAATCCTGCACACTGGACCTTTAATGATGAGCATCAGGGCTTGCACATCTATACTCAGACTTAAATACATAAAACATAACCCAGTGATGCCTGTTTTTCCCATTATAGGTATAACATGGGGCAAGGTGGTGGCCATGTATGCAGTAGCCGGAGCCCTGGCAGTGGATTGTGTCAGACAGGGTCATCCGTCCTCCGTTCACATCTTAGTGGACAGTCTGGGCCAGTTTGTCCGCAAGTTTCTGGTTCCCTGGCTGAAGAGACGGGGAGGATGGGTAAGTAACACTCTGCACAAACTGTGCAGAGTATCTCATGTATGTTTTTATCTGATTTCAATATGATTAATACCGCTGCATGTTTAGTGTTACTGATATGACATTTGAGACAACAAGAGGGGGAAAAACACAGCTTGCATCTTGTTTCTATGGAGATTAAAACTAAAAATCTCTCTGGTCCTCTGTGTTGTTTTTGTTGTAGCTGGATCGGTAACTTTGTTATCTTGTTTATAAAAAAAACTCAGTTTGCTTTCATAAGCTCTGATAGTCAGAGGGGAGCTGCATAAAATCTGTTGTTGCTCAGAAAGGCCCAGATGACTGAAAACTGAGCTCTTCCTGCCACACTGCTGCTTCCTGTTTGCTTATCTGATGCTAAAATTTACAGTAATATTTGCTTCTTTGGCCCTCTCTTGATTAAAAGACAATTTAAAAAAGCATTTTTAGCTGCACTTACCTAAAAGTTTTTTTATTTCTTCCTCTGTCATTATCAACAGGTCAAAATGTAAATTTGCCAAAAATGTTTATTTATGACAAAATACGTGCAAAATCCAAGACATTCCCATGGGCCTCAGCTGTTTGCATACTAACACACTAAACTTAGCTGGTGAACATGATAACTCTTGTTTTTAATCACTGGACTTCTGCCTTTTTCCTGAGGAATTTTTCCCTGAAAAGTGCCCCTCTTTTTTTGCATGTGACTATTGAAGGGTACCTTTGCTGCTTTTCCTTATTTTCTGTCATATTTCTAATGTAACAGTGAGGAATGTTCATATTAAATGTGGCCAAAGTTTCAAATGAATGAGGTAAACGTGTTAAAGTAATCACTGTGGGCAAAAACCTCAGGTTTGGACCGTTCTGAATACCCTGTTTCTGACATTTCTTCTACTTTTTAGACAAGCAGGCGTCAGCTTGTGATTTCTTTACATGGTCATCTGCTCCAGGCGCGTAACTGCGTGTGCTTACATTACATTGCCTACACGGCTACATTTACACACTAACATCAGAGAAATATGTAATCTTGGTTGCCAGTGTTACTAATTTCTCCCATATTTCAGATAATATTCCTGCTGGAACTTGTCTGGTTGTAAAGACTTATGTTTAGAAGCTTTTATCAGTGATTTTTCACAGAAAGGGCCACTATACTTGTCAAGTTAGTTATTCCTCTGCAGTAACGCTGCATAAACAATGGATGTGCAAAGATAACTGGATACAGCATTGGTGGGCCCTCTTCATTCATGTGCAAGTTGCTCTGTGGCACACAAAGTCAAAAAGTAGGTCTAAAATGAGAGAGATCTTAGATCCATACAGCAAGTGCACGAGAAACCTCATCAGTCAAAGGGTTAACTTCTGGCGTAGCGCTCCGTTAACTTAAATGAGGATAAAATTATTTAATCTTGCAGCTTTTCTAGACTTTTAAAATGTGATCAGACTGAGTGAATCAAACCCAAAACGAGTCATTTTGCATAGGGTTGTGCCGCTTTTATCGCTTGTATTTACTGATTTATAGGTTCTATTTCACAATGTAGGTAAACAGGAAAAAGTCTTTTTGGGTCCAGCATTTCAGACAGAGGGTGGATACAAGAAAAAAAAGTGTTTTTTGAATGTTAAAGGATACAAAAATGTTCTAGTAGAGACCCAAAATACAAGTATGAACCTAAAAATGAGCAAATAAGTCTCATTTTAATAAAAACAATTCTCTTTTATCAGGCGGAGATCACGAAATGTGTGGTGAAGAAGGACCTTACCCCTGAGCACCACTGGCTGTCATCTGTCATCGAGTCTCTGAAATATTTTCTCACTACAATGTATGTCTACATCATGAAGGAACCGTGAGTCATCAGAGGCCGAGTGCACAGGAGTTGGCGTCATCATGGATTGATGTGAGATTAAAATCTCAGACTTATCAATAACGGAGTGGAGATGGTCGCTGTGCCTGCACGCAGATATTTGCTGTTGCTGAATGGCCATCAACAAATGTTTCATCAGCATTGTGTTTGTGTTTTCTCGGATAAGCGATTACCCTTCATCCAAAGTGTAGTCATGGTGATGTTTAACAGCATAAATGGCAACCAAACACGTGTGTGTCACTCCACCTCTTCTGCATACTGTCACAGTGCTTTCTCCGGTGCAGTAAACCAGGCTTCTCCAGTGATGTAACTGTGTCGTGTGATGGTGTTCGGGTTGAATGTGACGTCTTTGCACTCCTGAGTTAAACTGTTTGATGTAATGTTTGTCTCAGAAAATAAACCTGAAGGAGGAAAGAAAGTGAAAGCCACGCTTGTAATGAGAGTTGATGCTCGCTGGGCTGCGTCTTCTTGACTTTTCAGTTGGAAAACGGTTTATGTCACATGGTGAAGCAAAGGTGTTTCATCTGCTTTCACTCTAAAGGTTTACACTATTGTACTTCACCAAAGCACAAGAAGTGTCTCTTCCCAAATATGATTCAATTTTCTGCTGCAACTTCAGACCCCACCGACCAAGAAATGTCGGGTCTCATCTTGAGCCAAAGAACTTGAGGACAGAAGAATGATACGTTCAGCACCCACATATTTTGGTGAAGTTGATTTCCTTTTCTTTTCTTTTATTTTAAATCTGTAAATATTGTTATTTATGATTTTATTTTTTGTATCTTGATGACTTTAACATTTAAAGCCACTGCAATGTAAAGACAACGGCTCTCCAGGATGATTGTGTGGTATGCTTGATGGTTGTCACTTTTGCAGTGTTAATTTATAAATGTGTGTCTGAATGTTTTTTTTTTAAAAATCCATAATAAAATCATAACACATACTTATGTTGATTCTTTTATGATACTGTGTCTCACTGATCCGGCACTTTACCCCACTTTCCACTCATTTACTGTCACCTCTATAGTAAGGGGATGAAGAATCATCTTTGATGCTGTGTCATTGTTATGCACAATAGCATCATTAACGGGTAAATTTGATCAATATCTTTCATGTTGAACTCACATCAGAGGGAAACTTTTTTTTTTATTTTTGAACCTGGACCCCAAAATTCCCATTGTGCCTCAGTGACATATACTGTATAAATAATGGATGTATTCTACCGTGATGTCTCCCATTGGTTTATGGACTGCTGTTTTGAAGCCTTGATTTTGGCACGTCAGTCATTGCTGAGCGGGGGTGGGTCTGATTTGACTGTGGCGATGCCTCACAGACAGGTTGTCACTTAAGTGGCCCAAAACTGATTTTGGGGATTTACTCTGTTTTGGAGCCAGCCTCAAGTGGCCATTCAAGGAACTGCAATTTTTGGCACTTATGCATTGTTTGTTTTTTTTTCAGCCTTGGAGTTTGCTGCTTGCTAGTGACTAATGGAGACAAAAAAATAAGTCTAGCGCTGTGAGAAACCACTGCAGCGAAACAAGCTGCAATGTAATGCCTTTGAACAACTGTGCACCGTCAATTCAGTTTTTGCAACTGATGGAAGTATCGAACAAAAACAAAATTTCAGAAGGAACCTACAGAGACAGTTAATATTTTTCTTTACTTTTCACAGATCCGGTCTGTTTGTCAGGATGTGTAATAAAGTCTCGTTCAAGAGCTCTTATTCTGAAATCTGCAAACACGCATTATAGATATCACCAAAATGTTCAGCCATGACATTGAAAACCTTTTAGAAAACACTAAGCTACACTTTCTGTATTAAAACACACCTGTGTTTGTGTTTTTTCTGCAACATGTCACCTTTTGAAAGATTTTATTAGACTTATCCCCGAGCAGACTTGATCACAAAAACAAACCAGCAAACAGTACAGCTTGTCAGTGGCAAAAACAAGCACTTCACTGAATGTAAATTGACAGTGCCCGCAGTGGTTACATTGCAGCCTGTTTTGCTGCTGAAGCTGCAGTGCTCTCTCTCTGTTCTGGACCAATTTAAAGTATTGTTATTTCTGAGAAGCACAGAACAAGCTAAAACATTAACATAATTGAAATAAATAAAGACAAAGAAAAGAAAGGTTCAATGACATTAATTTCTTTTAACGCAGTCTGCATCAGAACAAAAATGTTGTATACCCACGAATCTGTCAAATGAAGATATAAACCAAACTTGAAACACAAAAAAAACTCTGAATCATAAAAGGTCATGTTCACCAGTTTAATCCATCCATAACATCACCGTTACATCCAGTATCAGAACAACTCTACATTTTACACTCAAAACATTGATCATTGACTCCAGAAGGACAGCAGTTACTTAAACGTCCAATCTTATAATAGTGCAATTAAAGATAAATGCTAGCAGACAGTGTGCTTAATCAGTGCATTATATGCTTAACAGCTCCCACATTAAATATCTGGACAATAAATATTAAGACAGTGCAAGCACCCATTCTCAACCATGGCCATTAAGTGCAATATGATTTATTTTTTATTTATTCTGTTAAAGATTTCCTGTAGAATTTTAAATCTCTAGTGGTGTTTTCACTCCAGTGATCTACAGGTGGTGGCAATGTGCCGAGAGTTACAGCAATATGCCAGCAAAGGCAGGGAAGAAGATTGTTTATGTGTAAACATGGACATAATTAATATGGAATTTAAAATATTTTTTTCTAAGAGGAAGGAAATGCGCTTGACGTGTTTGTAAAACCTCAAGACACACAATGCATTCTGGTGAGTAACGCTGACTGTAAAAATACATCTCTTTATGAGGCCTCATTAATTCTTTCAATTTAACAGTAATATTAACTTAAATTTCTTCTCCCTGTAGTGCCTAAACAATGCTGATTCATTACTGTATATAACGTGCAAATGCACACCATCACTCAAACCGTTGACCAACCCTGACCTAAGTGTTTCTGTTTTAAAGGAATCCTGGCAGCCTGTTTGGTCAAGATGATCGACGGTAGATGATGTGCAAGTGCTGCATCAGTGGCTGGTTGTCTGTTGCCATGGAAACTGTCTGCTCCAGCTTCCCATCTGGTCGGAGCTGAAACACTCGAGAAATCTGAAAGACAGACGAGAGCAGGTGAGGTCACTGGCACAAAAGAAAGCAAAGTAAAAGTTATTTTATTGATTAAAATCGACAATGTTGATGCTTTGTGGACTGTGTGGGCAGTGATGTTACACAGATTTGATTTCAATGAAGAGATTAAGACACTTTTATTAACAATGCGTGCATGATCAGACAATCAGTTTTACCTTCTGTACGTATGGCTCTCTGGCGAAAGAGATTCGGGCGAGACCCTGGCTCTGCAGGTTCAGCTGCTGCCCTGTCAGCTCTCCCTCCTCAATCTCCACCAGACCTGCACACAGAGACACACTGGACTGAAAACATGTGTGAAGTGTCTGTGTAGACAAAACAGTATGTTAGCCATTAAAAACTCATCCTATACACAATTCAGTACCAACTTAACTTTCATATTGGTAAACAAACACAATTTCTATCAGCAAAAAAGTCTTAAAGTGTACATTGGAAATAGTTTTAAAGCAGTAAATCCTTTATGAGAAGAATTAAACTGCCATCCTGGTCATCAATCAGTTACTTTCACTTTCATGACTCAATACATATAATTTATAGCTTATAGATATAAATAATAATTAATCCATCCACCTGTCAGTCATTGCGTATGTCATACTATAAATACCAGTTATACTGTTTCAGTTTTTCTGAAACTCCCTTTTGTTTAATGTTTCAATATTTATTTATTTCTCTCTAAAATGTACCGATATTTTGTTTTACTTCTTACTATAATGTATTTTTTTTCTCCACAGTATTTTGTTCTGCTTTCTCTATATTGATTTGATAATTTACTACCTAAAATGCACAACAAAGGCAGCACAAGGTAAGACAAACATAAAATAAAGAGGTATGTTATTTCCAAGTATTTATGTTTTTCATCATATTTATCGGGAATATACTTTTATGAATGTAACTACCTGAGTTCTGTGCAATGATGAATGCCACTCTGTTGGCCCCTGGCTGCATTCGAATGAAGCCACACTCCCTGTGCAGAGGCTTCTTGGTCTCTGCATGGAAGGCATTGAACCTGTCAAACACAGAAACGAGGAATCACATAAATTGATGAAGTCTGTTGGGATTTTCCTACTGGCAGTCTGTTTGGTCTGATATTTTACTGATCTGTGATGCTGGGTTCAGAAAGTAAGCGTTAAACTTTCCACCAGAAAGGGCATAAATATACAGTTTTCAGCTTGATGTTGGTAGACTTGTTAGAGTGACCTACATGAAGTTGATGACTGGTTGTCCAACATGGCTGAAGTTCAGTGTCTCTGTGTAGCGGAAAGGTTTTATGGAGGGGAAACAGCCCTCTCCCGGTTCATCTGACTCCCAGGAGCCCAGAAGCCAGTCGAGAGGGAGGACGGCTGGGTTTAACTCCACTGACGGTAAAACACAGTGTATGAAACATTATCATGGCAAGAAAAAAATAAATTTTGATACATTTTTCTTTTTTCCCATTAAAATGTTTCCACTTTTTAATCTGGTTATCAGAGTTTATCATTTACTTTTATATAAAGCTCTTTATGTTGTATTGTATGTATGTGTGTGTATATCTCCCTCTATGCTGATTGCATAGAGTTTCTTTTAATTTGGTAGTACATCCAGCATTTTTATTGTGGGATCAGACTGATCATTTTACAGTAGTCTTTTATTGTGACCATTGTAATTGTAATTTTGACTTCTTTGTGAGACACACAACCTCCCACCGCCTCACCAAAATGTCAGACTCTTTGATTGTAATTGTTAATTCAATTCCTTTGCATTTCAACCACGTGTGATATTCCTTCCCTTCTGCTTCTTCAGCAATATCCAAATCCTTTTGTATTTTGAACTGTGATGTCTAGACGGTTTAACTCACACCTTAGGGGGTCGGTACCCATACCTGCAAGAGACAAAGGGCGCGAATACACACCTTTGGATAAGGGGCCGAGGGGTGTGTCTCTCCACAAGCATAAAATGTCCAGTTTTCCCCATGCTCGGGGTCTTTCTTCATCCTGACCGCTCACATGTTGATTGACCTTTTTTTTGCAAAGGAAATAAAACCTTGTCGGCCGGCAGAAGTCTCTATTTCATTCTTCACCAGCAAAAGCAGCAGAGAATTTCCACCACACCATCCCAAAACACACCTGCGTAGTAATGATACTGTGTAATCAGCATCTTGATATGACACACCCCTCAGGTGGACGGATTATCATGGGAAAGGAGAAGTGCTAACTGACACGACTTTTAACAAATTTGATAAAAATATATCTATTGAGTGCATGAAAAATGAAAAAAAAAAAACAACTTAAACTGGGAGGATTTAAAATCCAAAAGCACTATACGTTTGCTCTCCTTTCGACAGCAGGTGGCAGTAGCGCTGCGGTTTGGACATTTGACTGAAACCACAAGAAGAAGAATCTGTGCTAAACAGAGGAGAAGGTGACTGTCCACACTCTCACAGAAATACCCACATCATACAAAAAAGCACGCAGTTGTCACCTTTTCCTTTCAGTATCGTTTTATCGGTCACAAAAATTAGCACTCACTTTTTGACATTCAGAGGTCACAGCACACAAACAGCTCAGTCTGTGCGGCGGTTACCGTTTGTTTACTATCATGGAGGCTAAAGTTAGCTGTTTTCGTTTTCTAAGCTAGCGTCAGTCAAACGTCTCAGTCAGCGATTGACGGTGAGTTATATGAATAAAGAGATACAGACTTTAGGATATATTTTACTTTTTGCCCTTTGATATTGTAAAGTTACATTATTTAACTAAAAGCCATTTAATACTTTAAAAAAGTAGCGTCTTAAGTTAGTCCGTGGTAACTGAGACATTGTAGCTTCAGTTTACATTGATTTAAACTTAAAATGTTACATCGACCTACCTGTGTGATTTACAGGACACGCCATTAATAAACCAAAAAGCAGTCAAGTGAGTATAAATGCATAAGACGAGGCAGAATTTGGATTAAATGCCACAAACTGCAGCAGTGTAAAGCCAATGTGACGCAGTTTTATAGACAGTTATTACAGTGGAGGATCTTGGGAAATGTAGTCTTTTGTAAGATATTGGTTTTGACAATGGCTGTCAAACTCATTTTAGTTTGGGGTCCACATACAGCCAAATTTCATGTCAACTGGGCCGGACCAGTAAAACCATTTTTTATATTTAAAGTCTGACCAATATTGGATTATAGTATATATATCCGATATATATTATAGTATATTAATTGAAACCTGCTGTATTCGGATGTATTTTTAAAAAGTTTTTAAATCTTTACACTAATTGAGGTAATTGCTTTTACTAAATAGCTACTATTTACTTTAGTATATATTCAGTACTTTTGAGGAAAAGGCAATGAGCAACCGGGCAAGAAATGTCTGCAAACTGCAAAAAATTAGTAGATGTGTTTATTAATTTATTGTGTGTATATGATAGTGTTTTTTTTTTTTAATTTGAAGTTGGGTGGGAAGTGTCCAGAAAACTATTTTAATAATCATAATGATATATTTTTTTAAAAAGTGAATTATTATAATTTTGTAGTTTTCTTGTTATGTTTTTTTCTCTTTGTATTTTTACTTTCCCTTTTTGTGCTAATTTTCAGGGAATTGTACTTTTTTGAAAAAACTTTTTTCTTGCTAATTTTTTGATATCTGCTTGAATTGCTCATTCACTTTTTCCTTGTTTTTGAAAAAACAACAACAACAACAAGCCAATTGGCTCAGGTTTCAAAGGGTTGAGTCATTTTTATGGAAAAATCTTGATTTTTTTTGTCTGGATGTAGTCAGAGATCTCCTTAACTCAAATGAATAGTCAATGTCAGAAATTAACTATTTAATTAACACGTAACTGTTACATTTATTTAGCCTCTTTAGGAAAATGTGTCAGAGATATAATCGGTTTGTCTTTATTATTAATGACTTCCTTGAAATCTCACACTTTGCAAAGTCACTGTTTTGGACCCTTTGGCAGGCTGTGTCTGGCCCGCGGGCTGTATATTCGACATCCCTGTTATAGACTGTTGGAGCTATTTTCAAAAGCATTCTTACTGTTATCACACATCGAGGCAGGACAAGTGTTTGATAAATTAAAGCACACTTTATTGAAATCTCTCAATGCACTCAGCATGGACCATATGACAATATCTGCTCCTTTATTTGAAAACTAGCCCGCCTACACAATAGAAGCACATGGCCTGTGTTTCATAAAATCTCTGCAGTCAAAAGCACAGAAAAAACCTTGAACTTTATGCAAGTTTTTGTTTTTGTCCCAAGTGTCTGGCATGTTGGGGACTCTGAATGTTTACTCTACTTCCCTAATCGATAAGTAAAGGGTGAGTGGTGAGGGAATTTTAAGCCTTGCTCTTTTTGCAGTTCTTGAGAGCGTCTGCCAGGGCATGTAGTGCCATGTCAGCATTCGTCTTCTCGCAGTTATACCCCATCAATCCAATCCTCATCACCTAATGAAAAGAGGGGTGGAAAGTAGAGTGCATCAGAGCCGGCAGTGACTCAGCAGCATGATTCAGAGAGCTGTAAAGTCACCAAACTGATGACATCGCTCTTGTTATAACTGTTGAAATTGGTTGTTAAGTTCATTTAGACAAGATTTGTGGAGAGGATAATTCACATTTTAATTCAACACCCGCTGCTGCAACATGCTGAGACTGATGGTCACATCTAGAGTGGCTATCATAAAATCATAAAGGTCAGCTGATGACCTTGACCACAGTGTTAAAGGCATAAATTTGTCCACCGTACAGTGCTAAAATACCAATAGTAACTCACCATGCCGATGGAGGGGCCCAGGCCTCCGGTCATCTCCATCTGGTGGTGTTTCATGATGTAGGCCAGCAGCTCCCTCCAGTTGTAGCCCTCGGGGATGGCAATGGTGGTGACGGAGGGAAGCCTCAAATCCTAAGGGACACGACACAAAATGATTGTGTTCACAACAGAGCGGTGCTGTCACAATAACTCTGGTCGAGTGTAACAAAAACAGTCCTGCATCTGAGGGATATGATATACAAGGCTACGGACTGTCACACTGATTATCTGTATGTATTATTCACGTATGTTATTCTTCAGTTTTGTTTATCCAATTTGTTTCTTGCAGATAAGCTTTTTGTTGTCCTTCTGCACAAAATATACACCATGTTTTTTTTTTCATTTCATGTCTGTCTCACCTGTTCAGGGATAAACAGCTTGAGGCCCAAGTCCTCCAGTCCTCTGTACAGATAGGATGCCACCTCCTTGTGTTTCCTCCAGGACTCTTCCAGCCCCTAGAGGGAGACAAAGATCGATGAAGGTAAGTGAGAATCAGAAAAGATATTAGGAGGCGGCTGTGCCAACACCACCAACTCAAATCTGCAGTATTATTTCCACCAAGTTTTTTTTTTTTTAGCAAAATATAACCATTGGCTCCCCTTTACTGTAGATGTTTTGAACAAAGATGTTAACATATAACTGCCAATAAACAAGAGCCTAATAATACAAAGGAGTATGAGGGCAATATAAAAAAATATTTTTTCCAGAATCCAGTAATATTATGAGAATAAAGTTGTAATTTTGAGGGAAAAAGTCATAATATTACATTAATAAAGTCATAATATTACATGATTAAACTGTTTTCTCAAAATTAAAACTGTACTCTCATATTTTCTCTTATAATCTCATGACTTTTTTCTTGTAATATTGCAACTTTTTTCTTGTAATATGACTTCATTTTCATTATGATTTTTGTCATAATACCATGACCTTTCTCCTAATATTATGACTTCTTTCATTTTATGACTTTTATCTCAATATTATGACATCTTTTCTTATATCATAATCTTTTTCTCATTATTTAATGACTTTTTCTTGTAATATCAGGACATTTTATTCTCATAATATGTCTTTTTTCTTGTTATATCATGGCTTCTTTCTCATTATGACTTTTTTCTTGTAATATGACTATTCTCATAATATAATTTTTTGTTACATTTTTCTCATAACATTTCAGTTTTTCTGGTAATTTTATGACTTTCTCATATTATGCTTATTCTTGTAATATGACTTTTTCTTGTAATATTGTAATTTTTGTTGTAGAATTATGACTTTATTCTCATAATATTATAAGTTCTTGTCTTATAATATTATGTTCTGTTTTTTTTTTTTAAATCTAAGATTTTTTCCCCCAATATGGGCCAAATTCTCTTTTGTGTGATAGGCCCCAGCACGGCCCATTGTTGGTATTAAACTGGCAAAAATAAAGTTTTTTGACAAACATACTGTAAATGTAAATAATTGTGATGACATCATGAACACATATAATATATATATGTATTCTAGATACACTAAAATGTGAATCTCTTTAAGTAAAGCAACTACAAAACTGGTAAAATGTCTCTTTACCTTCTCAGCAAGAATTGCCAGACCCTCTCTCAGGGCGAAGAATCCGGACACTGGACCAGTGTGGTGGTATCTAAAACCCAGAAAACATGTAATTCAACAATGACATCTGTAAAATTCAAAAATTTTAGAGAGACAGAGTAAGATTCAGTGTGTAGGATTTAGGAGGGAAATATCGGCAGAAACGGATTATAACATAAGTGTGTTTTCTTTAGTGTATAAACACATAAAAAAATAATTTTTGTGTTTTAATAATCTAAAAATCGAATATATATTTAGTCTCCTTCTAACAGAGTTAAAGTAATGTTTAGGTTGTATGAAGAGAATAAAGATGTAATTTGGCTGTAGCGGACTTACACTCTGGCAGGTTGGCCATCACAACCCCAGTAGTTGGACAAATGCGTCATATCAAAGAGGTAGGATACTGGTTTTGTTTTCCTGTTAAACATCTTGTGGCTGTGATGGGTAACAGAGGGACAGAGAGATGCTTAATTCAATGACTGTAAGGTCTCATTTTTTATGCAATGTATGACTCAAAAATGGACTGCAGTCAGAAAGTCCCTCCTCACCATGCTCTGTCATTAAAGGAGATGGGTGCTGTGCCAGGAGGTGCATTCAAAGCCTTCTGAGAACCACTGTATAGGATGTCAATATCTGGGAGTGCAGAGAGAAGCAGAATATATCGCATACAAGCTATGGTAACAGGTAACAGAGTTCAATCATTTGTTAATTAATTATTGTTAATTACTTACTTTGCTTGTCCATAAAAATTGGTGCTGCACCGAGAGATGCAACTGTGTCCACCAGAAAGAGGCAGTTATGTCTGCAGGAGATATGACGGAAAGCATTGACAAATGTGACTTTATATACTTTGGTTGATGACATGAAACTGTCTTAAATGTGTTTGAGGCTCACTTTCTGCAGATGTCTCCAATGCCATCCACTGGGTGGCAGAGGCCAGCTGAGGACTCTCCATGTGTGAGGAAAAACAGCACAGGCTTGTGTTTTTCTATGGCCTACAAAAAGACAGTTGTAAAAGAGGTTTAATATAATATGTGCTCTTGTTACTGATAGTAAAGTGATTGTTTGTCAGTATAATTGTTCAGCCATTTTTAGGGCTAACAAAATTTTGTTATTGCCGTGTTTTGTAGCTTTGGTAGGTTATAGGCTACTTTGGAGACACTGTGCATACCTGTTCAATTTCCTTATTGCTGAAATATCCTCCAGGTGTTTTTACCATTCTATGTACATTAGCACCTAAAGATGAGATAGGCAGAAACAAAAAATACACAATCAGTGTAATTTAGTCATGTATGCCTCTGGAGACCCGTGCGTAAAACCGTGCGTAAAGACGTACCCATTCTTTCTGCGATTTCTGCTACCCGCTCTCCCCAGATTCCGTTGATGGCAATGAGCACGCTCTCTCCGGGCTCCACCGTATTAAACACTGCACACTCCATGGCCGCGTGCCCGGAGCCGCTCATAGCAATAGTCATGTTGTTCTCTGTTTGAAATACGTACTGGATCCCTCGCTTTATGTCATTCATGATCTAAAAAAAAAAACAGAAACAGGAAAACACTTTTAGCCTAATTGTCAGTTACTGTCACCAACTACTTTTAGTGGTTGCAGTGAGGGTGCACAGCGTAGCCAATGCGCAATTACGCACAACCTATTAGTCATGGTCTTTGATAAATGTGTATTTGTCCTTCGGTTTATTAGGAAATCCAAAAAAAGGCGATACATTGAATAAACACGTATAGAGTAAAACTTTTTCAGTAGTTTTAAAAACTTTTGAGCTGGATTTAGACTGATAAAAAAAAACATTTCGCTGGTAGAGAAAACGTTCACTCAAGCACAAGGAATAAAATATAGCTTGAATCTAGTAGAAGTAAAAAATCTGTGTTCTCAATTTTACTTCAAACCAACAAGACACAAACTTCAAATTGTTCTAGAATTCAGTATTTTCATAAAAATAGCCTTCGTGTGTGCAATTTAAAGTAGTTGGAATTGAACATACAACTTTTTTTGAGTATGAATTTCAAATAAAGCGTTTACCTCATACATTTCTGGATGCAGGTGACCGATGATCGGCCTGCCCTGTGCAGCCAAGATACGTGGAGGAACGTTTGAGGGTCCCGGTCCGAACAGGTACCGCAGTGGAGCCTCCAGCGGCCGGAGCATGCATGCCGGCGGCGGGATGGTGACGGAGGACATGGAGCGGTCCAGTCGCTGCATCAGAGGCGCACTCCTCGCGGCCAGCGGACTGTCGAGGACCGCTGCTGCCTGCTGGGTGAGCAGCACGCTCCGGCTGAACAAAGCCCGCTGCATCACGGCTGGTGTCCTGGTTCCTGGGAAGCCTGCACCGAGTGGGATCAACACCGACAAACGGTGAGACTGAACCTGACTGTGAGTTTTAGGAGAAGATTTAAAACAAACAGGTCTTTGACCTGTTGGCCACGGGGCGGTGTGCCTCCCCATGCAGCCAACCCTGCCCCGGACTTCAGAGTTGGCAATTAGTGGCACAATAGTAAATCGAGTTAAACTAGGTCTTCCATGGTAAAAAAAAAAAAGAAAGAAAAAAAAGGGGTGTGTGTGTTTTATATTGTATTTGTTGTTAACGTATGCACATATTTTACATTTTAAGGTTTAAAAACACTTTTTCAAACATTGGTGTCACTTTATTTGAAGGGAATAAGACTGATATTACACTGTGAGGACATGGTCATATGACAGGTGACATGTGTTGTTTCATGGTTAATTGTTTATTCAAGGATCCCCATTAGAAGCACTTGAATGTGACCCTAGTCCTCCTGGGGTCGTCAACATTGAAATACAGTACAAACATAAAATTAAGTACAGACAACTTACGACACATAAACAGTACACACATAAAGTAAAAGAACAGTCAATTTAAGATAAAACTTGAATGCTAGACTGATGTCTAAATGAAAAAAGGACGATGCAGTCTTAGTCAAAGCAGTACAATTAAGCATAGCAACATAAAGAGAGAGACTCTTGCAGACATAAAGTGATAATAAGGTAAGCAGGCTAAACAGATGAATTTATGAACAAATTTAAGGATAAAACATGTCAAAATGCAAAAACCACAAGTGCATACAGTTAGAGCATACCATTTGTGTTTATCTTGTTATTTGGCAGGATATTTCTTTCTTTTCTTTTCAAGAATTTTTTTATCAAGCTTTTCTGTATAGAAATGAACGACAAAATAAACCTCCAGGGTCGGGTGGGTGGTAAGTTTTTTAACTGACAGAGTGCTGACAGTGTCATATCTTTATCGTACACCCCTTTAAATAAATTGGTGCCAAAACTTTATAAACTAAAACACTCATATAACTACTGAGCAGATGGTTATCAGGGCCTTTTCCCCCACATTTGAATGGGTAAAAAATTTTTTTTTTAAATCATGGTGAATTGTGCTATTGTCCAGCCAATGCAGTGTCCATATTTCAACTGTCTACGTGACAAAGTTAGCTTTGTTTATTCTTTTTCAGGCCAGTGTTTGAATTTAAGGAATGTCTTTGCAACACAACAACTTATCAGTGTATGTTGATTCTTCTGTTATAGTTTGGATCCACCAGAACTGTTTTTGTGACTCGTTCAAGGTCCAGATCCTCAGCACTTTGACTCTTGTGGAAAAGTGAGGACCTGCACTTGGCAGCTTAGAACCGGTCGAGGTCAGTTTGCAGGTGGTTTGTTGATTTTGTTTTCAGCTACTGCAGCATTACATTTGTAAAGAGGAGTCTCCTCTCAGAGAGCCAATCTGCTCTCTCAGAGGAGGATGGGGGGCATGCACACACACACACACACCCACAAATACATACACGCCTCAACCAATACACACCACCAATGGCTCAATTTTTTTTCTTTGTGAGCATAAGTAGCATATATATTTTTGATTTTGCTTGTAAAGTGAGATTTAAAAGCATTTATTGTAATATCAGAATTTGTTCTGTTCGGTTTATAAGTGTTTTTTTGTTGCAGATGTTTTCAATACAAAATGTCACTGGGCTCAAAGGTTTTTGCTTACACAAGATGGCTAAGTAGAATAGAAAATTATTAAACTTAGAAATATGTCCTGAGTGAAAACAGTTTGCAAACACAGACTAGATCCAGCTAAGATAGTTCTGCTATTTGCTTTAGTAGAGTATTATTATTGGTCACCATATGTCACTAAATATGCAAAAAATTGTTTTCTTTTTAAGTTTTATGATTAAACTGACAGCACACTAGATGTTTTGGCCTAACATAATGTAAATATTTTAAATAAATAAGTGTGTTTATAAAATTAGGAAAAGCTTTGAAGAATGAAAATAGAAGAAAAACTTAATCTAATGTTTGTATGGATATTAAAGTATTACTTCAACTGCAAAATGATCATTCTTAAATCAAATACTCAGCCCGTGTTATGCTGTATTTTATGAAGAAAACTTTGCTTTTCCCCCCATGCATCCATCGTGAATGAAGAATTTAAAAAGAGAGATGATTCTTGATGACTGAAAGTCAGCAGGGCCCAAGTCTCATTATATCATCTATCATCTACTACTAAGCATACAATTAGATAAAAGAAACCTGCATTATATTGCACGAGTTGTGAGAGAGTTTTTTAACAGATTTTTTTGTAATATAGGTTTGCTGTTAAAGATGGTCTCCTTTTACTTTGATAAATCAACAATTTCCTCTATTTTTGGATTCTTTCAAAGCACGTTACAGTAATTGATGTACAAATGGTTGTTTGCACATAAAGTATTCCTTTAAAGATTACAAGAAGTCCAGATGACACTTAAACTCCAAACCAGGCAAATCAAACATTTACATAAGGTATATTAAGCTTCATTTTATAGATATCCCCACAATCAGACAAAGAAACAAAAGCCAAGTTTTGCTCTTGACATAAGAGCTTATGTTTATTATTTTGCTTTTGTCAGTAATTGAGTAAAATCTTGTATTTCTGGCCCTTTCTGTTTTGTCACAGCTAGCAGGATCACCAGAAAGTGCCCCTCTGTGAGTCTGGCTGGGTAAATAATTACACTACTGGTAAACAACTCACAGTTACCCTCATACTGGCCTTTGAACTGGACTGAACACTCAAAATCTGCCCAAACAGAGCAGGAGGAGGAGCTGGAGGGGACAGCCAGAGAGAGAGAAGCATGTATGTTCAAGTTCATCCACAGGGGGCGTCATAAAACTGTCAATGTAGTGACAAATATTCAGTTCAATTGTCCTCAAAATGGGATGCTATGTACAAGGCCAGATCAACCTGTCTCCTTCTAATTTAAATAAAAGAGTAATGCTTATATTTAAAATTAATATATAATTCCTGTAAAAATATGGCAAAATTTTAACCGTAATGTACAGTTTTTTAAAAAACAAAATACAGTAAAACGCTGTAAACTTTAGGCTTTTTGGAGACAATGTTACACTGTAAACTTAACATTCTACTGTATGATACTGTAGTATTACAGCAATTTGTTGTAATGAAATGCAGTTTCTCCAAATTACAGCAAAACATAAATCGTGATGCTTTTTTGAGCCAATATTACACAGTAAACCTCACTTTCTACTATAGAATATTGTAATAATTTCAGTTATTCATTAATACTGTTGAAGTCATTCATGGTAGTGACTGTAAAATAACAGCAGGATGTTGGCAAATACAGCTGCTGGTAGTTTACTGTAATTAAAAAAAGTTACAATGTAGGCAAGACCCAACATTTTGCTATTTTTGTATTTTTAATATGATAAGATGCAAAAATAAAGTGAATCTCAATATTTGTCTCTCTCAGGTTTATTATGGTCCATCGTAAGGCCTTTCCTTCCTCCTCCTCCTCCTCCTCCTCCTCATCCTCCTCTGTGTCTCTGTGCTGCATCGCTCTGCCTCATAGCTGCCTGATGATGATGATGATACTGCTGATGTCATCACCGCCTCCCAGCATCCATAGCACAGCAGCACCGCCATTTTCCCTGGTTTCAGACCGACTGACGGACAGACTGACAGCGGGCCGCTGGAGCATCCCGCACCCATCCTCCTGTTTATCCATCCGGCTGTCGCTCCTCCCTCCTCCTGTCTGTGATTGACGCACCGCTGCGTTCAACACTTCAGCCCACCCAGCGCCGCCGCCGCTGCTGCTGCTGAAGCTGAGGCTGACTCTCCCTCCCCGGCGGATTCTCCATGTATGGATGCGCCAAGGAAAAGGATGCTGTAGGCTGACCAAAGAGGAAAAATACTGTCTGCTGAGGAGATTCAAGAAAGACGCACCGGAGGATCCGGGCGCTGTTTTGGATGGGCAGAGGATTCACTCTCTGCGGTCGTCGTCTCTGAGTTGCTGAGGTAAGATACGGCTCGTTGGAGATGTTTTTCACCGCACAGCGTCGGAACAGATGGGTGTCACGCCTTGGCGAGGACTATCGTGTGTTTGTTGGTCATTTTAAGGCCTTTTTCTTTTTTGTAAATGTGAGGCGGTAAATAACGACGCTGCGTCAGGAGGGTTGATTTTTGATTCAGCCGCTGTCAACAATTGTCTAAAAAAATACAGCCAAATCCATCTTTGAATAAACGACAGCCCAAAATCAATTAGATAAACATCTGATCTAATACAAGCTGTTAATGTCATTTAGGATCTACGGATGTGCGCTGACCTCCTTTCTGACGCAGCGTTTGATGGTTTGGTGTTTGTGCCGTTTCTGTTTACGCGGCCTGTCTTTGAGGTGCGGCAGGCAAGGCAAGATGGAGGAGACAATATTTACATGGCTTATGAATCTTTACCCTAAAATGTCTCCTTAGGTGTACAGAGAATGCGTGTCATCCTCTTATTTATCCACATATAATGGCCTATTGTGATAATGTTGTGGAGGAATTGTGTTTTTCATCGATTGAGGCGGAGAGAAGATGGATGTGCGCGACGCTGCTTTGAAGCAATTATACCGTTAAAAGAAACCCCTAAATTATCTAGTGTATCTAAAGGAGAAATCTACAAGCCACTTTTTAAGGGTTTTAATGACAAGCATCAGTCTTAAGGGGTTGATAATTGTAAATATTTTGTGGAAAAACACCGCAGCCAATTCTAGACATTGAGGAATGTGTGTTATTATCTTTGAGGAGAAGCAGATTTAGTTTCATCACAAGGCCTCCAGCCGTAATGGATGAGGCCAGGGGATGATGCCCGAAGAATAAGCAGCCATTTTACTGTAGAATAGCAGGGATGCTGATGATCCTTCTGTGAAATAATTTACCAGCCTTTATTCAGCATGTTTTAAGAGCTGTGTGTCTCAGATCGACTGATTCAGGGCCTGAAAATGGAGAATGTGTCTCAGTCTGAGCTGTTAGGTTTGGCTAACAAGGCCTTGTCCTCAATATTTAATTATGACAACAAGAGGCATCGCTGATTCAGTTTATCATTTTAAATTATTTTCTCTATCTATCTACGCTCCCCCCCCATCTTAAAGTTACAAAGAAATGCATAAAATGCCAAATAGAAGAATCAAAGATAGAGCCCAGTTTGTTCTGCATCTTATGTATCTCTGCTTGCATTGGTATTAAATCCCTCTCGCCGTCTACCCGTGCAGGTGCCAGGTGTGCGTGTCTGTGTAGCCGCACAGATCTTCAGCTCTCCTGCTCACTCACACACCCTCCTGCAACATGGCGGCGGCTTCAGTGAAGGTGGCGGTGAGGGTCCGACCCTTCAACTCCAGAGAGATGTCGAAGGACAGCAAGTGCATCATTCAGATGTCAGGGAACACCACGAGTGAGTACAAATTCAAGTCATTTCTTTTACTGTATTTGGAGTTTAAAGTCATTAAATCTGATGAATGTGGACTTCAGTGTTTACATGGTGATGAGAGATGCAGTAATGTGGATGGTTCTGCGCATTATATGGCTGACATGCGTTATTTAAACTGTATTTGGAGCAAAATAAGTGAAGTTGAAACCAACTTTGCCTCGTGAAATTCAAATGAATATATATTTCTATTTTGGTTAAAGCTGCCATGGTTTTAAATGTTATCCGTTTTGTTACTTCACTTGGATGTTTGAGCTTCACGGTGCAGAATGACGTCTGTGCAGAGTTTGACTCCAGAAGGCTGAAAGTTTCTCTGTGCTCATCTGAAATCTGAGTTCAACACGTGTTGGGACGTTAATGTTTCTTTTCATTATCAATTTAATCTGCTGATCAATTTGTTGATTTATCAATTGGTCTTTTAAATGTCACTATGGACTGGATTTTCTGACGTCACAACTAGTTTGCAAGCAAATTGAGGTTCAATATGCAACTAAGACATTTTTCATGTTGAAAACTGAAGCCTTTCGGTGCACACATACACTGAGAATGGACTATACAGTGAAGTGAGAGACATGTGTCCAATGACTAAAGGGCGAATAGAACATTTAGAGAATATCCAAAATTGAGGGCCATAGCCAGTCTTACATCACAGTTTTGTTATAGTATCAATAATTGCCCAGCTTTAAAGCAGATCTGCCTTTTCTAAAAATCTCTAAAATAAGAACATATCAGAGGCATTAGAGGGACGAAAGCCACACATATGCATTAACCTTCATTTTAACTTTAATATTTCTGCAAACTAAACATCATAATAAGACAAGGATACCACAAAAAATCTACACATAGGAGCGTAAAGGAAAAATTGTATTGATATGCACACATCAAGAAACATGATATAATACATAGAGTTTGTAATCTATAAAACACCGCAGTGATGTGTTCCTTCCTTGTTTTGCAACATTGTCGTCACTGTTTCTATGATATTGCTTTTTGTCCTTACACCCAGTAAAGGAGTGTAAAAAGAAAATTAACCCTTTGAAACCTGAGCAAATTGGCTTGATTTCTTTCAAAAATGAAAAGTAGGCGATGAGCAACCTACAAGAAGAAATTAACCCAAAAATAGCAAGAAATTAGTGCGATGAAAAGTAGTGCACAAAGTGCTTGAAAATAATAATTGCGTAACATAATTTTAAATATATATAATTATAATAATTGTAAATATTGTTTTACATGATAGAGCATGTTTTAAAAAATAGTAGTATTCTAGACTGGGCTTTAGTCAGGTCATTTTCCAGTCTGCTAAGCTGAATCACAGCATGTTCATATAAATAAATGACACAATCTGATATCGCAGTTTTAAGGTCATGCATCTTTTAAAGTCCTGGCTTTAGAGCCAAAGAAGTGCAGCAACGTTCTGCTGCTGTTTTGATCAAATTCCTGCGACCTAAATTGAACTGAGTTTAGCGTTTGACCTCAGTTATTTGTTTCATGTGCAGCTTTGGCCTGCAGCAACAAGCGAGTGGGCAGGGAGGCACGCAGCATCGTGGCAGCCAGAGAAGGAAACAAAAGCTTCAGTCAGGCCTGAAGCCTGTCAGTGTGTGTAGGATGTAGCAACCATCGCAGCTCTCATCATACGAGCGACCAAAAAGACCTCCTTGTTCTGGTCGAGCCCAGACGTGGGGTCAGCTGATGCAACTCTGTGTTGTGTGTGTATGTGTGTGTGTTTGCGTATGTGAGAAAGAGAAAGGGCGAGTGTTTTGTACTCGTCTGTGTTTGAATTGACCTCATTAGAACCAAAAATGTAAACTTGTATTATTCCAACTCAATAACTTCACTTACTCTTAAAATTAATGCTTGCAGTTTCCAACACCGGTCGGCTTTTCATGTATTTATTTACTTATGAGCATTTTTTAAGTTAAAAAACCAAAATCAATATCATAAAACAAATGATTAACAGGCTATACGTGTGTGTGTGTGTGTGTGTGTGTGTGTCAATAACGACAGAGACAAAGAAGAAAAAATAGAAATAAATACATATCCATAATAATAAACCATTTTGGACAGTTCATAAATCATTCTCAGTTCACAAATCATTTGAAATTCATAGGTTGATAAGTAGTGATTTCCTGTTTTAGGATTACTGAGTTAGCAGGCGAGACGAATAGAGAAGAAAAAAAAAAGAAAAGTTCTATATGTTATTTATTTAACTGGTCCTCTTCTGTTTTTCCTCAGAAGAATAGGCAGGTTTAGCTTTGGGATGGATGGATGGATGGATGGATGGTCACTCTCTGGCCGTGTGCGCCTCTCAGCAGCATATAAATGTGCTGCTGTATTGAACTCGTCCACAGGGGGCGATACAGAGGTTCAGTTTCCAGCCGAGAGAGCATCTGCTCCCTCTCAGCTCTTGCTTGGTATTCCAGTGCACCGCACTCCTCCCTTCTTCAAAAAGGATGAGTGGTGCATTTTAAACTGCTGCTTTTGATGCTAACTGTAACATAATGAGTTTTCTCTGAACTGTATTTGTCATTTCTCACTCCTAAGTTAAGAGAGAAATTATTTAAGTATTTCAAAGCCACATCATTCTGTGAGAATTTCAAATCATAATGTTGAAACAGGTTACTAATTGACAAACAGCAGTCCCTGCTTTCATTTCAACAATATGATGATGCTGTTTTTTGCTGCTACTTGAAGGCTGAAAGTAGAGAGATGACACGGAAGTGGGGAAATGAGAGAGGGAATGACATGCAACAAATATCTCAGCTTTTGAATCATATCATTGACATTGTGATCACAGTTTAGCCAAAATCTATGAAGTCAACCAGGCTGGTCCCTCTGTCTACATGTTTTGGTGTCTCAGGTTCAATTATTTCACTTAGAAATAAGCACATAAAAGAGAGATACAGTCTCTTCATAAATTTGATGCATTCCTGCAAGCTGTGCAGTGATTACAATGTCAAATGTCTTTATATAAAGTCTGTGGTATCAACAAATAGCACGGGCATGTAGCACAAATTGACATTGTACCGGTTAATATTGTTAGCTATATTTGGTATTTTGTTGTCCATTGTGTAATGAATGATTGAAATTACATGTTAATTTGCTCGCAGGTTGTGTTGTTGATTGGAAATATTTGCTTTTGTTGCATGTTTAAATGTTTTGTGAGCATTGGAGCATTTTGCAAACAAAATGTCATTTTGGACAGCGATTGTCAGTTTAGGTCTTTGTGTTAATGATTTAGAAAAAAAAAAAAACTTGTTCTATACTAATTTTTTTAAACTTATTTTTTACTTATTTTCTTTTCCATCACAACTATCACACTGACGACATGGTGTGTGTAGACACTGAATGCAGATTTCATATTAGAGGCTTCTGCTCACAGTATTCTCAGTCTTGTTACCAGTGAAAAAACATTGTAACAACATTTTCTTTTTTCCAGACAACAGAATGTGATTTTGTATTGTGTCAGTAGTTTGAGGAACACAATACATTTCAGAGCATGTACTGTTTTGCAAATGGAAACACAGTTTTGATGTTTTTGTTATCTGTTCTGAAAACTGTGCTTCTTTTTGTAACAATGCATCAAAACAATGAAGAAAAACTGTCTATATTCAAGATGAAAAGACACAGCTGGATTGAAGTGATCATGATGGAAATGCACAAAGAGAGACAGAGAAAAGGTGTTGCATTGAGATGTAGATTCAAAATCTCTATGAATTTAAATGTTTTCGCAGTTTGCACCCTGCAGCTTTTCAAAGACTGACAGTAGATAGACTGAAATGAAGAATATGCCGTTTGTTAGTGACTTCATTTCTGATGCTCCTGTTTTGTTTTTATTTTAGCGATCCTGAACCCTAAACAGCCGAAAGAAAACAAGAGTTTCAACTTTGACTTTTCCTACTGGTCACACACCACTGTGAGTATCACTGCATCACTCAGCATTAAATACATGAATGATCTGTCAGATAAGGAAATTACTAATCTTCTGTAGAACAAGTCACTAAAAAATGATAAAAATGTGTATTTTTGGTGAGAAAATTAATAACTTGCCATCTCTTATCTATGTTTCTTTATTTCTGCTCCACTTCCTCTCTTTCTACAGCCCGAGGACATCAACTATGCGTCCCAGATACAGGTGTACAAGGACATCGGGGAAGAGATGCTGCTCCATGCCTTTGAAGGCTACAATGTGTGCATATTTGCATACGGCCAGACAGGAGCAGGAAAAAGTTACACCATGATGGGACGACAGGAGAAGGACCAGCAGGGAATCATACCTCTGGTAATGCAGACTACACACAGAATACAGTTCTGACCAGCAATGAGCATAAAATACAACTTTGTTTAGTCTTTTTGATATTTAAAAAGTATATTTCCAAGATGCAAATTTGCTCAAAACAATGACAACAATGCTCTGTTTTCTTCTGGTTTTTGTTTTTTTCAGCTTTGTGAGGATCTTTTCACCAAAATCAATGACAGCAATAACGACAACAGCATGTCTTACTCTGTGGAGGTGAGTGATGTCAGACTCTACGAAACTTTTCATGTTCGCCATTTTTCATATTTAGAGGCTTTTTTATGTTAAGTGTCTCACAGGGGTGGGCAATATGGCCAAAATCTTTCATCACAGTATATATAATTTCATATCATGGTAACGGTATATATCACAATACAGTAATTGTTCTGTAAATTCAGTTAAGGAAGAGTTTAAAATAACCATTTTGTACTTCATCACATTTGATTATTTTATTTTGTTATTTGGAACTTTCACATAAACAAAAAACAACAACAACAGCAACTGCCTCCACACAAAACAACAACTGCGTAAAAAAACCGAGAATAAAACAGTAAAACTAAATTCACTTCCACTTCACTACACGACCCGCTTTCAAAAAACTGTCTGCCTCTTCTAGGTGAGTTACATGGAGATCTACTGTGAGCGTGTGCGTGACCTGCTCAATCCCAAGAACAAAGGAAACCTGCGTGTCAGAGAGCACCCTCTGATGGGACCATACGTTGAAGACTTGTCCAAACTGGCCGTCACCTCGTACAACGATATCCAGGACCTGATGGACTCTGGTAACAAGGCCAGGTAACAGAGCAGGACTGTGTTACGATGACCTCGTCAATGACGTGGAAAAAATCCAATCACACCAAAATTAAATTCATGGAAAACAACAATAGAGCATTTTCTTTACAAGAAAATTACTTTAATTAGGGACCCAAATTTAAGAAATGGTACAAATTATATCCTAACAGCAATGTACACAAAAGTACATACTGTTTTAGATAAGTATGAACTATTCTCCACCCCTTCACCCAGCCATGCACACACACACACACACACACACACACACACACATTCTCACACTTTTTTATTTTATAGTCGTCATTGTTGTTGTTTTTGTTATTATTAATAATGAAGATAAGGGTGATAACAATTTTTGTATTTTTGTTCTTTATGCTTTCTTTATTCTTGTATGTGTATGGTTACTTTCCTTTATGTATGATGCCTTAATTTACACAATATGCATGCAAATATGCCATGGACTTTAAATAATGATATGCACAAATTATTCATAGGATTCTGAAAAAAACCCATCGCAATAAAGTATATTAAATAAAGAATTACAGGTATCGACCTGAGAAAACTGCATGTGATGATGGATGGAGAAGATACCCAGATCGGAGATTTGGATGAATAAAACAGTGGCAAGAACAAATGATGAATTGAGCAGATAATGTGTGCATCAGTAATATGTATTTGTTTTCTTTTTTCAGGACTGTGGCTGCTACCAATATGAACGAGACCAGCAGCCGCTCCCACGCTGTCTTCAACATCATCTTCACACAAAAGAAGCACGACATGGACACGGAGAACACATCAGAAAAGGTTAAAGCTCACTCTCTTCCCTTAGAAATCACCTCAGGACATGATGTTTTTATGTTTTACAGACTAACAAATCAGTAAGAGGGACAGTTTTTTATTCTTGTTCTTCCAAAGCAGCCTTAGAGGACGTGCTACGAGGCAGACATGATTTTATCACCTTTTATGACCTGAGTGGAGGCCGTCTGCAGTGCAGTTATCTGATGAATGTGTTGTATTGATTGATGACCCCATGTAACATTTTACTGTCTGTTCTCTCGGTGCAGTTTCAGGTGAAATGTGTTAGCTGAGGTGAATGTTTGATCTTTTTTTATACAGAGCATCTCATTTTGAAAATATCTTGTGTCATTTTAGGTCAGCAAGATCAGCCTGGTGGACTTGGCTGGCAGCGAGAGAGCCGACTCGACCGGAGCTAAAGGCACCAGACTGAAGGTGAGAGGAGGACGCTGTCTTCTGCATACAAGAGGAGGAGATAGGAACAATTTAATAATGATTGTTTGAACGGTATATTTTAAATTTAAAATGCATTAATAAATGACCAAATACTTAACAAGGTTGACTTTTATTTGCAGGAAGGAGCAAACATTAATAAATCTCTTACCACTCTGGGAAAAGTTATATCTGCTCTGGCTGAACTGGTATGTTGTTTTTTTTAACACATCAAAAATGAATTAAAAATTAAATATTTTATGTTGTCCACCTAACAAATGCTGGTATTTCTTCTCTAACTATCAGGACTCAGTGCCAAACAAGGTCAGTAATGCTGACACATTTGCAAGCAACAAATTAAATCTATACTGTATTTTTTAAAATGTTTTTCTGACTTGATCAGCGAATAAATTGTGTTTATTTTGTGCACAGAACAAGAAAAAGAAGAAGGTGGAGAGTTTCATTCCCTACAGAGATTCAGTTCTGACTTGGCTACTGAGGGAGAACTTGGGTAAATACACATAATAATAAACTTAAGCTTTTACCATAATAAAATATAAGTCCTCTGTCAGTTTATGTATTGTCTTACTTTCTTCTTTTAGGAGGAAACTCTCGTACAGCCATGGTGGCCGCCCTCAGCCCTGCTGACATTAACTACGATGAGACACTCAGCACCCTCCGGTGAGAAAAACTACTACTTCTCTTCTTAAAGATTTTAAAATCAACTTTTTTTTAATGTCACACTTACATGTTCAACCTGAAGAGTATTGATTTGATTCTAGGTCAGTGGTCCTCAAACTTCTAATGTACCATCTCTGAAAATATAAGGCTCCTCAAGTACCACCACTAAGAACAAGGTTAACCCTTTGAACACTGAGCAAATTGATCTGATTTCTTTCAAAAACATGGGGACAAGGCAATGAGCAACTCAACAACACATTCCAAAAAAAAAAAAAACAGTGAGGATTAGTAAAAAGTTACAAAGAAATTACCTGAAATGAGAAAAAATAAATAAATTAATTAAAAAGAAAAATATTGGGCTGCCCAATAGCTCAGTTGGTAGAGCGGGTTCCCCAATGACAGAGGCAGTGTCCCTGCTGCAGTGGCCGCGGGTGCGATTACAACCTTGGCCTTTTGCTGCATGTAACTCCTAAACAAAAAACCCCTCAACAAACAAAAAATAACTGGAGCTTACAATAATGAAGGAAATTACATAAAGAAGGTATAAAAAAAATAAGAACTGTCTAAAATAATTTAAAATATATAATTATGTTAATAAAATCTTATCTAATTTCAGTAATTTTTCACCAGCTTTAAAAAAAAATGCAATGTCTTGAAATTTGCGGGAGATTTCTCATCAAACTTAAATATTTGCGAAAAGTGTCCGAACGCACCACAAGAAAAGTGATGTAGATCCAGGTTTTAAAGAGTTAAACCATTTATATTACTTCTGCTTACTATCTTTCCCTCACAGTTTTGCTTGTAACTAATCATGGACATATACACCCACTATGTTCATGTACGTAGCTACGTAGCAGACTGATATATATTTTTAAAAAATTACAGGAAAGGCAAAACTTATCTTAAATTACATTCCACAGTTGTCATAGTTTAAATGTTTTATTCAAAATGTAGTGGCATTTTGATAGCATTATAAATATATATGTAAAACAGTTTATTTTAAAAAATATATTTTTGGTGATTCCCCTGCGTACCACTAGAGGGAGCTCGTGTACCATCTGTGGTTCACGTATCATAGTTTGAGAGCAAGTGTTTTGCTGCATGCATTTCCATATTGCAGAGTAGCTTGGCAGTGTTGCACTGTTTGTGTAACCTTATAAATGCCTGCTGACCTTTTCACACTTTGCAATGTTAGTGAAGCACCTTAACAAACGCATGCACCATCACTTCTGTAGCAACAGAAATTACAGTAGCATCCCTCTCATTTTAGGCTCATATTGTCATTAGCAGGTCGTTATAATTCAGTATGCAGAGCCTTAGGAATCGTGCTTTGCAAATTAATGGCTTCTTGACCCTGATAACCTTCGTCCCTCCAGGTATGCTGATCGAGCCAAACAGATTCGCTGTAACGCCGTGATCAATGAGGACCCCAACAACCGTCTGGTGCGTGAGCTGAAGGAGGAGGTGGCTCGCCTCAAAGACCTGCTGTACGCACAGGGTCTGGGAGACATCATAGAGAGTGAGTGTCGCAGAGAAACATGACTTACAGAAAATGCACTTATGCAGGCACACACACACACACACAAACACACACACCTGCCTGAATTCAGACCCTTTGTGCAGTTGTTTTCAGACTGTACATGTAACAGAGGATGGCAATTAAATCTGGAGTGTGGGTGTCTCTCACACTCAGTCTCTTCTCTCCTCTGTCCTATCAGCGTATCGTGGCACCGGCCCCGTCATCGCTGGTTTGAAATGTGTGTATTACTCTTGCAAGCCTGCGCTTTGCAACTAATAGAAATGAATCCCAAGCCAGCCTTCCTCCTCCTCCACACCAGAGACCAAACTAACAATCCCGAGACTGACATGAATTAAAGATATTCTTACCCGACATGATTATTTAGAGCAATCCATAGATAATCAGTGGTTGCTGTATTATTGAGTTACTGTTTTCTCAGGAATTCTGTAAAATGGCCTCCTTTTTTATTTCCATTCATTCTGGTTTTCATGGTAATGTGGGATTTTCTCTCTTGTTTAATCTGAAATGTCCAGCCTTGTCATACTTTCATTTTTATAACACAATTTTAAATTGGCTGAGATTTTCTATTTCACTTCGAAGCTTTGCATTATGATTCGGCCCAGAGGAAAGTAAAATTCAAAATAAGATATCTTCTTTGTCCAGCCTATTTCTCCTAGACACAACTGAGCTCAATTTCACATACAATATACATTAACCCTTTAAAACCTGAGAAAATTGGTTTGATTTCTTTCAGAAACATGGTGAAGAAGGCAACCAGCAACTTAGCAAGACATGGCCCAAAATTTAGCAAACAGTTTGTTAAAAAGATACAGATACACATCAGCTGAAAATAAGCAATAAAATAATATTTTTTTTTTTAATTAAAAATATTAAATGACCTAGATGAAGTGATAAAAAAGTATTTATTTTATATATTTTATTATATTTTTTTCTGCAACATAATTTTAAATATAAAATTATTATAAATATAGTTTTTGGGACATTTTCCCTGTTTTTAGATATTTTTAAAAAACAACCCTCCCCTTTTTAAAAACTATTTTTAGGTAATATTCTTGTCATATTTTACTGATTTCTTGCAATTTGTGTTACATTTCTTACCCAGTCAGCCATTGAGTTTTTCCCCCATATTTTAGAGAAAAAACAAACCAATCTGCTCAGGTTTCACTAGGTCAAAAAGCTTGTGAAAGGTGTCTGAATGCGACACAAAAAAACTAATATCGATCCAGGTTTCAAAGGGTTAACAATATAAGATATTGACCGTTTTCTAAGTCATCTGAAATTCAGCCTCTGAGAAATAGCCTTCCTCTTGTCTCAGGTCGAATTCAAAATCTTAAGATGCTCTTTCTTTCACTACACTTTTTTTGTCTGAAATAATGAGCTCTTGAGATATCAGTAAGATCCAAAAGAAAACTTGATTGGCTTTTAAATTGGCCTGAACAACTTCATAATTCTCTCCCAAGGATCAAATTCCAGCTTCGAATCAGTGTATTCTCAGAGCTGTCTCACTTCTGAGAAGCCCATGAGCACAGCAAAAGAACTCCTGCTGATTTATTCTTTTGTGCCTTATTTCTCCCAAAGGGGGCATTTAGGAGAAACAGATCAGAATTTAGTTTTCTCCTGATAAGAAGCTGATTTATTTCAGAGAAGACAAAGAAAAGCAGCAACATTTTCCTCTGGGTGTAGCTGTTCATCAAGAATCTGAATTGTCTGACTTTGATTTTGTGAAAAAAAAAAAAAGGAAAGAAGACAGTTGAGGCCAGCTTTGGCATCACACATGCTGTCTGATGCATTTTGTTTTTACGAGACCTGTGATCATGGAAGAAAGGATTGACCAAAAGGACGCCATTTTAAATTGCTGAGGAACTCCTTTCTTTGGTTCTCTGTGTGTGGAGCTAATTGACGCTGTGAGTCAGGTGCTCAGAGGCCTGCATCCCTACCAAAGGCTTTGCCAAACCCTTTGAAAAACATTCGGACATGCAAATCATGACAAAAAAAGAAGAAGAAAAAAGCATTGTAGAGATGAATATCTTTTTGCTTGCGAGCTTGTTGAACGTCTCTTCAGTGTTGGAGAAAAAAGAGATGTGGTCTCTTTCAGTGTATTTGGCATTTTGTGCTCTATCAGTTTGAGTTGCTCTTCTCTCTCTGTCTGCGATGGCTTTGGTAAGCAAATGACCTCTGCTTCTCTGATCCATTATTTGAGCTTTCTCTTGTTTTTTTTTTGTACTCCTTCCCGTTGTTTCCCTATTTTTTTCTCCTTTTTATAATTTTCTCTGCGTGTTCCTCTCAATCCCTGATGTTTCTCCTTAATTACCCGGCGTCTGCTCCGTACTTCCGTCCATCTGTCCTTCTGTCCTTCCTTCCTTCCTTCCTTGCTTACTTCCATGCGACGCCTCTCTCTCTGGCAGACCTGTGCGATTACAAGAACTTTGTGAATAATCGCCAGGCTGTCAATCAAAGGGGTGATCTCTCCGCAGTGTCCAATGCCATGACAGGAATGAGTCCCTCCCCGTCGCTGTCGGCGCTGTCCAGCCGTGCAGGGTCCATCAGCAACCTCCATGACCGCATCTTCAGCCCAGCCAGCGAGGAAGCCATCGAGAGGCTCAAGGTAGGAGGGACAATGCTGAAGTTATTCAGAATGTGGAGTCAGGAAATAAGGGGGTTAGAGGACAGAAATAAAGTGAGCTGGGGTTAGAAAATCAAAGAAAAAGTAAATATGTTGCAAAAGGCTTTTAAAGAACTGATTGAGAGGTTATTAATTTAAATTTGTATGATTTTTACACGTCTGTCTTAATTTTGCCAACAGGAAACTGAGAAAATCATCGCAGAGCTCAATGAGACCTGGGAGGAAAAGCTGCGACGTACTGAAGCCATTCGTATGGAGAGGTTCGTCACACGTGATTCGTGGCTACATGATAGCGTTACTTATCGCAATTAATGTAGTTATAATGTTAAACAAAGTTATTGCTTTTTCTTCATATCTTGCAACCATACTGTTTGCTGGAGGTTTGATGCTTAAGTTGAATATGGACATAGAGAGCCTGAACGCTCTGAAGTGCATGGTGTTCAGTGATTGACGCAAGCACATTGAGGGCATGTGCAACTGCACTTTTGTTAGGCATATAATATATAAGGCATATAATCGGGTGCAAAGGGACAACAGGGCTGTAATCGGTTCTTTAATTGATTGTATGTATGATTCACTTCAACCACTGTCATTTCCCATGACCTTTAAAAGCCAGGTGTCCTTATTTTCTTCATTAATGATGTATATCTTACACATATGCAGCCCATACGCACGTCCCTGTACGCTTAACAAGCAGAGTGTACTTGCATTGTGAACCGCCCATATAGGCGCATCTTACTGTCTGAATAATGCGCTCTTTTAAAAGCAGGAAAATACTGCACAATTGTAGTTAGACCAGGTTTTTGTTCTTTGTTCAGTCAATGGCATAATCACTCTCAAAATAGCAATGAGCTTGCTTCTCTGCTTCCTGCAGAGAGGCCCTGCTGGCTGAGATGGGTGTTGCCATGAGGGAAGATGGAGGCACTGTGGGCGTCTTCTCCCCGAAAAAGGTAAGAACCGATCACTATTACGCAGTAGTTTGATACATAAACAGCATATGTCCAATCGCAAACACTACATTTGTCATGATTTCCCTTTAGACGCCTCATCTGGTGAATCTGAACGAAGACCCGCTGATGTCAGAGTGTCTGCTGTATTACATCAAAGACGGCATCACCAAGTATGTTTTTTCTTTTTTAAATATGTATTTTTCATTTTTGAGATTTAATCCACATACTGCACTGATTCTGTGAATTTGTCTCATATGGATTAATTTATCTTCCCTTAGGGTTGGCCGTGAAAATGCCAAAACTCGCCAAGACATTGTTCTCAGCGGCCATTTTATCAAAGATGAGCACTGCACATTTAGCAGCACTACGGGCCCTCAGGGAGAAGGTAAAGGCTGGCTGCTCTCTCTTAACAATTACAATTTCAAATAAATGTTGTAACATGTTGAAAACAGACATTGGTGTATATTGTATATGTGTGAAGTACTTTGTTGTGGTGCTTATAAGATTGTTTTTGTGAAAAGGATGCGTCATCCTGGAGCCGTGTGAGGGGGCTGAGACGTATGTCAACGGGAAGAGAGTGAGCTCTCCCATTGTTCTGCGATCTGGTGCGTGTGAAGCTTCATATTATTTTGTTTTAAAAAGGTGTAAAGCAAAGCAGCTGTAGCAAGAGAGTAGACAGAGAAATGTATCGGGAGGAAGTGATAAGTCACATTATTATTATGTGGGAACAAGTGTTTTGAAATCAGAATCATGTTTTTCTGTGCACCCTTTAGGGAACCGCATCATCATGGGAAAGAGCCACGTGTTTCGCTTCAATGACCCTGAGCAGGCTCGTTTGGAGCGAGAGAGGACGCCGTGTGCTGAGACGCCGGTGGAGCCCGTCGACTGGGCCTTCGCTCAGAGAGAGCTGCTGGAGAAACAGGGCATCGACATGAAGCAGGAGATGGAGCAGAGGTGTGTGGAAGACACAATATTATTAACTTACATTTGATAGCGTCACTTCTCTTAGATACATATTTTTGAATCCCTTTCAGGCTTCAGGAGCTCGAGGATCAGTACCGCAAAGAAAGAGAAGAAGCGAGTAATTTGCTGGAGCAGCAGAGGCTGGTGAGTGCACAGGCGTACAGTAATTTACTGTTTAAGGTGCTTGAGAAAAAAAGTAAAAATGTGTATTTATTGCATGCAGAAGCATCTCATTCTGTTTTTTACCTGGACTGTATGTTTTCCTTCAGGACTATGAGAGTAAACTGGAGGCGCTGCAGAAACAAGTGGACTCTCGGTACCTAGAGTCCCCAGAGGAAGAGGAGGAGCCTGAAGAGGAAGGTGGTACTGCCACTTTTCATCTGACTCATCAAACAGTCGTCTCTTAGTCAGTCTTTTATTTGGTCAAAATGTACTCACATATTATGTGTCTTGTTCCTGTCAGTGCCGTGGACGCCTCGTGAGACCGAGTTGGCTCTGTGGGCTTTCAGGAAGTGGCGTTTCTACCAGTTCACCTCTCTCAGGGATCTGCTTTGGGGCAATGCCATCTTCCTTAAAGAGGCCAATGCTATCAGTGTGGAGCTGAAGAAAAAGGTGGGATGTTTGTGATGGTATAGCATTGTCCTTATACAGCACTATGGAATATGGTATGCATAGGTATCCTGTCATTATTTCTCTTTTTTCAGTTTTAGGTACCTTTTTTGAATATTTTACAGTACTTTTTGTTGTGGACGTCTCCAGATTGACTAAAATCTGTGGCACTTAATGTTTAATGAAGACCTCGTCTTTGCTGTGTTGGTAGAAACTTTGAGGAATTTAATGTGTAATGACACCAATTCTCTCCTGCTGAAGTCATATTTTAAGAAAAAGTGATATTCTAATTTGATACTGCGGATATGATGCAGGAGGACGTAAAGAAGCACTCGCTCTTTTTTTATTGTCTCATGTCGTCCACAGGTTCAGTTCCAGTTCGTCCTGTTGACAGACACTCTCTACTCGCCCCTGCCCCCCGACCTGCTGCCCCCCAGTGTGGCCAAAGAGAGGGAGAGACGACCTTTCCCCCGAACCATTGTCGCCGTGGAAGTGCAAGACCAAAAGAACGGAGCCACACATTACTGGACTCTGGAGAAACTCAGGTACAGGAGTTTTGCCTTAAAATAAGTAAATACAGACTTTCCCTAAAGTTACTCAGAAAATCTATAAGGTTAAAAATTATCCCAATTTGCACAATACTACTATCTGTTCTCAAACAGTGCTCAAACCCTCAGTAAGGTTTTTTTTTTCATGCTGCTCCGTGCAGGCAGAGGCTGGACCTGATGAGGGAAATGTACGACCGTGCTGCAGAGCTCCCCAGCAGCGCTGTGGAGGACTGTGACCACGCTTTGACCGGAGGAGACCCCTTCTACGACCGCTTCCCCTGGTTCCGTCTGGTCGGCAGGTCCGTCACCTCACTACCTCCTGGAGGCAGAATAAGTTTAAAACTCTTTTACTGCACAATACATGCCTGTTAAAACCTAAATCCCCTCATCACTTTGTCCTTCAGGGCTTTTGTGTATTTGAGTAACCTGCTGTACCCCCGGTGCCCCTGGTACATCGCGTGGCCCATCGTCAGTGAGAAGGGGGGAGGTGAAAGGCTTCTCCGAGTGGCTGTGCAGGCCATCTCAGGTACAATCACAGGCTGCTTATATCAGACACATTCAGTACACTGTTGGTGTATCTGTTTCTTTTGTATTAAGAAATGATGTGAAGACATTTCCATTCTCTCTGTTTTCGTCTCCCTTTAGCTGATGTAAGAGGCCCCTGATTATGGGATCTGGTGTGGAGCCATAGGTCAGGCACTGCCAAGATCTCCTTTGAAGACAAACAGTTTGAGAAGGTACTAACTGGCTGATATTTTTTGTCCTCATGCAGCCAGTAAAAGTCAGATGTAATTTAAACACTGATAAACTGTTGAGATCAGAAAGGGAAGAAGAGTCAGAATTTCAATTCTATGCTCTTAATGTTAAGATTTGGTGAAAACGGGATCCAGTCTGATGTTTTTTTTTTCCTGTTTGTACCAGTTCCAGGACCGAGTCGAGTACCTGTCAGGGGGGGGGGGGGGGGGGGGGGGGGGGGGTGGTCTGAAGGGGGGGGGGGGTGTCCCACTCCAACACCTCCCAGGAGGAGCTGCGAATCGTGGAGAGGCAGAGGGAAGGACAGAACGCAGAGATAGGAATTTCTGCAGATGAAGTCAACTACAACACCTGTCCAGTGAGCTAACAACCTGTGCAGGGAATAAAAAAATATACTTGTCCTTCGTGTTTAGTGCTGCACATTATGCAAAAAAAGAAAAAAATCATATTGCAATTGATTTGTCAGCTATTGCGATATGAGTCCAGATATTACTGGGGGATGGTATTTTTTGCATTTCTTGTTTTTTTGAAGCATCACAATGCATGATTTACAATTGGTTTGTTGTAACACATTGTATCCTAGATCTTGGTCAATTTGCACTCTGCCATATTGCAATTTCAATAGTATTTCAGTTGTGCAGCCCTGCCTCTTTGTATAAATACAATGCTTAACAGGGTAAAAGAGTCCCTATCCCAGCTGATGTTTATGGTACACCAGTTGCCACCATAATTTTTTTTTTAATGTTTTTTTTTTCATCACAAAAAATAACATTTACAAACAAACTGCCCACATATACACAAAGCAAAACAACAAAAGACAGACTGGACATAAACACAGCCATGTCAGCCTATTACATTAAGAAAAAAAAAGAAAAAAAAAAATGGTAAAACTATCAGAACTTTCACTCAACAAGGATATCAGTTAATTGATGAGGGAATTGAATCATATCTAATAATTTGTCCTGCAGACCCAGTGAGCTGTTTGGAATTCTCTCTATATGTCTGCCTGAGGACTAATTCCCTTAGCCACCTTGAGAAAAACCACCATAAATCTTTAAATTAACAACGAAAATAAATAAACCAAAATAAATAACCAGGCTCAAACATGTGTTTCTGTGTTTCTCTTCCTCTGTTGTGTGTAGCCGTCATGGAAGCTCCCCCCGCAGCCCAGTAAAGAGTTCAGGTCTGGGTCTGGATCTTCCTTTGGACCTCTCCCCCAGAGAAAGCTCTGTCCCACCTGAAGATCGGCAGCACCTTCACCTTCAGAGTCACCGTCTTACAGGCGTCCAGCATCTCAGCCGAGTACGCCGACATCTTCTGCCAGTTCAAGTGAGTTTCAAGCACGTTTCCTCCAATGAAGTTCAGTAAATAATATGGTCTGTCTGCTGTATGTTTCTGACTGAATGCCTGTTGTCTTTGTCAACGATTCTCTCTCTATTGTCACTATTGTAATACATGCATACAAATGCAGAAAAATGTCTTAATATTTGTATTGTATTTGCATTTAAGTATTTTTGCAATTGGAATTTCGGCTATTAATTTATGGTAGTATATTAAATGCATGCAAGTATACATCCCGTAACTGACGTTACATACAAGCTCATTATAATATTGTTTCAGCACCAAAATATAATCTGCAGAAAAATGATCTCAAATACAAAACAAGGTCTCACTGTTCTTATTTATGATAATATGTATTTAAAAGATTGCTGATAGTAAATGTTTGTGTTTTGTAGCAGTTACCAAATTATTAATCAGTTTGTGTTGTGGTAAACCTGATGTAAGGAAAAGGAAAATCAATCTAATAGAATGTCATCACTTTTTCAGTTTCATCCACCGCCATGACGAAGCTTTCTCCACTGAGCCGCTGAAGAACACAGGGGCAGAGGACCTCCGCTGGGATTTTACCATGTTCAAAATGTAAACATTGAATTTACATTCAGACCTGTTTTTTACAAATATTACCGACAACTTGGGTGTAAAATTATATAAAAAACACTGCAATACTAGGCGACATTATGTTTGTGATAGGGTGTGGGGCTTTGATCTACTAGTTGGTGAGTGTGAAATGTTTAGATTCATGCACTTTTGGTTTTGATAAAGAATCCTAACTTTTTGTTTTTTATTTTGTTTTTTGATAAGGGAAATATTTCTTTCTTTTCTTGGATTGCACTTAAAGAAGTACATCATTGTGGTGTTCTTTATACTGTGACAGTTTTCCTACAGTTAGATAAAAAAAAAAACTCATCACCTTTCTTACAGTATTGCATATATTGTGTTATATTTGCAATATATTGAGTTGTAACCTCTCTATCTTGATGTGTATCGTATCACCAGATTCTTGCCAATACACATGGCCCTGCTGACAGTGGTCTTAAGTTTCCGTGTTTGAGTTGTTTTTCCTCTCTTGTCTGTCAGATCACAGTGGAGGTGACAAAGTCGTTCGTGGAGTACATTAAGACTCAGCCCCATCTCTTCGAGGTGTTTGGTCACTATCAGAAACAACCATTCCCTCCGCTCTGCAAAGACCTCATCAGGTCTGAAAGAAAACTTATCTTTAATTTTCAAAAGCTGATGACTTATTGTGACATGGTATTTTTAAATGCAAAGAAACTTTCCTTATTGTTTTGTTCCTTTGTCTTTTTTTTTTAGTCCACTGAGACCTTCCAGGAGGCAGTTCCCCAGAGTGATGCCCTTATCCAAACCAGGTTAGCAGAGAAATTTAATGTGCCTGCAAGTATATCAAAAGTTGATTATTCATGAGATCTCCATGACCTGCTCTATTATTCTGCTTACAATTTGATATTCACTTCAGTTTGGTTTAGTAAGTGCAGTCTGGTTCGCTCTCTTTGTTCCTCAGTGCCGCCACGAAGCTCAGCACGCTGACTCGCTCCACTGCAGGACCTTGTCACGCCAAATATGACCTCATGGTCTTCTTTGAGATCTGTGAGCTGGAAGCTAATGGAGAGTGAGTCAAGTTTCTGTGACTGTGTTTCCACTTCAGTAACATAAAGCAAGAAACACAATAGATCATACTGTTGGCACAAAGAATAATGATTTTTTCTGTTTCTGCAGTGAATACAATCATCTCAGTTAAAAATGTGAAAATAACATTATCTCCCTTTTTATAGCTACATCCCAGCTGTCGTTGACCACAGAGGCGGGATGCCCTGCCACGGCACTTTCCTCTTACATCAGGTCTGACATGTCACATCAAAATACCAGTTACACACACACCAATCATATATACGATATATATATATATACTTAAGAATGCTTTTCAATATCAGTAATTATATATAAAAAAACAGTAAAGCTTTGAATAAATCGCTTCCCAGATGTTCATATTTCTGTATCTATTATTTAAACATACATCTGGCAGAAAACTTTTAATATCAGCAACAGACCTTTTGCATGTCAGACAATTTGACAATGTGAAGAGCAGAGGTGTATTTAATAACAGTAATGATAGCTGCATTATTATAATTATTAATCATATTAATATTAATAATAATAATAAACTTCATTTTTATAGCACCTCTCAAAACACAGATGTTAAGTGCTTCACAATGAAACTCAATTTAAAACTTAATGTAACACAAAAATTACACAAGGACAGTTAAACAAACTAAAATCACATAAACTGTCAGCAAAATAAAAGATAAAATACAAGAAGGCCAGAAATAAAATAATGATAATAAATGAGAGTTAAAATCAGTCAGACAGCAATAAAATAAACAGACGGCACTGATGACATCACAATATGCTTTCTGATAAGAGTATGCTTTTAGGAGAAACTTAAATGCAGTGACTCAGTCAGCCTTGTATCTCCAGGCAGGTTGTTCCAGGTCCTCAAGGCCCTGATTGTAAAAGCTCTGTCCCCTTTAGTCTTGAGTCTGGACTCTGAAACAGACAAAAGACCTCTGCCCGTATCCACTAAAAGGAAATGGGCCATTGTTGATTTTATCGATTTCACCTTTGCTTTTCCTTCTATCTCAAGTCAAAATGTCTGCTGAGAAAAAAAATATCCAAAACATTTTTAAAAAGAAAAAAAGCCACAGCACATTAGCCCAATTCAGCAAACCTAATCAATCTTCGCCTCCCACTGAAACTCCAGTAACAAACTGGTTTATCGTCTCTCGACTCCACAGGGCATCCAGAGGAGGATCACAGTAACCATCGCTCATGAAACAGGAAATGACATTGAGTGGAAAGAGGTGAAGGAGCTGGTTATTGGTGAGTGAAAATGACATTTTAAAAGCTTGTTTGGGCAAGTTTGTTAGATTTAAATGGAAAGAAATCTTTAAAAGTGCTGATTTTTTTTTTCTTATTTGTTATTACACTACATGTTTGTACCTGTTTTTGGATCTTGTTGTTTGCATCTTATGTTTCATCCTTTTGTTCTTTTCTTTTTGATAAAAATAAAGCTTCACTTATCTTTTTCTTGACTTCAGGTCGCATTCGAAACACACCAGAGGCTGATGAGACCATCATTGACCCCAACATCCTTTCCCTCAACATCCTGTCCTCTGGATACTTCTGGCCAAAACACAACGACAAGTACAACTCTTAGACTGACTTTTAGTTTACTATTTTCTTTTTAATTTATTTTTTTCTCTCTGTCTCTCTCTATTTTCTGTTTGTTTATGTTCAAAAACTAGTTTCTCCCTTGAATTTGTTAACAAACCTGCTCTATATAAAAGGATTAGTTGCTTTTTTCAGTAGTTTTTTTGCTTCAGTTTTTTGCACATTGCTTCAGTGTGCCTTCGTATGAATAAATATTATTTGCCTTCAATGCATTTTTCAGTTTGCATGTATCAATATTCTTTGCTGAGTTCAAACTTTTAACAGCTGCAGTTAAAAGTTTCTAACTCTGTTTCTCTTTATCCTTTGCTAACGCCAGCGTCTCCTTGGGAGTTGATCATAGGTATAAACGACAATCATTTTTATCTTTTCTATCAATTTTGCTTTCTAATAACAAAATGGCAACATGCTCAAATTCTTGTTATGAGATTTTGCAGATAGACGAAAACATTTTTGTTTTTCACACTGCAGAACTTTTTACCGATTTGAGGCAGCGTGGGACAGCTCCATGCACAACTCTCTGCTGCTGAACAGAGTCACTCCCTACGGGGAGAAGATCTACATCACCCTCTCTGCTTATCTAGAGGTACCGAGTCACATTAATTTCCCTGAGTTTGTTCTCTGTAGACTAAAGCATTCTGTGCTGAGAGGAGATATTTGTTTAAACCACTTCAGCCGAATTATAACCAGAATCCTGGATTCTGATTTGCTGCTGTCCGATATGCTTTAACTAGATGGAGAACTGCACTCAGCCGACAGTGATCACCAAAGATTTCTGCATGGTGTTTTATTCCCGTGATGCGAAGCTGCCGGCCTCTCGCTCCATCAGAAACCTCTTCAGCACCGGCTGCCTCCGACCATCAGAGAGGTACATTATGGATTCACACAGTCCTGATTCTCTCTGTGTTATGGCTTTCATCTGGAAGTCCATTAATCATATTTCTGTCGCCAAGAAAAGTACACAACATGGTTCGTGTCACTGACGCTTCATTTATTCAGCAGGTTATTCACGGTTTGGTGTCCAGCGATGAAACAGTAGTTGATGAAACAGTAGAAAGGCAATGTTTGTGTGTGTGTGTTAACGTATGCTATAACAACCTAATAGGACATGCCACAAACTAACAACTAACTTATTTTAAAACCCACTGAAGAACAGTTTTTGGCTCCTGGCAACCTAAAACCGCTATTACCTATAACCATGACACCATCAGCGTGTGCCAGTTTATTAACAGTTCAGTGCCGTGGTCGGCTACATGGGACACATATACCAACCACATAGTCTAATATAATCGGTTACATACTAAAGAATTTATCCTGCCCTTTGTAATATGTGGCTCATACACTCTAATTCTAAAAAATATTATTGTATTAAATAAAATGGTTGTTAAACTAATTTTATGTCTCTTCTTCTCAGTAACCGCGTCACTGGGGTTTATGAAGTCACACTCTGCCATGTGGCTGACAACGGAAGTCCGGGTGAGAATGAAAAAATAAAAACATGTATCTGTAAAAATCACAAAAGCGTTTCCTCCTTAACTGGGGTTTGTTTTTTGAGTTACAATACTCACAGAAGGTTTTACTCTAACTCCTCAGGTATGCAGCGTCGTCGCAGGCGTGTGCTGGACACCTCAGTGGCTTACGTCCGAGGAGAGGAGAACTTGGCAGGATGGAGGCCTCGCAGCGACAGCCTCATCCTGGACCACCAGTGGGAGCTGGAGAAACTCAGTTTACTGCAGGAGGTCAGTTTAATAGGCTAAAGAGGTTTGTTTATGAGATTACATTTAAAAGAGACAAATGAGGGAAGTTTTTAAACTGTAATAAGTGCAGTTTATTATGTTTTAATTGACTCTCAGCCTCATGAGGTTAATCTAAACTTCATCTCAGAGTTGAATTAAAAAATGTAGTACTATTTCTTCGAACAGAGAGGCTTAGTTCATTAATCAACATCTTGACAATGATTAAATTTTAAATTGCCGGTAAGATAATGACATATCTGGCCTTGTAATTCCCCCCAACCTAATGAACACCTATTCAAATTTAACGCTTGCAGAGCGACTGCAATATTTTAATTGGAAAATTGGGAACAAAGACAAAAGAAGCAAATCACTGGTCTTTTTAAAATCTACAATACTTGAAACGGTCCAGAGTTACTATAGTTTTGTATTTTTCAGTTCTTGTTTATTGTTGGTGGGGGTTTTTTGGTACTATAGTTTTGTTTTTTTCTGTTTAGTTTTAAGTTTTTGTCAGTTTTAGCATGAGTTTTTGTTGAAATCTTTTAGTTTTAGGTTTTACATTATAAATGGGGTGTATTTGTCAGTGGCAAGATTTAAGAAGTTCTGTACGGGTATTACTATACAAACGCAACACCTTTTTAAGGAATTTGATCCACAGTTACTTTCTCAACAAACATGTGCACCGATGCCTCCTCATGCTGGTTGTGTTGATAAATTTGACCAAATTTACAAAGACTAAAACTAGACATTTACTGTACAATTTAATTTTATTTTAGCAAGCTTTTTACAGTAAGTACACAATATCATTTTTTAGTAGTAATTTCCTTCTGAAGTGTAGTTTTTTTGTTTGTATTTCACTAACCATTTTTTTTTCACACCTAGTTTTAGTTTTTATTTTAGTTTTATTGAACTATAATAACCTCCCTATCAAACACACTTTGAGCCTTTCTTACGCACAAACAGCTAAAGTGTGTGTGTGTGTTTTAGGTGGAGAAGACCAGGCACTACCTGCTGCTGAGGGAGAAGCTGGAGGCGACTCTGCAGGCAGGACAGGATGCGCTCTACAAGAGCAGCGACATCAGCGATTTCGCAAAGAGTCCCGTCCTCAGCCACAGTCCCAGCAGCAGCCCCGCCCCCGACAGCCCCAACCAGAGGCAGAGGGAGCTCGCTGCCAAGGTGACTGCTGGTCTCTGAGGCCTCCAGAAACTGCTCTCTTTGAATAAATGATTTTAATCTGATACAGATTTTATTCAACATTGTCTGTCACTTTTTTCCCTCCAGTGTCTGCGTCTGCTGATGCACACCTTCAACAGGGAGTACAGCCAGGTGAGCAGCAGTGCCAGTGAGAGCAAGGTGAGCCCCAGCCTAGGCCCTCTAACCCGGCCCGTTAATCCTTCTGAACCTTTAGCGTTTACCGCTGTACCCTCACAAAATATTAAAGCCCCGCACTTCACCCACTCTCTGCCATTGCATTCATTTAAATTTTTTTTTAAGCACAGATTCCCCTTTCTAACATGTCTTTCTTCATTACCCCGCTTATTTTCATATCACTCTTGTGTCTTTACGACTCCTCTGTAGACCGGGGTTAAATATTATTAACAAATAATTCTTTCTTCTGCTGGATGAGCCAGAAATGACAATCAAACAAACATATTTTTCTAGCATAATATGGACTCGGGTCTACTGCTCAACTCTGTCTCTTCATTTCCATATTTCATACCTTATAATAATTTAAGGTTCCCCCTCTGCCGTTACCCATCTTAGCCCTCACTGTCCCTCCTCTTTAGACTCTGCGAGGCTTCCGCTAACCCGACGTTACCCCTGCATGTCCTCTTAACATGTTAACCAGCGAGGGGCTCTTAGATAATGAGGATTACAGTGGTTCAGAGATGGTTCTACATTACACTGCTAGAAAATGACAAATATTCTGATTGAATTGTTCTCTGAATGCATGTATGTGTCGTCCGTGCTTAATTGTCTGCGGGTATGTTTTGTCTGTATCTGTGTTTGTCCCTCTTGTCTCGTGTGTGTGTGTTTGTTGTGAATGTGTTTCTGTGTGTGTGTGGATGTGTGTGTTTTAGCTTTCTGAGATGTCGGCGTCGCTGATGAGAGACTCCTCGTCGTCTGGACTGAGCACACTCACTCCGTCCTCTACCTGCCCCTCACTGGTCGAGGGAAATTATGACATTCGGTATGTTTACTTATTCTTTGTAGTATCAGTTGAATGCAGCAGAGACTCAGCAGCTTTCTCTGTTTGTCTGTCTCCACTGTTCCTTAGAAAATAAAAAAAAATGGTCAATGTTGTGTCAGTTATAATCAAGTGATAACAGAAAATCTGAAAATCACATAATACATTTGTTGCTACCTCTGTCTTTCTGTCAGAAAGTATGATCCATATCACAGGTGTTTTGATTATGGTTTTCATATTCTTAATCACTCAAATGTCCTTACTCAAATAAAAGTGCAGAAGTATGATCAGTATACAGTGGCAGGTTTAAAGATATGCCACGCTAAAAAAATGAGGACTTTTTCACACAGAAGAGCTTGACTCATTTTGACGAAAAGAAATTAAAAGATGGAGAAATTCTATAGAATAATTTTTGTGACAGTTAAGCTCACAAAATAAAATTTAAAATTTAATCCTACTTAATTACCGTTAAGGACACACACACACACACATATATATATTGTACACAATTGTCACAAAAGATTATTCTATCAAAAATGTATCCGTGTTTTAATTTCTTTTTGTCAAAATGAGTCAAGCTCTTCTGCGTGAAAAACTCCTAATTTTTCAGTGTGACAAATCTTTAAACCTACCACTGAACCTCATACTGTCATTTACTTTATATTTTCACTCACCTTGTTGTCAAAAAGCAGGTCAACCAAAGTTACTCTAATAACCATATTTCTACACAATACCTACCTCTGCATAGGACCACATAAAATACAGACATAAAATGAGAATTTACAAAGATTGTGTTTTTGGTTTTTTTGAGTGAATTAAAAAAAGAGTCAGATGAAAAGGCCTGGACACCGTACATTGGATTAGTCACCCGTTTTCCTTTTGTCACCGAATGAACATGTTTTATGTTCTGTAGACACACTGAACCCAGTTCAGGAGCTTCCACACCAGATCTGGACCCGTACAGCCCGGTGGACAGAAAGAAAGTTCTCCGAGGATGCACCTTTGTTCCTGACATACAGGAGATCCGCGTCAGGTCAGAACACATCCATACAGTACTTGACTCTGAGTCACTGTGTGTCACTTATAGCGGTAGGGATTAAAAAGTGCGTACTTTTCCCTACTCCTTTTTGAACATGTGATATTAAAGTTTAAATGGCTTGAGTATTTGTTATTGAAATAGATAAATAGGCCTTTTTTCGTCCCTTGGTTTTTGTTCTGCACTTGCCACAAGGCTTGTTTGCTTTTATTTGTGTGTTTTGTTTTTACATATTTGAAAAAAAAGACTCATTCATTGATTTATTCACTGTGGATAAAGTTAAGATTTTATTTTTATCTAATTCTATACTTCATTTTGGGTAGGTAGCCTAATATAAGAACAGTTGTGGTCAGTTTGAATCATTTTGTCTTTATCGTGTGCAGCCCCATCGTGTCAAAGAAAGGCTACCTGCACTTCCTGGAGCCCCACACCAGCGGCTGGGTGAAGCGTTTCGTGGTGGTTCGCAGGCCCTACGTCTACCTGTACCGCAGCGAGAGAGACAGCGTGGAGAGAGCCGTCATCAACCTGTCGTCTGCAAAGGTGGAATACAGTGAAGACAAACAGACCTTGCTGCGGGTAAGACTGAGCTTCAGTTCAACAATAAAATACATTTTTAGAAAGGTAAATAAATATTAACCCATTTTACCTGAATGAACTTAAGTAACCTCATGTCTCCAGACTCCCAACACGTTTGCTGTGTGCACGGAGCATCGTGGGATACTGCTGCAGGCCACCAATGACAAAGAGATGCACGACTGGCTGTATGCGTTTAACCCTCTGCTAGCAGGCACCATCAGGTGAGTGGCGGAGAGACTGCGGAGGGGAAATACAGCTATTCGCAACAAAGATGAACCCATTTATCTTGGTCTTATACAATTAAAAAATAACTGGTTTCCTATAGGTCACATTGTTTTATGACATTTTCCTTCAAAGAAAGTGAGACAGTGTCTGCATTTTCTCCAATAAACTGTCCAACTATTTATGGACAAGAAGCTAAAGCTCATGACAGCACAAGATGTAAATATAAATGGCGTCCTCCTCAGCTGAGCCGTAAGACCAGCTAGCTCAGTGGTGCTAGGTGTGCTAACAGCAGATGCACTCTTCTGTCTTTGTCATCATACGGTTGGTGGGTGTAGGTTAGTAAGAAAATAGTTCCTACATTAAACTGCTCACAACAAGGTCTATAGATTATCTTGAGTAAACAGGTCATGATTTCTGGAAAGAGATATTGCTGAGTTTTTTTTAAATGTTTTTTTGTCAATGGAGAGAAGCTAGACATCTCTGTGGCTGTGATAAACTGTGTAAACTCTGGTTTTAAAGGTGCTATATGAATATAGCTATTATTATAAATATAATAATAATAACAATAATTATGTATTTAGGTATTTTAAGGAAACTTCTAGGGAAATTATTAGTAAATTACAGTACCTGCATAACAAAATATTACTACAACTGCTTTACAACTATTAAAAAGGTACTAATTTTTATCTTTCTTTGATTTTTTTTTATCAGGTCGAAGCTCTCCCGGAGAAAGTCGGTCCAGTCGGCCCCGCCGGTCCCGTGTGCTCAGAGGATGTGAGGTGAACCGACTTGGTGGAAAACAAACAAAACAATACAATCTAAAAGCTCCACTCACCATCCTGCGCTAATGAACATAGACCATTTAAACAAACTTATACACAGAACCACTTAAATAACCTATATGACGACCGTCCCAAACATCACTCGATTGCTCATCCCGAAACCCAACGTCCTTTCCCTCTTTTTGCAGTTGCCACCTCCAAACCCTGCATGGTGTGCCTCCTCCTGACCTTTAGAAGAAACATAAGACAAACTAACCACCCAAACCCGTTCATTAACTTACCTCTGCTGGGCATCGGGACAAGTTTTGATTAGCTTTCATGTAGAAATCCATCAGCTGTGAGGCTCCCAGTTCCCTGTATAGAGTTAGTATGTGGTCAGTCCCTCCTTCATTCATCAAAATAAGTCCCAGTTTTAAATCAGCCGTTCATGTATTTCTAATTAACGCCATCAGGTGAGGGGGAAATTGCAAACATCAAAGCGGATGTTTCTCTTTGCAGAAGTGTGTTAAGTGCAGGAACGATCGCTTCACATAAATCCATCATACACTGTACATTACCTCAGCTCGGATCGGCTTGGTGCTCTACAGCATAGAGTATTGGTTTCACTGCAGAGGTTTCAGATAGCAAACAGTCGTTTTAACACTGAAGTAGCATGAGGGATTTGTTAGGACTGAAGGGTACGTTGTTACTGTGTCGTCTTTTTTTCTCATGAAAACTGAGTTCGTTGGCTAGATTAAGGCAAAAATAATGCATTATCAGGAGAGATAACTCATGTCCTTGCCTTGTTCTCATTACGTGCTTCATTTTTTTAAAAAAAATAATAATCCCTTGTGCATAAAACCATAAAGAATAATGTTATTTATTGTTGCTAATGTTGTTCTTATTTATTTGTGACAGGACCACTGACTAGTTTTGATGCATGGCACTTTATTGTCTCTATTGAGTTAATGTGTAATTTACTCAGCTTTTTTTAACCAAAGCATTATTTTCTTGTTTTAACTGTTTCAAATCATTGTCCACTGTGCTGCTGTGTTAGCAGGCATTTAGGCTGTTAAAGAAATATTTTTACATTTTGGGAAGTGCACACATATGCTTTCTTAACGAGAGTTCAATGACAATGTTGATGCCACTCTTTACTGTCTGTACGGTAAATATGAAGCAACAGCCAGCAGCCCAATAGCCTCACAAAAAGACTGGAAGCAGGGGAAAACAATTAGTCTGCCCAGAAGTGACAAAGTCGCCAACCAGCACCTCTAAAGATCACTAATGACAGGTTGTATCTTGTGTGATTAATTTGTACTACTGAAGAGAAAAAAAGGACCAGTTAAGATTTTATGGTGGGTTTTTCGCCTGGATATTTCTTGGCGACTTTTGGGATAAATGAAGATTTAAAGAAGCTTTAAAGAAGCTGTCTCTCAAATTTTTTTCATAAAGCGTACAGTGTCATCACCATATGTGGACGAGAGGGTGGAGCTGTTGGAGGAGCGAGGGGTGGAGCTGACTCACAGAGTGTGATGACGCCTCGCGGACAATCTGTCACTCAAAGCGGGCTCACTCTCAGTTATGAGTAACTTTAAGCCTTGGAAAAAAATAAATGGGTACATTTTACTATATATGTGATGTATCGGGCTGTAAATATGTTTATTTCCGCTGTTAAGTTGGGCATTTCATCACAGGGATTGACTAGCTTTTAAAGCCAGCCTCGAGCGGCCATCAGAGGACTTGCAGTTTTTTGCACCTCTGTGTTGGTTTTATTTTTCAGTCCTGGAGTTTGCCACTTGATTTTTGTGGTCTTGAGATAGAGTGAGGCAAGCTGTTTACCCTTGTTTCTGGTCTTTTTTTGCACTAAGCCAACCATGTTTTTGGTACAAACCAGAACTCACCATCCTCAGATGGAGGAAGCAATACCTGTGCCGATCTGTCGTATTGAGTTTCCCTCCCTCAGTGAACATGGTTAGTTGCTTAACTTTCAAGAATATTTCCCAAATTGTTAACTATTTCTTTAAACTAATCAAATATACTAATATGAACCTAAGATATTTTACACAATAAATACACCTGGAGGACAACTGTTCTGCATGTGGGCAGTAAATAAGCACTTATTCTATCTGTTTTGGGCCAGCAGAGTTGCTACAGTAAATACGTTTACTATTTAAGTCTCCTCTAGTAGCTTAATGGAAAGTCAACCATGGACCTGTTATCTGTTGACGGCAGTTCCTTTGAGTGGGCAAGAGCGTTGTCCATGCACCAGATAGTGCCTCCCTTTCTTCACCTCTTTTTCTTCTCTCCCTACTTCAACGTTGACATCAAACTTAGTTACACGTGTCCCAGATCAGGCTTTTATGTAGAATCAGAGTAGATGCTGTGAATCTTTTTCTTTTTACATTGATGATCAATGTTTTGGAGAGTAAATATTATCAATGATGCTCTATAGTATGTTGTTATAGTAACAGTACAGCGTATATCCCATTATCACCGAGTGTAAATGTTGCACTTAAAAGAAATGTCCCCTCTTAGCTTTTGTACTGTAGCTGCTACTAGATATTTGACAGCTTGACGCTTGTGTTAGACACCAGTATGGTACGATTAGCTCGGTGTTGTTAAGACTTTTACGTCCAGGGATGGTTTCAAGTTGCTTTTACCTGCTGTCTGTTACTTTGCATTATACCAAGATGACTCAAATGTTGGTTTGAGACCAATATTATCAGTGAAAGGAAAAATACAACAAAAAAATACTTAGCCTTTTCTAGAAAGAATGTTTGAAGTAGCTGTATTAGGAAATTTTTTATTTTATTATTTACATTAAAGGGATATTATCTGCATCTTTTTTTACTTTCCGCTTTTGTAAATCTGTCAAAGACGTGGTCAGCCAGCCATTTTGTCTGTTTCTTATGATCAGCTTTTTGTAAAAACTGACTTATAATCAGAAAGTATTCAGGACTCTGTACGCCACAGGCCAGCCAACCTGTTGAGCAACGCAGCCTCATACTTCTGCACAAATTCTGACTGATAAAACGTTGTTGTTTTTTTTACATTGAACTTTAGATTTGTTGCTCTTTGTGGCTTTGACTTTGAAAATGTCTTCGCAAAAAAATATCTGTGATAACATCATTTATTTTTGGGTCATTTTGGTATAATCAACTTGTTTTTTTTTGTAAAATGCTAATAAAATATATACGTTATGTTGTCTGCTGGAACAGAAGACAGATGGAAAATTTTATTTATAAAGTTTAGAATGACGGATTATGTTCTTAAAGTATATTGCACTCATGCACAAGGCATCTTTATTTAATATGATTTCGTGTGACGATGTTTTAAGAATGTATGGAAAGTACTGGTTTGTGTTTAAAAAAAATAATTTCGACTGTTTAGATTCTGAAACTGTGCCATTTTTTGCTTCAGCAATCAAACCAACAACAACAACAACACTGCACCAAAAGTCATTGATTTGCTTTTTCTTTGTGTACAACTGGCAGACGTGTAATGCATCCAGCCCTGATAGCTCAAGAGTATCATGTTTAAAAAAAAACATTTTGTGCGACAGTTATAGTGCACTGGCCAATAATGGTTGAAGAGTTAATGAGTTGATTAATTTATATTTGGCTGCTTTTTAACTGTCATAGCTCTGGATCGAAGCATGCAGGTCCACCTAACTTCTGCTGTCTCTCTCTCCTGCCTTACCGCTTGCTAATGACAACAGCTTTCCCCCCCTGAAGTGCTGCTTGTAAAGTATTGTCATTCATGATCCTTGTACTGACTAACTGGAAACCTTCCTCTTGGCTCTGTCTTGTATATAAATGGAGATTTTTCTGTGTTGGGTCTCATCACACAGATGATATTAACTCTCTCTTCCTCTGTATACCATGATGAATAAGAATAACTGGCCTGCTGCTTCGTCAAGCATCACCGCAGAGCTAAGAGTGCTGATCAGGGATCAGTTTTGCACATTTCAGCTCAGTGTGGGTGAGGAGGCCGTCGTGGACCGGGTAGATGATCCCAGGTTTGCCGCTTTTGCTCTGAGCTGCTTGACAGAAGCAGAAACAGGTCTCTCAGCCTGTGATGAAGTCTTAATCTCAGTGCTCACGTTTATCTTTTGAGTGTTCTGGAGTTCTTTCTCATGTCTGTTGACACGTAACAAAAGTTGTCAAGAAAAAAAATAAGGCGAATCAATAAATGAGTGTTGAAACTTATGGAACTTCTTAATGTGTTTGTAGCCTTTATTGCTTTTTACTCACTTTAATCATCGCACAGTTTGTGCAGTTGGCTCATGGGAAACCTTGTTTTGTGGTGGATGGATGAGTAGATGTTTTCAAGTCTGCAGCACCATTGTGCACATTTTCAATCATCTTGAGGTCTGATGTTTGATTATATTGTCCCAATGACACACCAGACTGTCACGTTCTAGTGTTAAGAAGAGGACTCTAATGCAGAACACCAGGAAGGCAGGAGAAAACAACAAAAATCAAGTTTTGATGAAATAAAGCTGATAATAGACAAAAGACAAAAACAGGAAGACAAAACTAAGGAGCTGGCTGAGGTTAAATAATGCCCCTCCCAAAAATGAACAGAGAACAAACCAACACTGGATCAGGGAACACAGAGAGCCTGTTTACACCTGATATTAACACACGTTTTGTGGGATCAGATCACAAGTGGGCAGTACTAAACACTGTTACTGACAAAAATGCTCCCAAAATGGCAAGAAAGTAGTAAAAAGTTGCAAAAACCTGCTTTGAAAATTAGCAACAAAAAAAGAAAAGTAAAAAACAATAACAAACTAGAAAAATACCTAAAAAGTGCTCTAAAATAATAATAATTATGTAGCATAATTTTAAATAAATTGCAATTAGGATATTTAGAAATATAGTTTTGTGAGTATTTTCCTATCCCTAGCTTTAAAAAAAAAATCTAAACCTACTAAATCTTGCAATTTTGGGGACATTCTTCCCAAGTTGCTCATTGTCATTTATACCATGTTTTCAAAAAGAAATCCAACTAGTTTGCTCAGGTTTCAAAGGTTTAAATACCTGTGAAAGATGTCTAAACGCAGCACAAGTAAAAATGGTGTCGATTCAGGTTTCAAAGGGTTAAATATACAAGGAGAGCAGACAGGAGATAATGAGGGACAGGTGACAGCAGGGTTAAAGAGGAACAGGTGAAACAAATCTGGGCAGGACAGACAATCACAAAGGCAGGACCTAAAACTATAGACTGAATGAATAACACTCACCCACTGGTTTGTGGACTGCTGTTTTGAAGCCTCAAGTTTGGTGTTTTAGCCGCCGCCATTTTGACATTTTTGAGCCAGAAGTGATGATATCTGGACGAGAGGCTGGAGGTGTGGAGGAGCGAGGGTTGGATCTGATTCATAGACTGTATCAACGCCTCACAGACAGCCTGTCACTCAAGTCGCCCCACTCTTAAATACGCTTAACTTTGGGTTCTACTAGAATGTAAACGGGTAGGTTATATAAAAATTCACCTCCGTACAGTTGTCATGAATGTTGAAATTAGCTATAGAGACCAATTAATTTTGTATCAGGCTGTAAACATGTTTATTGCTGCTGTAAAGGTTGGCATTTCAATATGGGGGTCCATAGAGATGTACTCTGTGTTGAGGTCAGAGGTCAAAGTGGCCATTCAATGAACTGCTTCATAACTAAATCTATATGTTGTTGATTCATGTTGGGTGCATCGCTATGTTGCGCTAAAACGCGACATGTTGTTGCTGTGATGTTGTTTTGTTCTGCTGTTTTCTGTTACTTCGCATGGCTCCTGTTCTGTCTTCTTGTCTGTTGTTATGTGAATTTGATCATTTTTACAGGTTTCGAAGCATCTTGCCAGGGGACTAAGGTTGAAAATTAGCCTGATGGCTATCACTGGCACATTTACAGACATGTCAGTTGTCCTTATGAAATAACAATTTAAAAAAACAAACAAACTTGAGTCTTTGGCACTTGCGATTTGGCTTCACTTCTCAGCCTTGTTGCATATTTTTTGGTCATTTCTTGCTAAGTTGCTTTTTACCTTTCTGCCTTCGTGTTTTTGAAAGATTTGCTGAGGTTTCAAAGGGTTAACATGCCATTAAATATAAACATGTCTTTCCAGTACTTTTATTTTAAAACTCAAAGCAGATAGGTCTGCAGTATGCAGCTCTGTTGGTTTGAATCTAACCTTAAAGGATTAGCTTGACATTTTGAGAAATGTTCTGTCTTGCTCTGCTCGGTCTCATCTGGTTTAACATGTAGAGAGAGAAAACAGGACTGTGTTTGTGCTGACACAGCACCTGATGAACGAACTTGTCGTATCTGTTGCGTAACAGTTTGTACTTTGGCTCGGGGTGAACACATGTGAACGCCTGTGTGAGACTGTTCTTATGCATTTGTGCAGCCTTCCATTATTGATTATGTGCTCACCATGTGCTCAGCAGCAGCAGGGGCCAGACACACTAATCCGCTAATAACAGAGGCAGAAATCCTGGACAAGACACAAAGGGCCCGGGCTGAGTGAGGGGCACCTGCCTCCCATCAGGCACTGGGGTTACACAGCACACCATTGAAGTTGGAAAGAAAACTGTAGGTCTTTTCTATGCAATGAATGTTGAATATTTAATCATGTGTTGTGTGTCTGTTTCTCTGTCTCCCTGCCCTTACTGTGTTTGTACTGTAGCTGCAGGGTGAGCTAAACACACTTCCGGTAAAGGCTGTGGCCTTTGCAAATTTTCACTAAAACAATCAAAAAAAATAAACTTTAAAAACAGCATTAGACAACAAATTCAATTATGCCGACTAGAAATCAGGAAATAATAATATCGTAATAAAAGAGTTCATCCAAATTCTTAAAATAAATGAATAGAGTAATAACAAAACTTGATTCACAAAAGTAAAGACGAAATGTGAAATTATGTGGATGTCTCCCATGAAATAAAAAACTACAAAGCAACACAGAAAAGAATTGTCAGTCAAAGATCAACATTAAAGCAACTACTTTTATTTTGTGTTGATTTTGGCGACACCTGTGGTCAAAAGCGTTAGTGTTTCCATGAGCGTCACCTCCTTGTGCAATTGGTCTTGACCTGGCTAATGTTGACTTGTTTTGGAAGCATGTAGTGTTGTTATCAAGACCACACTTGACCGAGACCAAAGCAGGGTGAGAAGGAAATTTTACATCCAATTACAGTAATTATGTTAACAAATAAATCCACTGTGGTCTTGACCAGTCTTGATTTAAATCCAGAGTAATATAGCAATATGTAATATGACAATGATGATACAAAGTAAGCTACTCTGTGGGTCCAAGATCCAGGTGATTATGGAAGGAATAAAAAAGGCCCTCTCTACATCAGGTCAAACCACATCTCACAATGCATTTCATACCTGTTCATCCAGGAGGAGGTCAGGTCAGGATTGATTTGGAGTCCTTTTAAATCCTGCAATTCACTCCAGCTGTAGAGAAAATGGTTATAGGTTGACGTCATCATGCCTTGGTACATTTTTTTGGAGGGGGTACCATCTTTTGAGGAGTGCTCTGTGTTACCTGTGCCTGCTACAGAGGTTAAATTATAATGTTTGGATATAATAATCACGATGAACAACATAGATCTGTATGACCTGGCAGCCCAAGACTGGATCACAGACCCCGACACAATACTTCCACACACATTCCCAGACATTGTAAACTATCTCAGCACACACACTTTGATAATAACAATAATAATAATAATCCCACAAAGCATACTGTAAAGTCACATTCTCTGCTCTATCACTTCCCCTTTAAGCTTTTTTTGTCATAATTTTTCATACAATATAATGCTTCAACAAGACGTACATAAAAAACCTGAGTCACATCTGACAAAATGGTGAATTTGACGCTAGTTTAACTGCTATCAAATGGTGCCAGTAGGGGTTGCTATAGCAACACATTGAAACCAGCTACCGATGGCTGAATAGTGGGGCCTAAAATGCTTAAAATGCAAAATTTAATGTTGCTCCAAAGCCAAATCTCTGTGCAGCAAGAAGTAAAAGAAGCACTGAATGTCGACTGTCATCCTATGTCATACGTGTTCGAACACACACACACACACACACACACACACACACACACACACACACACACACACATACACACACACACACACACACACACACACATCCCACCAGCATACAGTATGTTGTCTCCTACATACATTGCAGAGCTATTGTGCTGAACTTCTAGGTGCAGGTCACTCTATCCCCCTTCTTTAATTATGCACACTAAGAAGGCCCCCTGTCTGAGGTCTGGCTCCAGGTGACGCTGCTCCTTGGTCTGACGCTTTATTGGCTGCTCCCAGAGTAAAGAGACAACACATGTTGGATTTCCTGCCTTTTTATTTCTTTCTTTCCATTTCCAATTTTGTTTTTCTATAACCTCCAAGCATTCTTCCACCGAGACATTTTTGGTGGTTTCTGGACCATATTGTAAGTACTGCATGCAAACTGCATGCATTTATATAAACCAGATCTTGAATTAAAAATAAGGAGATCATAAAGTTTGGATTTTGAATATATGTTGAGCTATTTGCAGAGTTAGACTTTCTTTCTTTCTACACTTTGCTTGTATTTTGTATTGTTTGTGCACTGCTGTTTTTTTCAAGACACTGTATACTGATATATTCTCTTATTTATCACAGTTTTTATTCAATCATTCTTCTGTTTTTTAATTTCTTTGTAAAGCACTTTGGTCAAGGTTTGTTGCTTTTAAATGTGCTCTATAAAGAAACCTTACTCAACTTTGTTTCTTCCTACCTTTTTTAATTTCTGCCTTGTTTTAAATAAAAAACACATAATTATGTAATTTGTTTTTTGACAGGTGACATTTCGACCTTTCATGAACCACTAAAATCTACGGAAGATAAAAGTGTCTTGGCTGAGATAGGCAGCAATAAAAAAAAGTTACAGTTGACATAAAAGAAATGATACAATATTTAAATTGTACTGGAAACCATTGAAAACATGAGATGGGATAACATATTTTAAGCTTTACGTCACAGATGGAATAAATATATTACTTTATAAGCTTAACACAAAATCTTTCTTAATTGTGTGAATGTGTGTTGCACAGCATTTACAGAGCTACCACTAACAGGGCATCTGACTTCTTACGTGTGTGCCTCTAATTGGGAGAAACGCTGTAATTGTCCTTGTAGTATTTAGGTATTGAATGGCTTGGCACTTGTGAGAAAGTCCTGTGAATCAATAAGGTTACCTGACGCAGGATATCATGTCTCCAACACACTCTAACACACTTTCTCCTGCACTCTGTGTGGGCTACGCTACCTTCGCTGACAGGGTTCCAGTTTCACCACTTCTTGTTTTTGTTCCCAGTACTACGAGCTGCAGCCTGTGTTCTTTAAATTGAGCATGTGTGGCATCAAGGGGGTCCTTTAGAAGATTACTTTGGAAGTGTTTGTACTCGCTGCTGTGCGATGCTCTGTGTCACGTTTCTCTCCTGGAGGGGTCTTCCTCTGCTCACGTTATCTGGTTGTTGTCACTCTATATTGTTGTTTTTCTTGTTGTCATTTTCAGGAAGAGGAGCTCCTGCTGTTTTAAGTGTCCTGACTGACCAAGCAGAGCCAACATGGAGAACAGCAAGGTGATCAATTACCACTGCAGGGACTGAAATACCAGGAGGTTTTAACACATCAAACACACACGTAACTTACAACGTCATTCATGGAGAGGAGCCAGTATTGATATTACCTGTACTTTTTCTACAAGTTAATTAAGAATCCAAAGGGAAGCATGACAGAAAAACTGTGAACCACTGACTGAGTACTACAAAATTACCTGCTGAACAGATCACACACTGTAGAGCAGGGAGACTCAACTGGCTTTGCTGAGGGGCAACTTCACAGCAAAATCACAGGGTTGCAGTTGCAGCAGCCCCATACACGTTTCTAGGATTTTAGGACACTTCTAGGACAGTAGGACATTTCTCCAATTTAAGGACATTTCCAGGACATTTAAGGAAACACAGCAATGTCTCTGAAAAAACTGCGATGGGTCACCACAAAACATCCGTGTTTAGTGTCCAAAAAGCTGCTGGAAACACAGCAATGATTTGCTAAACTAAAACTGGTTTTGTGGTTTGCTGGTCTGGAACAGTTGTCTGTAGTGGTGTGTAGCTTGGCAGGCATCTTACCGTGCTGACATGCCTTCAACTATCCCCTCCAGCTCCCAATAAAAAAGTTAGCTCATATAGATGTTATCATATGACATTGATATGATATGAAATGTGCAAATGTATAGTATTTGTGCTTTGCAGAAAAATACAAATCCAACTTTTTTTCTATCTATTGGACTGGCAGTTGCTAAAGAGAAAAACTTAGGTCTCTGTTACATTTGGATAACATAAACATTTACAATCAAAAAACATCACTGAGCTGTCCCTTTAATCATGGCTCACCCCTGCTGTGTGTCTGTGTGTGTGTGTGTGTTTGTGTGTGTGTGTGTGTGTGTGTGTCCCCAGCAGCCAGTGAAGGAGGTGCTCCCCCTGCCTCGCCACCCTTCCCCACTTCCTGTGACCTCTTCCTCTCTGACCCCTGCTGCCATTTCAAAGAGACACAGCCCAGGCTCCATGCAGCATGTACAGGTGGCATCCTCAGGTGATTAACGAGACCACATGTTTTCATTTCATTACACACAGCTGAAAGTGAACAGACACTAACCACAACATTTTACAAGTAAGTGGTACTTTTAATTCTTAAAGAAGGAAACAAATAAATAAATATCGACTTATTTTAAAGCTACATTTTTGACATCTGGCTTTTGTTTTGTTTGTTTACAGTGGTGACATCATTCACTCATCTGAAGCCTCCGGAGAGGGATCTCACCCTGATGTCACACATCAAGTCTATAAAGTCTCTGAGACAAGCTGGCCTCACTGCAGTCTTTACTGGACAAACGGTACGACTTTCAAGATAAAATTAGATGTTGTGGTATTAATTTTTTCTACTGCAAAGAACCCCATCATAATATTGATCTTCACATTTTAAAGGGCCTACACACTGACAACCCAGTAAAAACTTATTATATTTGGATACAATGGTTACATACATGACATCGCCCAAATGCACATGGCTTTGCATGTTGTGCAATCCAAAGTGTGACAAACCTGCCATAGTGAGCTATAACAGGACAATCACTGTTCTGGGGTTTAGAGAACAGTTAATAGAGAGGCAGATTCCCTCCTATTTCCGTGGGCCGCCATGGGACTTTTTGAAATAAAATATGTATGGTAGTCAAATGCTAAAGAAAAATAACTTTTTGATCCCGTTTGACTTTTGCCATGAAGCACACCTATGTTTGTCAACTTACAAGATCAATTTTTAGGTCAAAAAGTCATTAAACTGTTGATGTAAACATCTGTGAAAATATGTAATTAGAAAGACAACTCGTCAAAAACTCACATAGATGATATCATAACTCTTTTGCTGAACCTACGATGCCTGTTTGTTTTCTACCGGGAGGCACTCACACGAGAAATGGATCTTGCTTGTTCTTTCACTTTCCAGCAAATGAAAAATACCAGGAGTCACTGGATAAAATGTAGGGGCACGTTCAATACAAACAGTGTGTACTGTTTTGCTACAGGTTGAATGGTATGGTTCTTCAAAATAGTGTGAAATCATGTACAACGAACATTTTCTCTTTGTATTATCCAATCAGCTGTGACATGTAAACCCCACTATATTTAAAAGGCAGTGCGCCTGGGTAACACAATAATCAATGCATTACCATTTACGTTTAAATAGAAGTTTGATTTGTTTTGTCAGGACAACAATATATTTTCTTTAAAATGAGGTCCTATGGCGGCTATTGCAAGGGGGAGGACTTGCTATGCAAAGAAAGACATAAGGTGATCAAACAAAATAAGAATGATGAAGGTTCATCAAAGCCAAGTGATAAAACCTGTGTAGATGAACCATGGGGGGTAGGGTTAAATTCATGCAGTTGTGTTATTAATATACTGTATATATTTACTGAAAAGTGTCTTTAGGGACCCTTCGATGAACAGCTAATAGACAATCAGAGAACATAAAGAGCATCAGAAAACAGACTTGTGAGAAGTTTTCATGATAGCGATGTTATTCTTACAAATCCGGCTTTAGCACTGACACTTTGACTGTCTTATGCTGTCACACGCTGACAGAAGCTTGACAGTGAGGAGCTGTTGGAGGAGGTACCAATCGTCGATGTGATCCTGGCTGACATTGACTCCCTGGTGCCCACTCACGACGAAACCGGGCGGCCCATAGCAGAGTGGAAACGCCAGGTGATGGTGCGGCAGCTGCGGGTCAGGCTGCAGGACGAGGAGGAACAGAGGAGACAGGTACAAACGTGTACTTTTAAGTGTGAGTGAATCTGTGGTGCTTATTATTATGTTATGTTATTCCTTTGGCAAAATCATCTTTCTGCATCATTTACTAAAAATCCTTTGTCCCTCCAACAGGGTGTGACTAATGGCTACACACCGTTGGATGGCTGGAAGTACTCACAGGCCCACAACGCAGTCTTGGGACCCTTTGGTGAGCTCCTAACAGAGGAAGACCTGATGTACCTGCAGCAGCAGATCGAGACAGTTTCACTGCAGAAGCGCTACCAGGCCTACGAGCTGGAGCTGACCAGGCTGACCGAGGAGCTGAAGGCCATCTTACCCGATCCGATCTTAAACATCTCCCTCAACAAAGAGGTGCTACAAAAGATTGACGCTGAGGGGAAAATGCACCCAACTTTGCCGCTGTGGTGCAGTCGTGTCTCAGAGATTGTGAAGAGTATGTCACTGTTGGTGGCTAGTCTGAACCAAAATACAGAAGAAGGGGGTGAGAGGAAGATAATGGAGGGCATGATTGATGAGATGAGGGAGGTAAGAGATGGTTTAGGATTTGATTTCGACCGGGTGCAACAGGGTCAAGAGTTGGCATCAGCACTTGGTGAGACCTCTGGTGGATGCAGGATTCCTCATATAGGGATGGCGTCCGCTTTTAGCCATCGTCTGGAGACCAACAGCTACAGCCGAGCACGGAGAGAGAGGGTGGAGCGGGAGATCCAACAGTCTGGCGTGTCGGTGAGAAACCTCAGATCCAACTTTGAAGGTCAGATCGGTGGTATTTATCCCTTCGCGGGTGTTGTGAAAGGAGGCCAGGTAGCGTTTGGAGCTTCAAACAACCAGAACAGTGGCCTCAGCTGTGAGGTGAGCCTCTCTGATCCTCCTAAAAAACTCATACCTGTGATGGAGACTACCAGTTTAAGGAAAGAGCGTATAGTGGTGTTGTTCCTAAGCCACTGGAAGAAATCTGCATATGCTATTTCAGTGAGAGCAGCGAGGCGGAGACAGGGACAGGAAGCCCTGTCAGGGAGAGTGACGGGAGCGTCGCCACAACGGAAAATCACCTCCATGTTTCAATTCTGCCAACAACGAGGCGCTGTGGACAAGATGCTAAACTCCTGGAAGACTAAACTAGAACTCAAAGATGCACAAAAGTCCTGTTTGTCCTCCTCTAGCTCCTCACAAAATCCACCACCTAGAGTGACCTTCTCCCCCGAGCAATTCCTGCCAGACGTGGATGGTGTTGCGGTGACCCACGACAGCCTGACCCTTGACCTCTTCATGCTGGGATACTTCCACATCTTAGAGCAAGAGCTGTCGCCTGAGGAGAGGAAGATGAGGCATCTACTCTGCTTCGAGGTCTTTGATCACGTCGGTACTTTCTCCTGGGAGATGGTGAGGGACTTCCACAGGGCCGTTATCCAGGAAATCCAGGCTGGGAGTCGACAGTGGAGTGACGGCTTTGAGGACATCAAAGTCCGCTTCTTTGGGGACTCGAGACCATGCCGCTGTCCCTCACCATCTTCATCATCATCATCATTGTTGCCAGATTCCAGACTTGTACCCAAAGTTATAGTTCAAAGTGCTACTCCGGATGAGAGCAGCAGTGACATGGAGTTCTCTTGTTTCAACAATGAAGATATCTGTAAATATATTGACCGCAGCTTTGCTTTCTGGAAGGAGAAGGAGGCAGAGCTGTTTGATTTTGAACACTAAAATGCTCAATTTAGCATTTTTGCACAAAATGATGACATCTTGGTGTGTTTATTTTGGTTAGTTAATGGAAGCTTAATAAAATGCTGTTGAGAATGCACTGTAGATGCATTATTATTGAAAACCTAAAACATATTATACTAATCAATGACAGCATTAACGGTAACTATGTAAAATATGACTAGAGTTTTAGGTTAGCCCCATAATGCCCTTTATATCATATTTGATACAAGACCTCCATGTCATCCACATTAACAATACTTTCCCGAAAAAACTGTTGTGTACACTCTGACGCATGCCATCTTCCCCCTGGTGTACTATTAGTGCACTGCAGGCAGTATAGGCCCTTTTAATACAAAAGTGGTTGTTTTTAGGGAGTCATCACTGCATTAACAACCGACATTATTGTGTGTGAGAGGCTCATTTCTTAAGCTGGCATGAATGTAGCGGTATCATGTGAAACCATGGGTGTATTAAAGAGAGTCTGGATGCAGCCATGGAGGTGGGGCCCTGCTCATTTCTATAAGAGCTGTTCATTTGTGCATGAAGCAAAAAAAAAATATTTTTGCGGGTATAAAATACTCGGATCTACTGTGCCATATATTTAGATCCTGTCGTCTTACAGGGCTGTGACGCTCACAGACTGGTTTATAGATGTCTTTTTCCCGATGCAAGTCATTAGGAAAAGTCTTTCTGGGTCAGGGCCAACATGTTATTGCATTGCTACAAGTGTCCTATACATGAAACAGTCATTTTGATTGGTATGAGATAATTGTTATGGGCAGACCAAGAATATAAAAAAAATCACTGGTCCAAAGTAAACACATGTGGCATGTTCATTTTCTCTTTTTGGTAACTGGCTAAAGTATGAGTAAATATACTTAGTTACTTTCCACTGTTGTTTTTATCTTAAGATCTGCTATCAATGTAATCAAGCAAACCTATTTTCACATTTATGTAACATAAATTAATGTTTTATCATCTTCTATTTTCTATCTACAGAAAAACCATAGTTTCCTATAGAAAGGTGACGGATGGAAATAGGTGAGGTCGCGCAGGCGCACCAGCTCCCTAAAACTGACAGGAGGATGCTGAGCTGCATTCCCATCATTCTGTGAGGAGAGGAGGATCCCCCTGCGCACCCACAACGGAGGAGACGCCAAGCGATAAGAACATATAAAATAATCCAAGTTGAGCTCTTTATCTGCCACCATGTCAGCTGGAGGAGATTTGGGGAACCCCCTGAGGAAATTTAAACTCGTATTTTTGGGAGAGCAGAGCGGTGAGTCAGATCTTGGACAGGTTTGGTGTTATCCATCCATCCTAATGCTAAACATGCGTATATGCAGAGGGCCATGTATGTAATCACTGTTGGTTTTTTAAAGTTTTTGCTTGATATACAGGATGTAGGTAGCTGGCTTTTGGGTATTTTGACGCCCATGTGTGTTTTGGCACAATCTGTGACTGTAGAAGATCTGATTAAACGGGGAAGAAAAAAAAACGCATGTATGTAAATTGCACCCTTGGATTAAACATCACCATCACGATTACTCAACAATAATTGCTAATTGTAGAGAATATCCTTGAGGATTAGCTGACGCAAATTGTCATGTTCGCATCATAGCAGGCGATATGAATTGGGATGTTTTGATGTGCTGCAGTGACCGACAAATATGCTCAGCCTGTTTTCACATAACCGGTTTATTTCCCCTCTCATCGCTTATTTCTAACAACCTTTTATTCCATTACATGACAACTGTGTATTATTTTCGTCCTCCTCTCGGGTTTTCTTTTTATTTAGAGAAGATAATAAACAGTCCCCCATGTGTCAGTTCGGGACACACCCTAGGCTGGCGATGTCTGTAGCATCTCTAAACCTCGCAGTCTCCGGTTCGGTCCCATAAATAATCAAATAAAAAAAACGATTTGACAGCGCCACAACATTATACTATTTATTCAATAAGCCATCTATTCAGGGTGGGGAGGACCGTGTGCGTGATTTGACGTGATGGCACAAATTCTGGATCGATAATGGTTTAGCGCTGTAAAAAGCTGCCTGAATACGTGTTCAGACATCAGACATCCAGAGTGGCCGCACATATCCCATAAAATACAGCAGCACAATACATACACACAATATGGCCTATTGTGACAGCAGCTTGTTTGTGTTATTCATTGCGATGCCTCAGTGTGTGTGTGTGTGTGTGTGTGTGTGTGTGTGTGTGTGTGTGTGTTGCATGTCTAAGATGAGGCAGTGTGTCGACTACGAGCCTCCCTGTGTGTGTTTGTGTGGCCCGCACTGCAATGTTGCTGTCCATGGTGCTGAATCGAGGCCTGGCGTGGCCACTGCCCATTGCTGGCTTCAAAACTACTGCTGTCTGCATACAGAGACTCTGCATGAGAGCCCGGGGCCTGCTGGAAAAGTCCAGTCCTCTCTGATGTGTAGATGGGACGTAAAATGGTGCTAAAGATGCTGGGATGTCAATAAGAATCCAGCTCACTGTAGGCTCACCTTGATCCACTGAGAAGTCAATCTTATGAGCGCTGCTGTGTGTATGTTTTATCTGTTATGGATGATCTTGTGCATTTTTGGTGATCATAGGTGTTTTTTGACTACTGTTTTCTTATTTTGTTCTTTAATAACATTCTTTTCTCATCACGATAAAATAAAGAATGTGGAATTAATGAGAAGCTGAAACAATTAATCCATTAATAAATATAAATATTTGGGTATTTATTTATTTAAGAAGGAACAATATACATCAATTCACACTCAGACAAATGTAAATGCACCCTCATTTGCTGAAGAACTAGTTTTCATCAGTATTCCCTTTGCCTATTAATAAGCAAAAATGTTAGTATAGGCATCATAGAATAATGAAAAGCATACATTTTGAATATTATGATATGTACAATGGTTAAAAGCATACAAAATGAGCTAAAAAGACATACATTATAGTTAAACATGTACATTTTTAGCATATAAGACACAATGAAACAGCATAACAGAATAACATCCAGCCATCACAGCTGATGTCGTTGGTTCTCAATTGGTCAAAAGAAAATGAATCAACAACTGTTTTTTGATTTCTATATACAAATGTTAATATTTACAGGAACAAGTAGCATGGGCCAATGCAACATACTGCAGCATCTATGCCTAATCTGGTTTGTAATGCACCTCTGTAGATGGGCCTTTATACAAATACATATTATAAATTACCACAAAGACCATAAAGAGATGCAAGCAAACTGAAGAGAGACAAAATAACTGCAAAAATGGGCAAAACTACCTGACAGAGATGCAAAACAACCAAATAAAACACAAAATTACCTCAGAGGAACAAAACCACAAAAATGTGTAACAGAGTTGCAAAACAACAACAACAAAAGAGGCAAAACCACCACAATGTCTATGTGTCTTGCCTCTGTGTAGGACGGATGGTGGGGCCTTTTGCACATCTGTGCCCACAGTCCCATTGCCTCATGATCTGCCCATGCATACATATCAGCACAGAACACAACCAAACAATACAAATATAAATAAAAGTAATTAGATAATCAATTAATTGTTCAAATGATCAAACTTAGCAAAATTGTCATATATTCTGAAGGTGCAGCCTCTCCAGTGTGAGGATTGTCTGCTTTTCTTTGTTTGTATTCGTTATATTTTCACTGTTGCCAGACGAAACACAACATTTGAAGTCATCACCTTTCAACCAGCATTTTTCACATTTTTTGACGCTTCATAGACCAAAATGATTAAAGGTCCATTGTGTAGGATTTAGGAAGATATATTGAATGGAGTTTAACATTCATAACTATGTTTTCATTCGTATTTCACCCCCTGAAACTAAGAATCGTGGTTTTTGTTACCTTAGAATAAGCTGTTTATATCCACATATGGAGCAGGTCCTGTTCCACAGAGTCCACCATGTTGTTTCTACAGTAGCCTAAAATGGACAAACTAAACACTGGCTCTAGTAAGGGTCATTCTTTTTTTTGCGTCAGATGCAGTGGACACATATGGGAGAGATTTCAGTTCTGCAACCTCACCACAAGATGCCACTAAATCCTACACACTAGTCCTTTGACTGACTAATGTGAAAAGTGATTGATTATTTGGTTATTTGATGATAAAAATCATTTTAGTTTCAGCCCTAAAAAGCTTTGTCAGTTAGTTTCCCATTATTGACTTTGTTTATCGCCATGATTTCTTTCACTTTGGTTTGATGGTGAGGAAAATGTACTGATCTTGTTCAGCAGTGGGAATAATTGTTGTTTTTGGAAAACTACTGATAGTTTTACGTCTAATCTTTCCCTGTAGAACAGAAAATGTAGAATAATAATTTTATTTTTAAATTTTTGTTTTATGAAAGGGGAAGAAGCAGGTGTTTCCACTACAGATATAAACACCAGAGAAGCAAAATTGTAGAATTTTTGGGGTCTCTTTTGTTCATAATTGAAAATGTTGCCTCTCTGAGGACAGATGTTTGCTGAATTATATGGCAGATTGTGTTCTACAGTGCATAACATGGCTTATGTTTTTTCTTTTTATGATTTCTACTCTTTGATAATTTGATAGTGATGGGAAATTGTGTAATCATGCATTTAGGAGATGATTTATGATTATTTATCATCTGAAAATCTAACTGAAAACTATCCCATGTTCTCTCTTTCAGTGGGGAAAACATCTCTCATCACTAGATTCATGTATGACAGTTTCGACAACACATATCAGGTGAGACTAAAAATATCAGAAACATGAAATCTAATTTAGAAAAAAAAATGATAGATAGAACGACTGACTATGGTCAATAACTGTACATAAGAAGTGATTGTGTGGGAGTTCTCCTTGTATACATGCTATCTTCCTAATTCTTGCCATATTTTATAAACAGTTTCTTTACTAATCGTCCCTCCATGTTTGAGTAGACAGAATAGTGGCACTAATAACGCTGTAGGTTTACAATATATTAAGCCTTCAATGTTTTAATAATTAACTGATTAATTAACTGATTAACAACTGAATAACATTGCAATGAAAGCTTTTGGCCCAAAATGCCCACTTGATAAACAAATTACAAATCAGGGTAAAAAAATTGAATATTGTCACTGCAGTTATCAAAAGGTTATATTAGCACAGCAGTGTTAAATTCTTCATAAGAGAATACAAATTATTCTGTCACCTGTTTTTCTTAGAAGTTAGGTACAGAACAAGTCTGAATGATTTAGCCTCAAGGGCAGAAACAAATGAAATTTGTTTATTTAGTCTGATTCAGTTTTGGCTTTTTGTGTTTTCTCCGCATAAACAATGTTTAATCTGGGAACAACAGATGGTGCAGGGAAACATTTAGCTTGTAAACTCTGGGTGATGCTGATGATTTTTCCCCTCTTTTGTTCTTTCTCCACTGCAGGCGACCATTGGAATAGACTTCCTATCGAAGACGATGTACCTGGAAGACCGAACAGTAGGAGGCCTTGATTATCATACATAATTAGCATGCAGATACTCGTGTAAAAATGAATTCATGTATTTGAACTCGTTTAGCCAGTCGACATCCTGAGGAAGAACTGTCCGAATTTTCTCTCTGGTTTCACTAATCTTTGATTTGATTTGCTTAATTACTGCTCTCTTCACAGACTAACACGATTATCCTGAGGTTATTTCTGCTAGTAATAGTGTTGGCTTTTCTAGCCCTAAGGAGTCAAAGCCTTTCCCATGGATCATCTGCTTTAGCTAGTATTAATACTATTTCTTAGTTGGGTTATTATGGCTCTGTCAGCCTGCACACATGCTGATACTGGCTAATCCCTTTGGATGTGTGCTTACAAGGCCTTACATCTGTATAGTCTGCGTGCAGTATGATGGGTAATGTTGGAACAGCTGCTCAAGGTGTGTGTGTGTGTGTGTGTGTGTGTGTGTGTGTGTGTGTGTGTGTGTGTGTGTGTGTGTGAATGCAGGTAAGGCTGCAGCTGTGGGATACTGCTGGACAGGAGCGTTTCAGGAGTCTCATCCCCAGCTACATTCGAGACTCTACAGTAGCTGTGGTCGTCTATGACATTACAAGTAAGCAGCAATCTGCTTCTTCTGCTACTTTCATGGTTTTATCAGGATACTATTGGATTTTTTGTTGATATCCAATATGCTGATTTATAGCAACTCATTTGGCCAATAACCAATGCCAATATCTATATATCCTCTTTTTTTCCAGTCTAATTTTAGTGATCATTAAGTCTGTCCTGTAGTTAAATTAAAATCATGTTATGCAGACGGAGACATAAAATACAGTGCTTTCAGTGTATGTTCAAAACAGAAGAAATATTGATGATGTTTTGTACATGTTGATTTGGTCAAATGAAAAAAGAATTAAAGACAATTAGTTTGTCATATAAGCAGAAATTAGCATGTGGGCTGATACCGTTATTTATTTTAAAGCCATTATCGGCTGATACTGATGACGTGCCGATATAAACGTGCAGTTAGTTTTTGTTAAAGGTGACAAATGCACATGTTCTAAAAATTGAGGAGGAAGTGTTTCCTGCATTCCTCAACACCTGGACACATGGAAATATATAAAAACTCAATGTGGAGGCACTATTTGTTCATGAGATTTTAAAGCTGTTAACACAAAAACGACTGGATTTAAAATAAGAGTCTCGTCTCCACAGATGTGAACTCATTCCAGCAGACCTGCAAGTGGATCGATGATGTCAGGACGGAGAGAGGAAGTGATGTCATTATCATGCTAGTCGGCAACAAAACAGATCTGGAAGAGAAGAGGTGAGCATGTCAGACACTTCATTTAGCTATGGCTAAGATAAATTGTTCAATCCTCAGAAAGCGTGTCGTTAAAAGCAGCAAGTCAGTACGGAATAAATTATCCTTCGATGTTGTGATGCTGAGTCTGGCCTGATTTTTTCCTGCAGGCAAATCATGATCGAGGAAGGAGAGCAGAGAGCCAAAGAGCTGAACGTCATGTTCATCGAGACCAGTGCCAAGACAGGCTGCAATGTCAAACAGGTGATCCCTGCAGTTTCACCATATTTCACAGCATTTTGGGCGTCACTTGCTCCGAGCTTTTCTGACATTCCTGTGGACCTCCAAGGTGATCGAGTCACCAATGTGAATAAATGACATTTCTAGGTGGAAATATGTGGAAAAATTGGTAATAAGTCTGGTGGATAGTGTACAAAATGTGTCAAATCCTGGTTAGTGCAGGACAAAAGTAGCAAAGGAAAAAGAGAGGTAGTAATATTACAAGCTCCACAAAACAGTGAACAGAGATCAGATGATTTACTCAACACATAGAAACCACAAAATATCTTCAAAAAGGGGCTGAAGTCAATTTAGAACAAATACAATATATATTTTTGCAGATTTCCAACCCTCCTACTCCCCCTGTCCTCTCTTGCATGCTGATTTCCTCCTCCATTTTCTTGTCATCTTTCCTAATCCCTAACTCTCCCTCCTCTCCTCTCCTCTCCTCTCTCCTCCTCCTCTTCTCTCCTCGTAGCTGTTTCGTCGGGTTGCAGCAGCCCTACCTGGAATGGAAAGCTTGGACGACGCAAATCCTGAAGGCAGTATCCTTTACAGCCGCTGTGACTCACTGTGCCGAGAGTCACACGGCCAAGAAACAGGCAGCTTATTTTTAATCTCTTAGTGGATGTTGGCATGAGTACAAACAGACCGCCCAGCCTACTGTCTACTGAGGCATCAGCCATTAAAGCTTTTCTGCTTAATAGAGAAGAAATGCACAGAGCCAGGAGGAGAGAGTGGATGCACAGGTGTAGCACCACATAGTGGCTGTCTGGGAAGTGACAGACACTGACGATGTGTGATGGAGGACAGATGAGGGACTGATTAAAGAGAGAGATGCCGATCAATAACTGAGAATTAATCTATTATATTTGAAATTAAACTTAATTCTATTCCTCTATATGTTTTACCATATAAAGATAGATATACAGCTAGTATTTAACCTCAGATTTTTTTTATAAAATTAGGTGAAAATTAGATTCATGATTAAAGTCATGTTATGTATTTCTGCCAACCAGCATCATCACAGGGTCGGTTGGCACAACACTATTGTAACAAAAATTGAGGCAAAGAATTGAACATTTAATTCAAACAAAAACCAGAAAACATGACCATTTCATAGAATATCTGCCTTTTTTTTATAACCAAATTCACATTTTAAAGCAATTCTGTAGAAATGTCTAATTGCATTTAGTTTTCATAATAATAGGAAAAAAGAAAAGGCTATAAACATCTCAAAATACCCCAACTAAAAATACATTAAGTGTTAAGACATTTGACCAGAAACCATGTTAGCCAGCTTTCATAACTCATCACAGACTTTAAAATCATTCAAAAATGTAACGTATGCCTGTCTATTCTCTAGAAGCTAGTTCTCTACAGAAAGAAAGGGTGATATATTTTCACTGTTGTGACAGAAAAATGCGACTAGCCTTAAAGTTAGACCAGACTTTAAAATAAATAAATAGTTTATTTCAGTTTGATTTATTTGTACACAATTTAAAAACTGCACATTTTCCAGTTGAATTACAAAAAAAAAGTGTCAGGAGAGGTCAGGAAGCCGGACGCTTATACAAACAACCCCCATCCTCAACAACAAACAAAAACAAAATTAAACAAACAAAACAAAAACCCCACAATTAACATTTTACAGTAAAATACAACATAAGATAACTGACAAAAAAGTGCAGCAAAAGTAAACAGTCAGGTAACATTAATCCAATAAGAAAAAACAAGAAATACCTAGAATAAATAAAAATGTATACTTTTTAAAAAATATAAAAAGGTCACAGAGCGCGGTGCCCTTTGACCCCTGTCATGTGACACTGCTGTTTCCCTGCCGGTCTGGTGTGCTGTGTGTTTTGAAGTTGTGGGAATGATTAACTATGAACGGTTTAACCACCGGGATGCCACGTGGACAGAGATCTCCGCATAAGGTACGCCATGCGTCCTAACGACGCGCAGCTCGTCATGTTTGCATCAATATTGCTTTGTATCATGTTATCATGTTATCACGTGTACCAACCCGAGCGGGTTAACAGGCAACATACCGGCAGCAAACTGATCACATGCAGGACAGAGAGGAAGCTGCAGCCTTACACTGTCAGACTAACGACACGTGAACCGAAATGTCAAGCAACCGTTTCCTAAATAATTAATTTAGTAGGAAGTAGGCCTGTTTTCTCAGTGGCATTATTTTAAAGGTGGAAGTAACGTTAGGCTAATGTAAAAACAATATTTCAACTATTGATAAACAGTATATTATATCTGATAAATGTCAGATAAATCACTTTCATCTTTGACGCGATGTTAAATAAAGTTGCAGCGTGAGCACATTTACTCAAGTACTGTACTTAAGTACAAATTTGTCATTTGCCATGTCACTTTCTGCTTATACTCTTCAGAAGGAAATATTGTACTTTTTACTCAGTACAATTATTTGATAACTTACTTTACAAATTAAGATTTTTACACACATATATGATAATATGCAGGGGAAGCTTAAATGATTAGAAAATTAACTGGCAACTGTTTTGATAATAATCAAGTCAATTTTTCATAAAAAACATTTCATGGTTCCAGCTTCTCAAATATGAAGACTTGTTGCCTTTCCTTTTAATTATTTTAATTATTACAATTTATTTGAGAAATCTCTGCATCGAGTACTTTTATTTTAAATACTTAATTTTTTTTTTATTTTACTTTACATACTTTTATTAAGCAGCATTTTCTAATGCATGACATTTACGCGTAAAACGATATTTTTAAATTGTGATTGGTATTTTTACTTAAGTAAAGGAACTGAATACTTCCTCCACCACTGATATTTTGTAGGGTGTTAAACCCAAATTGGCCAGCTCGGAGAGCTGTGAAGAGACCAGCAGTGATCATTTAAAATAGTTAACATATCTATAGTGACAAATCGGTTTTGGACATGGACTTTATGTTAACTCAAACTAACAGTGTGCAGTTTTTTTATTTTATTATTCTCTAAAATAAAAATAAAAAAATTACACATTTAAAATTGTTTTGGGGCTACTGACCATATTTACTCCATTCAGGTTTATGCTGACAGCTCTTTAAAATGTCTGTGCATTTTAATATTATTCAAATATTATCATAATCACAATATGGCTTAGTGTAATATTCAAATCGCAGGAGCTGCAATTTTTTGCTAAAGGTAAAATGTATCAAAACATCCCATTATTAATTGGCATTAGGGAACTACAGCGAGGCCTCGGCTTACAAATCATATTCCAAAGCTGCTTGTTTGGTGCAGACCCCAGCAAAAATCATATCATATCATCATTTCATATTATTTTTCCATTCCTACTCAAATCATGACACATCACATATCATAATCTCCTTCAAAATAAACGCAATAGGACTTTTTTTCATTGTATTGTGCAGCCCTACTATAAAACTGAAATGTTACCCTCACCACAAAAAGTTAGAGACTTTCAAATGTTTTAAAAAAGCGGAAGAGTGGAGGTCATGATAAAAATCATTTTCATGTACATTTGTGTTACATTGTTACATTTCTTTGTCCTTCAAAGGACCAGAAAATGGCTTTGTGCCAACTAACCCCGGTCTCCCCTACCTTGTAACTTGCAGGCTGTGATTTCAAGCATTTGAGTGTGACGTATGAGGTCCTAATATTTTATTTATTATTATTTACGCGTTTTTATCCTCAACCACCTGACTTTCCCTTAACTGGACAATTCCCAGTGATCGACATTAAGCTGGACAAACCGGCAGAGCCAACTGTCCCCGAGGGCGGGTGCTCATGTTAATGCAGAGCTGAAATCGGACAGCTCCCTTCACACCATAGGCTTGTTGTGTTGCTTACTACTGGTTAGCTTCCAGTTGACTTCTCTAATTGGATATAGGATGCGGGCCTTGTATCTGATTGGACAAATCAAATGTTATCTTTCAGTCTTGTTCAGTTGTAAAATATTGTATACTTTGTCAATATGTAAGTGACTGGAGGAGAAAAGGGGGAAAAAACCCCAACCAAATGCTGAAATGAAAACGAACAAAAAACAAGTTTTGGAAAAATGAAAAAGGAGAAAAACGGGACAACTAACGGAATTCTTTTCGCTGTTATGTTTTGTATTTTTTATATATAAAAAGGGAAAGCACCAAAAATGATGCCTAAACATAGAGGGAGAAATAACCGGGGGGGTCGGCCATTTTTCTAGATGGCCGAACACGTCTGAATGTCTGCAGCACGCATGCACGTTGATCTGATCTTTGACCTTTGACCTTTGACCTTTGGCCTGCCCTCCAGGGTCTCCGCACTCTGGAAGGAGGTTGACTATCTTAGAATGTTTTATAGCATCTCTCTATAGCATCTCATGACAAAATGTATCTCATTTGATATTCCCACAAGAGTCAACTTCCAGTAGGTTCACCTAACAGTAGCTGTGAAAATGTGGCACTCTATCTCTCTATGGGTTTAACTTTTATAGAACAAACTGTACTGTGGTTTAAAAAAGAAAAAAAGAAGAAATAAAAAGACAACTTACTATCACAACTCCCCCTCCTACCAACCACTCCTCTCCCTCTCCTCCTCCCCTCTAACCCCTTTTTCCTCCCCAGTGTCCCCTTCCCTTCATCCCGGTAATACACATATAACGATCCACTGTAATGCACTGCACTGTATATAATAATGTAATATGTATGTTGTGAACGTCCCTCTGTAGAAGTGGTCCTTGTTCACCAGTATGAATAATGTAATAATGTTTAATGATTAATAAATTACAGATTAAAGGGCTTCACTCTCCTAACCATCAACATTCACCTGGTTAGCAAAATGGTCTACTCTATTTAATCTTTATTTCCCGTTTTAGTGATCGAATGTGAAACTGTAACCTCTTGCAGTTTTACGTCATCGTAGCAATTACAATCCACAAAGAGAAACAGAAGAGGCCAGGTTTTTGGTTAGATTTCACGCAGGTTTTATGTCTTTAACCGCACTACCAATCACATTTTTTTTCTTAATGACATCAAATGTTCTATATTTGACATTCGGAGCCTTAATATAGCAGAAAACCACTCTTGCAAACTCTATGTAAAGACTAGGGCTAGACCTGAATATTTGGTTATTCAGATATTTGTTGATTGGGTAAAGGCGCTCACAAAGAACAAGAGGTGATGGCAAAGCCATTCCTGCTAGCAGCAGATTGGTGTTTTTAGTGTTGTTTGTTAGTGAAGTAGTAACTTCTCCATATATTGTATGTACCAAGGTTATGAATAATGATCTGCAGTATATACAAAATAAAAAACTTTATGGTAGCTCAGAGACTGTGCTATGCCAGGGGATACGTTTTGTGGCGAGTTGAAATTGCAGTCTGGACGAATGTGTGTCCCACTTAAATTTTGCAAGGAAAGAATTAAATTCTCCATATTCACCAAGATTTATTAGTTATGATCTGAAGTAAATACAACATAAACACTTGACATGGCAGAGTGCATGTCCAGCCTGGTAGGACAAGTACGTTAATCTCTTTGTGTTTTGAAAAGCTCTATATAAATGCAGTGCATTATTATTATCATTATTATTATTTACACTTTAAGGAGGATGAATGCACAGTTACTTAGATTAAAATCCAAAGGTAGGCTACTATTTTGCAATGGAAATATGGATTACAAAAACAAAATATTGTTTACAACCCTTCATATATGTTAGCATTTATTTGCCAACAGTTAGCTGTAAGTTGTTATTTGTGTCTTTAAGATTGTGCTTTATTCACTGAGAGAAAAGTAAGCTAAACTAAGGCAAAGAGGCTGAAAGCAATCAACCAACCTTATAATCAATCTGTCAATCAGTTGATTGTCGACAGTGTTAATTTTCTCCTGTCATAGTTGTCGCTCTAATCAGTGTCTGAGTCAGTGTCTGAAAACCTGATAGTTAAGGGGAAGTTGTGGTGGAAAGAACCTTTTAAGAAGGAAACTGTCACAGTTATGGTTTTCAGGTCGCGTACACTCAGCCCTCTGAATGTAAGAGGACAGGTATTCCCCTAGATGGACAGTTCGTCATGTGATCCCCCTGAGGGTCAACAGGCGGACGGAGACAGTTAATGCTGTTAGTGGACGTGAACTCCACAGAGACGAGAGGTCGAAGGTGAAACCTTGAATGTTGAGATTCTTAAAATCTCGGCCAGTGAAAATGATTGGCATCAGTTTATGAGGGACGATAGTGATGTGTGGATTAAAAGCAGAAACACCAGATTGTATGGAAAAAGACACGAAAGAGTTTTAAACACAAATTACTTAAGAAATATCGGCATGTAACAATCCACCTGTACAATATGTTCTTCCCTGAGAAGGACACACCTCTTCCAACCAAAGTACCTCTCGGTACGATCTTAGGTCCGGATCTCTTTGAATCTTATGACACACAAAGTGGATCATGTCCAGAGTGGAGGTTTTAAGCGACACAAACCCTCGCTCCCTGCTGAGGGAGCTGCGGACCGATATTGCTATGGCTGTGGATGATGCTTTTCCACTCGTCTACGGTTTGGTGGACAAAAATATCATCACTGACCAACTGCTGAAGGTAAGAAAAAGATGTGGAAATCTGAATTTTGATTATATTTTAATTTTGACCGTGAACATCAGCAATTTTCACTTGTTTTTTTTTTTCATTTGGATTTGCAATTTGTGCAACCTTCATACACTGAAAACAATGAGATGTAATGGTTAGTAGGACATGTTTCCATGCCATTATTCCCCTGTAGTTAAACTAATTCAGATTGTAATCCTGGATTATGATATGTATTTGGTTTTATTATTATTGAGTTCACATACATACATGTTTTCATAGGACACTCTGGAGAAGGAAGGCAGAGAAGGGATCCATAAGGCCATGTACTCCCTCCTGTCCTGGATCCTGGAGCAGAGCAGATCCGCCATCCAGGCTTTCTGGAGCAACTTGTCCAAAGACTACAACCTGGACAGCTACCCCAAACTGCAGACGCTGCTCACTAACCTGCCCTCACGTGTGTAACATTCAGACTTTACCAAAAATATTTTTTATGTATCCAATGTTCGTTTAATAATTCCAACTGTAATCTTTTAATCAATTTATCTTTCAGCCAAGTTTAACATAAATAAATCCTTATTGATACATTGTATGGAAATCTACAAAATACAAATATTTAGCAATATCAGTATGCTGTAAACTCAAGAAAAGACTGAGATTTAATGTCAAAATCAAATTTCTGTTAATTTAATTGTTAGATTTTCTGCAAAATTAAAGGTACAGTTCACCCCCCCAAATCAAAAATGCATATTACGTCTCTTACCTATAGTGCTATTTATCAATCTAGATTGTTTAGGATTGAGTTGCTGAGGGTTGGAGATATCAGCAGTAGAGATGTCTGCCTTTTGTCCAGTACAATGGAACTATATGGCACTCGGCTTGTGGTGCTCAAAGTGCCAAAAAATAATAATTTAAAAAACTCAACAGCAATGTCTCTTTCTATAAATCATGACCTGGTTACTTTAGATAATTCACAGATCTTGTTGTGAGCAGTTTCATTTTCTTTCTACTGAACTACACCTGCCAACGGTATCATTACGCAGAAGGAAGCGTGCATCTACTACTAGCTCAGCTGGCATCACTGAGCTAGCTAATGTTACAGCTCATCTTGGGAGGATGCCATTAATGTTTGCATTTGACTCTCACAATCTCGAACCTTTCGTCCGTAATTACATGCACGCTTCCTTCTGTAGGGTGATACAGTTGGCAGATGTAGCTCAGTTAAAAAAAAAGAAAAAAAAATCCTAATTAAAACTGCTCACAACAAGGTCTGTGGCTTATCTTGAGTAAATGGGTCATGATTTATGGAAAGAGACATTGCTGGTGAGTTTTGCAAATATATCTTTTGGTGCTTTGAGCCCCTCTAGCTGAGTATCATCCAGAGAAGCTAGCAGAAGTCTCTAATACTCTTCAGCTGACACCAAAACCATCTCGATTAATAAATAGCATTACATGTTCGAGCAAAAAAAAGTTATTTTCATTTGGGAGCAAACTGTCCTTTTTAAGAGTTAATAATTGTTGTTGGAATAATTTTGGTTGGAAGCAGAAGCTGCCATCTTCCATCCCAGTTCCTTCTTTACCCTCCCTGTACTTTCAGGACAGAGTTTACTATCTGTAGACGTAAGTGTTCAATATTTTGCTGACATTTTGTTGACAGGAGGGGATACTGCCAGTTCCAGGGGTGAAAAGAGATCCTCCGGAGACCACAAAACACCTCATGTCAAGAAGAAGCGCCACGAGGACAGAAAGACAGTCTCACATGATTTGCATCCACAGTATCATGCCAAGACAAGCGACGGATCAGGTTCATTTCCATAACACGATCTCTTCAAGACTCAAGATTCTTATGCAAGCATAATAAAATTATGATTTTGTCTTCCTTAAATAGTGCATTGCCTTTAGAAATTCACACATATTTACAAAGAATAAAGAAAGACATGAATGAAATAAGAGACAATTAATAAATATTCAGCAATAAAAAGTACAGAATTTAAGCAAGTGCCAAATATGAGCAGCTTAAGCATGAAACATTTATAAATTCAGAGTTTCTAAATAAATCCTGACTATTTCCTAACAACAGCAACAAGATAAGGCTCCTGATGACGATAAAACATATGTTTGTTGTTTTCTCCAGGGGGTAAAGTGAAGCTGTACAGAGTGAAAAATGGATCTGCGGCCCCACAGCTAACATCTGGAAACGGTAATTAAAAATCAATCATATTATGAAATATAAACAGACAATTATGTAACACTAGAGACACATTTGTTCTGCCGCAGGTGTTCAGGTGTTGTCTTCAATCCAGAGACCTGTCACTTGGTCTTCCTCCTCCTCTTCCTCCTTAACTGAACTGCCAATCAGCCACGAAGCCACAGAAAAGGTCCACATCAAACAGATGTTTGGCCCAGATGGTGCGCCACTGTTTTTTTGTTGTTTTTTTTTTAAGTGTGGACACAAATATGGATAAAACGTATCATTAGTACATCAAATCTAAATGTTTGAACTATACAACAATGGTAAAATGTGTCACAGAATAGATGAGTATTTTATTGAAGACAAAGCCTAATATGGAATGAACAGTCGCTTTTCATAAACATTATTTTAAAAATATTTTCATTCGGCAGAAATTGCTGGAAAGTGCACAAAAGTCAGCAGTGAGTTTTGCTCCCCGGGTCAGTCAGAGGAGATAAATGGAGCAGCCAAGTCGAAAACTGTTGAGAACAAGTTTCACCACAGGGGGGAGACAACCACAGGCATGGTACAGGATCCACTCATTCACAGTCGATCCTGTTCAATGTGTGTGTGTATTATAAATATCTTATATATTCTGTATCTCTGAGTGTGCAGGTTCAATATAATGATGATGAGTGTGCAGCGTGTAAGGACGGAGGGGAGCTGATTTGTTGCGATGGCTGTCCTCGAGCCTTTCATCTGAACTGCGTGGACCCTCCGCTCACATCCATACCAAGGTGAGAAATATAAGATTTAACTCTCCATCTATCCGTCTGTGTGTAATCATTTCAGTATATTAGCTTATGTGTTTGTTCAGGGACAATTTGTTTTGTCAACTCTGGCTCTGAGGAAGTTTTAATGTTGATTATTAAATGTTTAATCCACAGTGGCACTTGGCAGTGTGAATGGTGCTGTGGCAACAGAGTGAAAAGAGAGAGCGCTCAACTACCTTTACAGGTAAGTATCTGAAGGAAGGTTATTACAAGAGGCAATTTACAGGCAGTCTGGTGTACACACAGACTGTACATATTTAAAATGTTCATTTTGTATGAAAATCTCTGATTGTAATGGTTATTAATTTATGACAAACAAAGAGGTACAAAGTAAAAAATAACTATTAATCACATGCTTCCTAAGAGAAATCTCATATTTCCAGTGCTTTTCATGTCTTTAAAGGTGCAGTGTTTAGTTCTGGAGAGATCTGAATGTCATACTTTTTTTTTTTTTTGCTGGGTTTTTACTTAATCCAAAAGAAATGTGTCTGATTGATGGTAATCATCAGTTTAAGAAATTTAATCTGTTAGCCATTTTTTGTATCGATACTTAAAACAAATATCATGATGAATATATTAATGTTTCATAAGTACAGCTTACCAGATGTATTTTGCAACTTCTTGCTAATGAACTCTGATGTTCATTCATATCCAGCAAGACAAGCAGAGGACATTTATCTTCCCTATTACTGCACAAATCTCTGCGTTGAAATAGAGGACCATTACTGTGGAATACAGGTCCTCACTTTATTAAAACTTGTCCATCATATTCTCATTTAAGTCTAACATGAAAAAACATTGTTGTAGTTAATGTACGAGCTGTGCTCATGTTTTTTTTTGTGTGTATGTGGCTATTTATGATAATTATATCTGCTTGTTTTGTTTGTTATATTGTCACATCAGGGAGAGAAATAACTTTAGTATTTGAATAAATTTTCGAGGGGAGGTTTTTTACTATAAGTCTCTTTGGGTTTCTTACCTCTCCTGCACAATCCCTGCTATGTATGTTTTTATTTACTTGTTTTTATCACATCTTGTGTATTAATACAATTCTAATTCATTTTCTGCTACTGATCATAATATTTTACATCACAGCCACTTGTTGCCCCGCCGCAGAAAACCAACACCAGCTCCAGTAACTCCATCATAGACGTGTCCTTCTTCTCCTCGCTGTCTTCCTCCTCTCTCACCAGCGTCACAGCTTCTATAAACGAGCTCAATGGTAGAAATCAGGTAAAGACTTAAAGCTCCGCATCCAATTTGCAGCCCATTTTGTTGCATTGGTAAAAGATTTCTTTGATTTTAGAAATTTTGCAAAAACGTTCATAAAATGTGTATCCAGATCTCAGGTGGAGAGCTGCTCAGTGTGAGGGAAGTGTGTGGTGTTTGTCACCTGGGAGGGGGAGACCTGACTCCCTGCCTCCAGTGTTTGCAGCGCTTCCACGTGCACTGCCACTTCTCCAAGTAAGAGATTCTCTCCTGTCTCCTCCTTCACTGTTTTAGCCTAGACTCATGCTGAAGATGACATTTATATGCTTCCCGTAAGCACGTCAAATCCTGATCTCAGCCTCAGTGGGATCTATGCATCAGTGTGTACATACGTTTCTGCTGGCAAAGACCTTCCTGTGGATGTTTGTGTTGGTATTGATGTGCATTAAGGATGTGATCATTATCCAGCTAATGTTGACTAATGGATTGTAAATGGACTGCAGGGTATACAGTATTATGTATACTGTAAATGACGATCAATGATTTTACAAAATGCTGCCAGAGATACAAAATCCATGTGATGCTCTCATGTGCCATAACTTCTTTGACTGCTTGTCTGAGTGTAATAAATTGATAAGAAATTTAAGATTTCCTTTACCATGTTTAGTAGAAGATTAACAATTACTTTAAAATCTTTTAGTGGCTTATAAATGCCACATGATCCTGGTAAATCACTGGATATGTTTTACATAAAGAGGCCATCCAAACAGAAATGCTTGTAACCTCTTCCTCTGTAATCCTCCTGAGTGTTGATATCACGTATTGATGGACAGAAACATTATACACCACAGCAATCAGTCTGACTCACTCACTGTGTGCTTGTGTTTTGTAGAGGCAGAGCCATCTGCTCGTCCTGCTCCAGGCCCTGGAGGAGCTCTGCAGAGAAGGAGGCTGAGTCATCCCGAGGCTTACAGGTGTGTCTGCAGGTGTGTGTGTGTACAGATGTACCTTCATTATCTGAATATAATGGAGTGTGAACTCTCGTGTGTGTTGGTGTCTGCAGCTCGCTCCTGTGGTTCAAAACACAGTCGTCCATGATCAGAGCTCCTCCGTCCCCGAGCCCGTCCTCCATAAAGATGAACTGGACTCCATCCTGGGAGACGTGAGTGTGGCTCAGTTACAGATGTAGACATGACGTTAATATAACCAGGCATTTCAGACAGGGGTCGACAGATTATTGGCCTGGACTATTACTGGGGCCAATATTTGGAATTTTGCCAATTATCTGTATCAACATTTTATTTTAATGAGCACCGATTAAATCTATTAATTAAAAAGTGCAAAGAAAGTGTCAGCATAGGAGGAACTTTTACTTTATAAAACCTCAGGGAGCTATTTTTATTTATTCATTTGACGTTATTTAAAAAAAAAATGAGTTTGTTATATTCCAAATTCTAAATATTGACAGAAAGATTTTCATTTATTTTGTAAATGCATATTGGTTCCATACCGGTTATCAGCCTCATTAACTTCTAATAATCAATATAGGTATCTGCCCTGAAAAACCAATATCAGTCAACCCCTAATGTCAGACACAAGATAGAGTTGCACATCTTATCACACAGACAGGGAGTGAGTTGTCATGGTGTTCATTGTGTTGAGGTCTAGTTTTTTGTGTTCAATGAGAGATATGCGTGTACTCAGTTCCACTGTGTTTCATTTATGGCTCAAAACTGGAGAGCTTAAACACTATTTTTTGTGCTGTTATGTATTCTTAATCTTCCTGATAAATGTTGACAAATTCCTGTGAGATGGTACATCGATGAACTGCAGCTTGGTTTAAATATGTCCCCAAAATGGTTTTGAAAAGGACGAATAGGGGGTGATGCATGGCCAATGCAAGTGTTAGAAACTGTCAAAGGTCTCAAAAGGTCTTGTTGTTTGCAGCTTTCAGCTTCTAGCGGTCTGTTTCGGCTTGCTTTTTACCTCACGGTTGTGAAAATTATTGTGCTCCCAAAGACCAAAAAACTCTGAAATCAGTGGATATGCATGGTTATTAGGATCTGACTGATTTAGGGCCCTGTCTCATCCTCCACCTCAAAATTGTTGTTGAGAGACGTAAGTCTAACACATTTATAAGCTCAGATGATCAGATCCTGTAAATATTTCCTCTTGTTCCCTGGCTGCACTTCCTTCGACTCCTTCTGAATCTACATCGCGGAAATGTGAATGTACCAACAGAATGACCTGAAACTAAAAACATAACCTGACATAACTTGATAACTGCGGCAATAATCGGGTAAAGATTGTTGCCATGTGATATCATCATTGTCACTGACATCATGCAGTACATGTTTGCCAAATGATGTCACCAGGTCTCTGTTTTTTAACGATGAATCCTGCTGTGTTTTTCTCTGTTTGGATCTCAGCAGGGCTCCATTGACGGCATCTTGCAGTGGGCTTTCCACAACATCTCTCGGCCTCTTCCAGACTCTCAGGGATGCTACCAGTGACAGACGGACCGTCTAACACCCATGTATGAGCTCTCATTGTTTTCACACAGCAGTATCTTCATATTCTAAGTGAAAACACAGCATCTTTTATAAATGCACATTTTAAATAAGTTTTAAAGAATTCACGTACAAACAAAAAAGATTGATAAAAGATAGAAGTCCTTCTTTTAAAGAGGCTTTGACTCTAAAATACATAATTAAGACACATGAAGCTACAGTTGGATTGCTGGTTTAAGTTTAAAAAAAAAAATACAAACTCATACACAGAGGGACCAAATGTCTTTACCCCTTCTTATTTCTGTGCTGAATTTTTGGCAGTATCACACCACTCTGAGTGCATATACTTAAATCATCTTCTATATCAAAACAACTAGGTTTTTGACAGAAACCAAGGCGTAAATATTTTTCATATTGGATGGCTAAATTGACATGTTACAAGTCCCCTTCAGACCATCTCCTTTCCTCTATGCAGTGTGTATTTACCCTGTTGCCCTAAGTTTCCATTAAATCTAATACAACCAGCACTCATGTGTTGGAATAAAACTTGCACCATGCACCATGTGAGCACTGTCTGTTCTGATTCTCAGGGCATCAAATACTTACGCTTTGTCACAACCCTCGGCGTGCCAAAGGCACCCTATAGCGTCTTCATAAAAAGGCACAGGGTTTTCAACTAACTCCAATGTACGTGGCAGTACTTGACACTGAGAGCCAATGATGTTGTGTAAAGACTCAAAGTATGTGTAGGTTGGGAGGCAGGAGAGGTCGATGTGTCAAACAAAACTGTGGCCCATATGACACCAAAAGTCTTTGTTGTTATAACGTAGTGTTACGCAGTTTACATATGGTTGTTGCACAATGATGCCACTGACTCATTCATGTCACCTCATGTTACATTTTAACCCGAAACATAATCTTTTCTATAAACTTAACTTCGACCGTTACACAACATTAACCACATCTTACAATGTGTTTCAGCTGTGCATCTCATAGATAAACTAAAGGTTACCCTCTGTTTATATGCGATGCAATAACACCTCTTTAAGCACCTGCTGAATCGCGCCCGAGGGAGCCACTTACTACCAACAGCCCATAGCATCATGTGATCTATAAAAGCGAAAAAATGTTTCCATTGCAGTTTTTCAAATCGCCCGAAATACCACCTCATGCAAGCGTAAAAACTTTTTATTTTTATTTTTATATACGTGTTTCCATTATGCATATTTCATATTCGCAATTTCAATTTTCAGTCCGAAGATTAACGGAAACCTACATAGTGAAGCTGGTACTTTTTGGTTTTTTTGGGGTTTCCTGCATAACCCAGTTGGTAATCCAGTGTTGCTGCAGTGATTGTACCAAAGGACTTTGTGACGATGCAGCAACTTAAGGTTTTTCTCACCATTCTTGTCACCCCCAATCTTCTCCCCATCCTATTTCACAACACTTTTAAATTTCCTCCTGCTCTGTGTAGCATCACAACATGACTAATTGTGTTGGACATGGGGTCAGCACTGATGTAGGAGGGCTGGCAATGGGTCTTGGACATCTTTTTGCTAACTTGGCCCAAACAACTAAAATATATATTTTTTCAAGTTGTGAATATCCTTCAGCTGTCAGCGTGGAAACCCAGTGATATAGGTGTTTTTTATGCCTTAGCTGTGTTTTCATGTGCTTGTGTGGAGATACTCACTGGTTAACAGTTTTAGATCAAGACCCAGGCTGTTGCAGCACTCTAATGTCAGAGCAGATCAGTGTCTCATCAGGGTAAATAAAAGAGACGATGCAAACTTCCACATGTGTTTTCAGAAAGAGAAATAAATGCCCCTCTCGCTGTGCGGATCTGTGCACAATTCACATTCACACGTTACAACAGATGGTTTTAATATGATGAGGTATGCACGCTGAGAAATGCCTCTGTTTAACAGGAATTCCTTGAAGACTATCACTTAGATGTGGAATGTTGTTTTTGTCATGGGATTCAACAGTTTTAGCATGACTGCCAGAGGGATGGAGCTCGGCCAGGCAGATTTTTCTCCCCTCGGTATTTGGTTGCCATGGCTCTCAGCTCCTACAGGCCCAAAACAGAGGATGAGAAACAAGTTCCAGTGTGTGTGTGTGTATATCTGTGCATGTGTGTCTCTGTTTGTTTATGAATCCACTTTCTAAATGGTTCATGAAATATCCTGCATACTTAAGGGATCTGTGTCTTTGCAGGGAAAGCAACTCCTTGAGTATTTGCTAAAAGTATGAGGGAGAAAACTCAAACAATGCTTAATGCAATGATAATGATGAATCTGATATAAATTAGCACTGCTACGCTCAGATTTTCGGATGTAATTTGTGTTCAAATTGCATTCCTAATGATTTTTGTCATTCTGCAGTCCACTCCAACTCTGTATATATTGTGCATGAAAATCTTATTACTTTACCTTGACTAAGTAGGTTTCAGTCATGACTCCAGCTTTACAATCTCACAACTTCCTCTGCGTTGCATACCACATGAGAGACCACATGGAAAAACTTGCCTCTCCTTTCAGAAATTTAAAAAAAAAGGTCAAACAGCTTCTCACCACTAGGTGGCATCCATCTGTGATTGTCTTGTCTGTTGTGCTGCCAGTCTCACTGAACTTAAGCAACCATCACAATGTGATATGAGGAAGTATTTCCTTTAACAAAACAATTTTTGTGTGTGCAGAGAAGTTGGAATTTCTCAGATTTTGTCAGGACAAAAGGAATTTGTCACAGCTATTTCCAACATGAATAGATAATATGGAGCGTGAAGAAAATATGTTTTGATGTAGGTTATTTTTACACAGACCAGTGTGGGAAAGTAGAAACATTTACTCAAGGAGTTCACTTAAGTACAGTTTTGAGATGCTTGTGCTCTACTGCACTAGTTCCTAACCTTTTTCCTTAAGAGACCCTTTTTTTTTGTCATTCAGTATACTCATGTCCCCTGACTAAGTGACATATTTTATAATTCATTCATAATATATTCAATGCATAACAATGATGGTAAGAGCAACTGATAAACTGTATCAATTTATTAACAGTGAATGCAATAAGTGAAGGAAGTTTTTGTAAAATGAGCAATTTGGATTAAATTTGAGCAGATTATTTCCTGTGAATATTACATCAGAGATTAGTTTTCTTGACATTTTAGTAACTTTTTATAGTTATCTTCCTATATTGTTATTTGTAAACAACCAGCCTTTCCTTTTTTGACAAATACATTTTTGTCGTCTCCCTGACACTTGGCCATTATTCTGTTAGGTCTGGTTATTTTAACTGCATACTTTTCAAATGTGGGATGAGGCTGTTCAGCACAGAGTGAAGGCTCTGTGAATAAAGTTTTTGTTCAACTCTTCACTGTGCTTTTGTCCTGTGAGATTTGGTTAACGTTTATATCTTAAATGATGATCTAAAATTTTAAAACAACAAGTTAATTTATGTTTATACTTAAAGCTTCATAGTATTTTTACTTTTTTTTAGTAAAAAAATTTTAGTATTTTTATATAGTATAATAAGTAATATAGTATTTTTACTCTTACACCTCAAAATTGAGAAGCCCTCAAAACCCACAGTGGGAGTCGAGACCCCCAGGTTGGGAACCAGTGCTCCATTGTGTATTTTATGCTACTTTGTGCTTCTGCTTCATTTCATTTTAATGGGATATATTGCACATGAAAACTTGCTGCCTACATTGTAATGCCTGAGTAATAATACCACTCTCTACTAGGCCCTTCCTCTGTCTTAGCAGAAGTATTTACTTTTGAACATTATACTCCTTAAGTAAAGTTATGAACGCAGGAATGTGAGGGTATTTTTTTCATTCTTGTATTGCTAATTTTACAAAATTAAAAGATATTGACACAGACTATACCAAGCAGCAACCAACAGGGCTTCAGAGTGAAGTGCCAGAAACTGCAGCTCCTCTAATGTCCACTTGAGGCTCACTCCAAAAGTGAGTTAATCTCCATAGACTTTAAGTTAAAGGGCCCAACTTAGAGCAGAAATAAACATTTTTACTGCCTGCTATGAAAACAGTTTTGGTCTCAATGGCTAGTTTCCCCTGTTATGACAGGGATTGATTTATATACTGTATATATATATTACTCACATTTTTAAATTTTATGACTTAATGTTATGTAAATGTAAGGGTGTGGTTGAGTGACAGGCTGTCTGCGAGGCGTTGCAACAGTATGTGAGTCAGATCCACCCCTCACTCCTCCTCAGCTCCACTCTCTCGTCCAAATATTGTCACTTCTGGCTCCAAAAAGTCAAGATTGTGACTGCCAAAATGCTAAACTCGAGGCTTTAAAACGGGAGTCCTCAAACTAATGGGTGACATCTCAGTGGCTTTGTATATCACTTTATACAGTCTGAACCTGCCATATGGCTCATTTTCTGCAAACAGTTTTTCTTTGCACTTCTGTTTTTTATTGTCTTTTGAAAACCATGATTTAAAAAATTAACATAATATTGTCACTTTTTCTATCCATTTACACATTTAAAAGTTATCTAGCATTCAGAGCTCTGAATGCAGACAAGGTTCAAAATCTATAATCACAGACATTTTTTGTGATCTCGCAGCTTCTTCAGTTTAAAGCAGTTCAGCTTTCATTTCTGCCAGTTTTTCAGATATTTACAGCAATTTGTAATATATTTCTGCATTTTCAGCTATATATTTCTACATTTTCAGCCATGGTTTAACACTGATTTCAGCTCTAAGCATCCACACACACCGGAAATCCACCGGAAATGCATTTTCTAGTCTAGTTTTCTAGTATTTCTTGCCATGCTGCATTCCTTTATGATGTATAATAAGGCAGAAATGTCCCAAAGGTTATCAAGAGTATCAGCAATGTGTTGTGTAAGGCCTCGTCATCGTGTATACACTTACGCCTGATGATGTTTTAGAGAAGTATTTTGATAGAAGTGGAAGGATATACTCTCTCGCTTTCTAGTCAAGAGTTAGACAAACGTGAAGTATAGCCAGCAGCTGGTTATCTTATTACAGTAAAAAAAAACCTACATATAGCACCTCTAAATCTCACTAACACGTTATATCTCCCTTGTTTGAACAAAAACCTAAAATTAAAAACCTCAACTTGACATTTCTTGGGGGCAATGGGTAATATCCTGTAACCTGGTAACTTCTGGATTTGCTAAATGTGGCGTTTAGTTGGGAAATTAAAAAGTACATAACACTTTCAACATGCTTAGTCTAAATCTCTTACCATGTAAATATCTCACTGTTTTACTGAGCCGATGCATAAATATTTTTTTTTTTTGGGAGGGGGTAGAATTTTTCTCAGATGACGATTTCATGTTTGGGAGGTGAGAAAGTTAAAATAATACTAGTGAGGCACATAAACACCCAGTTTTCTGTGTCAGCTTGAAGTTTAGATTCCTCGAACGTACACACACATCCTGTTACGACTGTGTTGCTCACAGGCCTGAAATTCTTTGGAAAACTATGATAGGTGAAATTCCCACGCTTTGGGCATCCTCTCTTCGCATTTTTTGGCGCTTAATAAGTGTGGGCAGCTGTCCAGTCTGTGTTCCTGCTGGGCCACCGACGGTCTGGGGATCTTTAGAGAGGTGACGTCTGCACCACTTCCAGTCAGGACCCTCCACCGTTTGTTCGTGCTATTGTTGTGGGCAGGAAACTGCGAGAGGCCCTCCATTGTCTTGGCACAAGGTTTCAGAGCAGAAAGTGTTACTTCTCTGAACCACTGAGAAACTCAGGAAATAAGGAGGGTGTAAACTGAGGGGCAGCGTTGCATGTATTTGAATTCACTTTTATGTCAGTTATTTCACTATCTATGTATTTTATGTGGCATCCTTTATGTTGAAGACAAATTTCTCCAGGGACAGATAAAGTAATAATGAACCTTGAATAACAGCACATGGCACTGAAAGAATCCTTGGAAGCTGTTTCCAATATAACTCAACTTTTAATAGGGATTGTGCTCATTGTTTGAGTATTTATAGGTTACAGTTACAAAAACATTCTTGCACAACGGAGATCTGTAAGGCCAATTATTTTTTTCATAATGTGCTCATAGCTTAAAAAAAGTCTGTACATTATAGAAACCTTTTTCTTTTTCATACATTCTACTAATTTTAATGTGAGGGTAATTTTTTTGTACTCATGTACAAAGAAATGTAAATTGTTAAGCAATAGTGTCATGAAATTCATAATCATATAGTTTTAATACTATATAGTACATTTTCATAAAATTTTAATATTTAAATATACTTTTAAGTTAAGTTTTTAGGTAAGTTACTCCACTGATTTAGCATTGCAAACATGTAACACTGTTGAACTCACGATGGACAGATTAAATGAAAAATACCAAAAAAAAAAAAAAAACAAAACGTTAAAACTGGTGCAGCAGAACCAGAGATATCTTTTCCTTTCAACGCCTTCTCCATTCTTGTAAAAACCGTGTCCCACATTTTCATAGTGGCCAAAATAGGGATTTACAGCTTCTGAGTACATCATGTGATGCCTTCGGGGCCCAAAGGAACTTTTTCCCTATAGACTTACATTCTAAAAGAGACAGTGACATGTATCAGTGGATACATTTTTTTGAGCACCACCACCCCTGCCAACCAAAATTTGATCCATTCAGTCTGATAACATTTGGAAAGTCTGGAAGAGCCGCACAACTGAACCATTTTATCCCTGTTCAATTTAGCAGAGCACTATACTGGAAGTAGTCGATTTGGCAGGCAGAAAAATGAAAGTAGTGCTGATCATTTAGGTAATTTTGAACTAGGCAACTGGGATGTTTTTGGCCTCATGTGCAACTGAGCATCTTTCATATGAATGAAAGGGATCTTGCCTCCAATGTAGTATCCACTTTAAAAACTTGGAAGGGACCACCATGTAACTCCATCGCCGACAGATCAGTTGTGAGATTTGAGTTTGGTAGTGATGTAGCTAAAAGCTGCCAGCCTCCAGCAGAGATGAGCAGCTACAGAGGTCTAGAGACCACTCTTCTTTCTAACACCACACTTCCAGATTTCTTTTTGTGTTCAACACCAACCAACGCTGACTCAGCTGACATCATAAGCATCTCATCGGAAATTGCACAACTTTTTAACATATGCTGTAATCCTCCCTAAATTCCTACTAAAGTATTAATGCGAATTTATACTTCATTTTTCTTTCTTTTCTTTCTACACATTGCATGAAATATTGTACCTTTTACCCAGCTGCATTTATCTAACACCTGTAGTTGTTTGTTACTTTGCAGATAAAATAATGAGATGATATTGTAGATAATATCATCATGTACAATAGGTAATCAAATACCTCTTTTTCTACCAACTATAACATTAAAATGCCCTTACAAGTATATTTTACTCATTATACTTAAGTAACATTTTGAAAGCATGTTTTTACTTGTAATGGAGTATTTTTGCATTGGGGTTTTGCTTATTTTACCTAAAGTAAAGGATCTCAGTACTCTAACTTCAACACAACTTGGAAAAAAAACTTCAGTTATTTATTGAAAGTGCCCTTGATTGCAGTTTATTTTTCCTGCTTTATATCTGAGAAGAGATACCAAACATATTTGAGATTGTAACTTCTCTGTTTCCTTTGCAGCGTTTTGACCTGGTGCGACGGTCCAGGTCCAACATTCCTGCGTTACATAAGAGTGGACTGAAGTCAATAAGCTGTGAGTTCTTATTTGTGTTTCTGATTTCACTGAAGTAGATCTGAACATACTGTTAACTGGGGGTGAAAGCATTGCCAACACACACACACACACACACACACACACACACACACACACACACACACACACACACACACGCCACCAACACAGCTGTGTCACATGTTTTTCCCATTCTGCCAAGAAACATTTATCCTCTTCTCTCTCCTGACATGAAGTTTCCACTTTTAGTAAAATGTCAGGGTCACTTTTCCTTCCTGGTTTGAGTGATACTTCGTCTGTAACCTGACACCAGGCATAAGTCAAAAACAATGATCTCTTTACAATGAGTAAATGCCCTTCCTTTTTCACCACGCAGCCAAGAGCGATGACACTGAGTAACCACAACGCAACAAGTTTAATCTGACATGACAGCGGCTCCCCAGCATCTAGCTATTTGTCTAGACGTCTCCGTAATTTGAAGTGGTTTGCAGCAATTTATTAGGACTCATGAAGTCACTGTCTGTGGTCGCCTCTCGTCTCTGTCTTTCCCTTGCTGTTTAGAGCAATATGGTCAGCTCCAAAGACAAACATCCAAACCTCTGCCTAGGGCTTAGGGAGAAGAAAATTCGTCTAACTCTCTCTGTGTCCCATGAGGAGGCCAGATAATGATACGCTGGCAGGGCAGATTGCAGGGTTGCCATCGGGCTGGAACTGTAAACACAGCGGAGAAACCTCGTTAGGACATTCCAGAAAGGTCCTCAACTGGGAATTCTTGGAAGAGCTTCTCTGTGTTTGCATTCTTCTTTGGGACGGCAGCGCTAACACAGTCTCCTGTGATCACTGCCCTGTCCCGAGTGAGAATTTAATGAGGAGGAATGAAGGCGAGCAGATGTTGAGCATTTCTCTGCAAACTGTGAACTGTGGTGACGCAGGTACATTTCAGTACAATGGATGTTTACCTCCTATTTTCTGTTTCTTTAAACACTGCGTTTAAAGTGAGACTATGTAACTTTTACTGGACAGTGGACACAAGTTACAGTCGGGAAAAAAAGCTAAACCAGTGCTTTGCAGTTATCGTACCAGTAGCACAGGTGGAAAAGATCTTTAAAGCCGGCAAAGTCAGTGTGCATTTTAAAGCAATATGTAGTGTAAGCCACCATTAGCTGCTGATCATACCCAGGCCTCCAGGAAGTATGCCTGGCTTTGAAGCCAATTTTTGTAGAGGCCATAAAGTCGATTTACATCCGTCACGTAATGCCATGTGGCCCAAAAACACTTTTTCCCATCGATTTACATGGCAAAATGCTCTGATAATGTTTGGAAAGTCCAGAATAGCCATATGATTGAATCATTGTATCCCCATTCAAGTTAGCAGAGTGCTTAATGAAAAGAAACCAGAGAAAAATAGAAAAATATAGTGCCCATGCTCAAATTGCCCGCACAGTGAAAAAATGGAAAACATCATTAGGCTAGTGTTATACCCCACACTATAACTTTTTTGGATTTTTGCACCACTGAGCAGCTTTCATATGAATGGACTGCATTCCTCCCCCATTGCTGTATCCACATCTCTTTATACATCCATAGTTACACCCTTAGTAGCAACTGGGGGGCCGAAAAATGAAATGTTCAGCCAACACGGAAGTGCCAAAAACTGCAGTTCCTTGAATGGCCACTTGAGGCTGGCTCCAAAATCCATAGACACCCATGTTTAAATGCGTAACTTTACAGCAGATATAAACATGTTTACTGCATGGTACAAAAAACGGTTTTGGTCTCTATAGCTAATTTTAGCATTCATGACAACTGTAAAGGGGAAGAATTTATATAACTCACCCTTTTTATATTTTCTTAAGGCTGAACACATAATTGGGCGAGGGTATGTTACGTGACAGGATGTCTGCGAGGTGTCACCACAGTCGATGAGTTAGACTGCTTTACTATCTTTCAGATCATTGTTTTGGTTTATGACCTGCACCTTAACTGCTGGCTTGGTGTTGCTGAAAATCAACCTTATTTTCAACAGTTTTAGTTAAAAAAAATCTCTAAAAACCATTCACTGTATAAATAATGGATGTAGTTACTGTGACATCACCTATTGGTATGTGGACTCCAGCAAGTTCAGCATTTCAGCCATTATCATCTTGATTTTTTGCATACGGAAGTGACCATATTTGGGCGAGAGATTTGAGCTGCGGAGGAACGAGGGTCTGGCCACGAAGTGTAAACTGTAGAGATGCCTCATAGACAGTCTGTCACTCAAGTGGTCCTACCCTTAAAAAGCATATGTGTTACGTACTTTGGGCCTTAATAAAATGTAAACGGGTGAGTTATATAAAAATGTATCCCCCATATAACTGAGACCATAACTGTTTCTTTGTACCAGGCTGTAAACATGTTTATATCTGCTTTAAAGTTGGGGATTTTAACATGGGGGTCTGTTGGGAGTGAATAATTTTATACACTTTGCAGCAGGCTTCATTTTTCATCCTTGGAGGATGCCGCTTGCTAAAAACAACTGTATACTACCTGCAAAAAATCGAATATATCTGCTTTAAATCCTCAAACACGTTCCATTGTAAAACACATGAAATCAAACTAGCCAATATGACTATGAAAAAACAAAAACTCATTCAGATCATCAAAGTAAAATTTTGGGTGACTGTTAAACGTGTCAATCTCTATAGGTCTATTTTTATGACAGATGTTTTATTTTACATCTTTGCGTCACCCAAACTGCACAACCCACAGTGTTGAATTTAAAAAGGTCATCCAAGCACAAAGGTGAACTCAGTGTAATACGTTGCATTTTGAAACAGTCACAATATTTTGTGGATTTGTTCTGAAAAATTTCAAGTTACTGTAACAAATGTAATGTAGCTGAAGTCATGTCACTATCCTGAACACGTGGAACATTTAAAAAAAAGGAGATCAGATAACTCAGATGCTGATTGTAAAAATATCTTTGTGTTGCTTAAAAAAATTGTTGTTATGCTCCTAGTTTTTTTCTCAAAAACTGAAACACTGGGGAAAGTGTTGTTATTTTTACGTCATTATTATCTCAGTGAGGTTGAAATAGATGTTGACATTTTCTCCGCATCAGAAAAAAGTTTGGGTCAGCTGTATTGAGATTTATATTTCTGGTCAAATGATAATACCAGATCAGTGACAGACATGATAAATACATAAATCAAAAACATGTTATTGATTCTGCCATTGTTTTCCAAAAGCACGAACTATACAATGCAGACACAGCTGATTTAATCTATCTGGGTCAATGCACAATGTGACTTTTCAATAACATTAAAACGATTCAAATGATTTTTTTCCCCATGTCATATTATTGGCCATTTGAATTAGTCTCAGAATAGATACCCCCCAGCCTTAAAAATAGACAGTCTGTGTAAAACAAGACAATGATCGTCTTTTAGTCGACACAATAGTGTCTTTGTGTGTCAGCAGACACGTCCAGGCCCTCAGTTGCAACCATTAACATATCTCGCAGCTGAATCATCATCACTTACTGGTAGTAACGCCAAAGCTTGAAGTCATCTGAAAGATAATGGATTTTTCCAGTTGACACTTTTAAAAAATGATTTGCACAATAGTCCTACAGCAAGCAGAAGAGCAAGCTGCCACAGAGGAGGTTAACTACTTGAAAGGTGAAAAATAACAGAAAAAAAAGGAAAGGAAAAGAGTGAGACAAAATAATAATAGTAATTATTGCTCGACATGAACTAGGAATTTCTGCCTCTATTGGCAGAAAGGGTTTATAAAATTCATAACTCTGCTCTCTTTTATTTCAAGATATTTTTGGGGGCTCTTCAACTTTATTTGATAGGACAGCTTCAAGTGTGGTGGTTGCCAAAATCCATCAACACCCACTCATCCAAAGTAGCCCTGAACGGACAAACCAAACACTGACTCTGTCATTAGGAGCTACTAAGTCCTACACAGTTGATCATTAATATTTTAGAGATAACATTTTACATTGACACATCAGCCGATTTTTTTTTTTTTTCATGACAAGTACAGGTAGGAAGCTTCTGTGCAAGCTGACACTCTTTGGCAGTCACTGTTGTCCTAGTCTTTTTGGAGTGTCCCACACCGTTGGCCCTCATTGGCCCTTTTCAGACCTTGTCAGACCTTGTTGGCTCTTGACAGGCTTTTTTCAGCCAGTTAAGTGTGGAAACAGCTTTGGAGACGGCAATGAAATCACTCTGACTGGCAGTTCAGCTCACTGCACAAGAAGAGAAACAGGTGAGGAAAGTAAACAAAGGGCTGACATCAAAGGGAGTAAGACCAATATGATCTTATTATATAGAGTAAAATTATTTTTTTTAACCATTGGGCTCTTCAGCAGAAATGTTTCCTTGTGTTTTTGTTTACTGGCGCATATTGAATATGATCGTTTCTTCTAACATTGGGTTGTGTTGTTAATGTGCTTACTGGTTAACTAGCATCAGGTGGTCTTCTGGTTTCCCATTTTGAATGACAATTACAGACATCCGCCGTCTGCTGTTAAAAAGTTAGTTATTTCCTCGTACACAGATGCAGAACTTACGTGCTGGTTGGCAGTCAGTTGTAGTCTTAGTGGTATGTTCTACTTTTTGGCCATGACACAGGCAACATGAGGCAATGCAACAGTTGGCTTTCATTGCTGTTATTTGATGGCAGTTTTTTAGTATCTCGCCCTTAACATGCATGTGTTGCTGGACTGGTTTACAACAACAAACAACAGAGAAGTGCACACTACAACATACTCTGAGGCAGTGTGACTTCATTCTCTGATCAGGACGTCATTACTACACTTTATGTGTACATAGAAAATAGTGTTTTGCTGCTATATTAATGCCCTGAATATCTCATTCAGAATCTTGAAATTGCAACCACCTATATTTTATGAATGCAGTGCAATATAGTATAAAGTTAAAGAGTCAAAAGAGTGTATTTCTTAAAAAACTGTAAGTCAAAAATGTGGAATGTTTCCGATGGCTGTACAGTTTGATTGCACAATGTAACCTTGGGGTGTTGCACAATGGTAGTGTGGCAGTTGTAGGCGTGCAAATAGCTGAAAAGTAAAAAGACATAAGGTCAATATTTGTGGTTCATATTTCATCTGCAGATCAAAACGTAATACACCCTCATTAGAGATAGTCCTGATACACCGAGGAGATACCCTGCTGTTACTACAACACGTACCAGACTGCAGTAACACTGTAAACTGTGACATCATGATCACATTTACTGCTTATTTCAGAGTTGAGAGCTTAAATCAGCCGCCTACAAATTTCCATCCTGACCCCCCTTCCAGCCCACTACGTCCATCACCTACCTGCTCGCCCTCACACTAAACTGAACCCTCTCACCCACCCCCACCATACCCCCCCGCTCACCATCCCAGCCCACATTCCCCTCATTGCTTCTGGACCATGGAAAGCCCCTGGTACATTTTCAGAGCTGCTGAGCCCGTATACAGACACAGAGCCCCTCTCTCTCTCTTTCCACAGTGCTGCCGGCCAAAGCCAGCCATCAGATCACATGCTATGTGCAGCCTCAGCAGCAGAGGAGCACAGCTATTTGCTGGGGGCACACATGCTGGGGCCCGAATGAATGACTGGCATTCTGGTGACCTCCCAGGATGGCGGGCGACGGCAGGGGTTGAAGGCTGTTTTAGGACAGGGTGTCATGGCTTGTTGCTGTGTCATTCGTCTGCGGTAGGCATGTTGTCTCCGGGGCCGAAGGCTGCAAAATGTTTTCACTTGGGCAGCCTGGGCTGGTATTTATAAAGGGCCTCAAAGCTATGCCTCGGAGTAACGGTGCACAGTGTGGTGCAGATTTGCCCTGAAGACTGGAATGGCTGAGATTTAAGTGGATCTAAAAAATGTAAATGTTTTTCACTCCACAAAATGAGTAAACGTCCAGCTGCAACCCCTTTGGCGAATAGTGTTGGTTGTACAACTTTATGACGTTTTTCCTTCTTGACACTTGACCTGTCAAGATTCCTGTGACATACCAGAAATACAGTTAACTTGGTGCAAAGCTATGCGTGTAGTTATGTGTTAACTCAAAGAGAACTGGAAGAAGGCAGGAGAAATAAGGGGATGGGAAGAAAATGGAAAAGGGAACATCATTACAGTGACACTCAGCTATTTGCCCTCAGCACTGTATGAGTAATACGTCTGGGAGCAGAGGCCAAATATTCAGCGTGTTTTGAGAGAAAAAAGAAACAGTGAAGTTGCTATGGTGATGTCAACATGTAAATCTCATGTGTTAAAGGTGCAACATGTTAGCGTTTTTTCACCCAATAGCACAAAAACAGGGTTGTTGATGAATACCTTAACCATTAGTTCAACAAATCAAGAAGATTTCTAGTTCACACAAGATGTGTTTTTATGTATGAAAAAGCAGAGCAGAAAGCAGCTTTTTCAAGCATTTATTGTGTTGATGTGAACTTTTTACCAGGCATTTCTATTGAGTATCTTCTCTAATTAGCTTGTTTGCACCTCTCTGTTGTTTAGGTGACTTGTGACGACTCTGAAAGTGTGATGTATTGACAGCATTGTACTCTAAAAGCTTCCAGTCACATGGACCTGCACATCTAATTGTAATCTTCCTTTCACTTTTAAATGCTGGTAACACTGACTTACACACAGCAAAGCCAATACACAAGAGGACTTCTCAGATATCATCACTGACAAGAAAAATGTGGATTTTCCAGTTCTGCAGGGAGAAAACGTTGGCTGCATGTGCCATGTGGTCTCTATGAAAACACACCTCAACATCATAGTTGGGATCAACTGAAGCATTCAAATATTTTAAATTCAAATCATGATAATCATTTAATTGTAAAAATCTACTACAATTGCATTTTTGCAAGTTCTCAGCAGTACATTATAATAATACACAATAAAAAAACCAGACTTTAGTGCTTTCTTTCGATTGTTTAGATGAGAGGATTGACAGCACTTCCATGTGTAGATGTGAGAGTGATCTTCTCATCTAACTCTTGGCTAGAAAAGTGGATAAGTGTATTCCCCAAATGCCGTTCTGGGCAACATCCTGTGCACAGAATCAGATTACTTTGATATTACAGTCAGCTTTTGACAGAGGTGGGAGTAAGTCACACATGTGGAAGTCAGGCACATTCTCAGCCCAAACTTGTCCAATACCAAATCTTGGTCAGTGGATTTACACATCAAACTTGATGCTTTAGGTTTAGGCAACACATGCACATGGTTCAATTTAGAAAAAAAACATGATCTTTGGATTAAAATAAGCATGTTTGTTACCAACGTAGTCTAATGTCACATGACATATCGTAGTACATACTGCACAGCACTTTGTCAATAAATCAGCTGGATAGACTTTTGGTTTCTGACCGGACACAAACAGCGGTCTCCTTACTCCAGAGTCTGTTTGACCCTCGCCTCCCCTTCCCATCCGCCCTATGTGGACTTTCTCATTCTCTATACTACGACAGTTGATTAGGGTGTCAAAAGATGCCACCACCCAGTGCATCTCATCCTGCTTCTTAACGGTACCTCATGTGTTGGTATCTGGCACTGAAGGGCCACAGACCAAGTGCTCAGATTTGACAGTGAGACAGAGTTGGCAAGTCAATGCAAATCTCGAGTCTTAAACTTCAAGTCTCAAGGAAGTCCCCTTCTTAAGTTATTGTGGCCATTAATTAAGTAAAACAAGTCAAGTCATATAAAATTTTGATGATCTAGAAAACTAACCTTCTATAAATTAAGTTAGCTAAAAAGATGCATTTCTTTGTCAGTTTTGTAGTTGCGGATGAAGTTAGATGTTGCGGTGGTCATGTCAAGGATTTTTGAGCTGTAGACCTTGTATGCCACTGTTCTCGTTTCAAGTCTAAGTCTAAATAAAGTCTTGAGTCGTGAATTCCAGTTCAACGTCAGGTCCCGTCTTATCAGTGTTAGTTGAGTAGTTCTGAAGTCTTCAGCTTTTCGATTCAGCCCGACTCGAGTTAAGTCATGTGACTCGAGCCCCTCACCGCTGGCTATGGAAGTCAACACAACATAACCTGACCCTGTTGACTGCTCTACACGTCTGTTTTGTCATCTTTGTACACTTAACACATTCATCTGTTGTGACTCACGTCTGAAGTCTCATTGCTATGAACGTCTGGAAATCCCCTTGAATGCGGCTTGACGAGCTACAACACGCAGCGATTTCCAGACTCTTAACTTTAAACAAATATTCAACTCGCGGACTATTTATTCTCTCTGTGTTTGCTCCTCACAGGTGTCCTAATCAAGAATTTAGTTCAGATCATGTTTTGCCCACTTGCCTTAACATAAATTCATGTGTAAATCAACCCTAGCATCACAATCAAAGCTGTTGTGAAATACAAATGCATGGGAAGCTTGTCATCAGTGGTTTCCTGAGAACAGGATACCACTTGAGCATAGCGCACCTTATCCTTGTCTATTGTGTACTGTGTGAATGAGGAAGCCGTCCGTGGATGTGAGAGCCAAGCAGAGGAATCCATCCCACTCCTACCAACACTATCAGTTACATTCCTCACCAATCCTGCTGTATCAGATGACCTTGTCTGCTATTCTATGTCGTTCTTTCCCACACGGCCCGACACTGTAACGTGCATCCCGTTCTATCCTGTCACTTTAACTCTTGTCTAAAGCCAGATACAGTCATTTCACTCTCAGATCATCCCTGAGTCCAAAATAATCTGAAGACTATATGACAAAACAAAAAGAAAACATCTGAGAGATAAAAAAAAAAAAAGAGACAGAGAGTCAAACATCTTGTTGTTTGGTCTTCAGTTTAACAACATGTTTAATCTCTCTCTCTTTAATCTCCTATCTAAAGTATGACAAGTGAAACAGCCGTTAGTCCATACAATTTGTCCTGATTCATAAACCATAACAGATTGCTACAGGAATGAGTCCTAAAACCTGCAAATGAGTTCACATTTTTGCAGCCTGAAATAAGGTATGTGGTTAACACAAGCTTAAGAGACTTTCGCTTTTTTTTTCTATGACTTCTATAACCCATCAGTAAATACCCCTCTGTGAACAAACTTTTATGTGTCCTAAAAAAGGCGGTTGCTAACAAGTAGCTAAATGAGACTACAGAACGTCATCACACAGCTGTGCCAAACATGGCTTTACAGCCCTGTTGTGGTGGCAGTTATAGTGTAGTTTGTTTATAGCCTTATGTTAAGTTTTTTTTACTACTGGTGATTACATTTAGGCTTCAAAAATCCTGAAAGTGGTGTTCGTTTGTGAAGATTATCTTGCTGAAATGTTTGTTTGCCACAGAGCTTATTTTCTGCCATAAACCAAAATCCAATGGAAAAATCCCATCGGCTTTTTGATGCTGGTTTCTGTGTTGGTCCACTTCATCTCTGAAACACTCTATTCACAACCTTTTAAGAGGAAATCTCTGATGTTGTTGATGTCTCAGAAGACAAAGGCCATATATTTTTTTGGTTGATGGTAAGGTAATAGATTGTAATTTTAGTCATATAGAGTTGTTCTTTGTAATTTTATTACATCTCTTAGAAAAAGGATGATATGACCAAGGGCCTCATCTTTTTCACTGTCATTGTGTCTTTGCATTTCCTGCATTACGTGACCCGCTCACTAATTTGCTAAATACTTAGGCTTGGTGGCCTCTAGAGGGAAACAGCAGAGTCCGCGTTGCCGTTGCCTTGCAGTGGTGCTTTCATGACATAACAACTTAAACGTGAGGATATCATGCAGCCTACACAGCTTCCCATGTGGAACCACAAGCTCATGAGCTCTATTTGAAGGCAGCGCCAAAAAAGGCCGTTGCTAACAAGTGGCTAAGTGAGACTAAAGAGGTTGTCGGGGAAGTTAAACAGCATCATGCCAAACAGCAAGATTAGTGGCGGTGATGTTGGTGTTTTGTGACTGTGGTGCAGTTTGTTTATAGCCTTATGTTAGCTTTTTATTTTTGGCAATTGCATTTAGTAGTGTTCATTTTTGAAGATTATCTTATCCAATTTTAAATCATCCCAGAGTAAAAAAAAAATAAAAATAGACCTGAATTACAATGTGTGTGTTGAGTAGTAGCCTCCATTGTTTGGAGGATGTATTGTTTTGAATATCTTGATGTGGTTAAACTATTGTTGCTCTTCTATCACAGAGTTACAGCCCTCTTCATCATGTGTGGTACATATCTATACATGGAAGCCTCAGCTTCAGCAGTTCATATTTAGTTAGGAGGAAGACATGATTTAGATGTTAGGGCTGGTTCATGGTACACTTGAAAATATTACTTGTATTCTATATGTGTCAAGTAAAGGGAGTGTGTTTTGACATAAAGGTTGATTGAGTGGACAATTACAGCACTATCTTTAAGTTAAGCTCTTTAATTACATAGAGACAGGATGTGTTTATCCCTATATATTGGGCCTGAAAGATGTATTTTGAAAGTGAGGAAGTAGAAGAATACAGTTCAGGCAAGTCCAAACATGAGTAATGAATTCATAATTTACAATACTGAGATAAACCTTAGAGCCTTCTGGGAAATTGTCAAATTGGACTTTACCTTTTAAATATTAAGCTGCATGAAATTGTGATAGTCAGACTAAAACTGCAGTAGACATAAAATGTGTCATATTTTTATTATATTGTTAAATCAGCCTGGTCTCACTTTCAGGGCGTCAAAATACACCTCTTGGGCAGTTTCCCTGACATCACGATAATCACGCTGGGGTCACCATTTACCTTTTGCATGTGATGCATTGAATTTTTCACCAACTCCATTGTAAACCTGTCTGCATCGTTGCAGATGCTAAGAGTAACAAAGTTTAAAAAGCGTGAAAGTCCACCCAGGGATGTGTCCAACAAGCACCAGACTTTGACCCAGAAGAGCAGTGTTTGAGACCAACAAACAACATTGGTTGTGGCGTTTGTGCCCCCTAAAACCAGGTGTTTTGTAGTGACATTCATGATGTTTTCCTAACCGTAACCAAGTAGTTTTGTTCCCTAAACCTAACCTAATCGCCGACCCTTTTTAACCATCATGTCCTTATCACTCAAAGCCGGCTGTTTGTGAGTGACACGCCACTGCCTTTCCAACCGTGTTGGTGCCACTCAAAGCCGGGAGCTTCATGGCGACATCTATGATCTCTGTGATTACAACCAAGTAATTTTGTTGCCTAAAAATAACCACTGATGCCTCTTTCATCAAATTACATCAGATCACGATCTCAGTTGTTTTTCACCAACCGGTCCCTGCTTTTCCAGCAACTTTTGTGGCACCAAATGTGGGTGGATTGAACTAAAACATTATCGTTTTCTAATTTTAACCAAGTGGTTTTTGTGCCTAAATTTAACCGCACATTCACCACAGCACTGTTGACAAATGTCATGTATCCAAGGTTTACAGAATTGTGCATTTGTTTTTCTGGGGATTCGATTGTCTTACTGCAGGGAGAGTTTTTTTGGTTTGTTTGGGGTTTTTTTCTGAGAAATGGGTTTCAGTCCAATTGGACATTTTGGGGGGTAATGAAGTTTTGGAAATTTTGGGCCTTTGGAGCAATGAGCAGACCCCCAAAGGTTGATGAATAGAAAAGAGATCTTGTGCTTATTTTATTATTTTTTTATTTATTTAAACTTCGTACTGGAGGCACATTGATGAATTAGAAATCAGTGAAGTTGCATAAAGTTTGATCAAAGAGCTTATTTAAAACAACAGAAATGGTTGTTTGTCCCTTTAAGGGCTCCCCCTCTTTTAACACACACAGAGATGTTGTCTTCCTGCCTCCCTCCCTTTGACAAAGACATTTTTATACTGACTTTAACACACGGCTCAGATGAGTAAATTTAGACTCAGACTGTTTCCAATTGTGTAACTGGTAGTTTGACTCTCACTGTTGCCTCATTTGTGCTCATGTTTCCACCAAAACCTCAGAAGCAATATGATTTTACTGTGTATAGCAACAACACAATTGAGTTTTATTTTCCTCAAAGCCACTTTTTTCTGCACAAACAGGGAATAACTCATGAAATGTTAAGTTTTGTCTGCTTTGGGGTCGTCTGCAGACAGTCACTGAGGAATTTTTGTGGCACGCCATTTTAGATGTTCATCTCCTGTAATGACTTTTTGAAAGCCTCCATAATTTTCAAAGGGTCAGCCTCACATTCCTTTGGAAGTTCACAGGAAGTGTGGCACAATGGAGGACAAAATGGCCAGAGGCGTTGTCTACCAGCACACACACAGAGGGAGTAGAGGAAGTAGTGAGGTGGTGTTAAATGACACCACCAGACTTTTTAAAAGGTGGAGTGTGCTGCTTCACAGTTTGGATCTGAAGGGGAAATGCAAACATGTTCCACTCTGCTGACCAGTCGCCTCCATGTGAGTGCCGCCCACAGAGACGCAGTGTCTGCATGTTTTTTAAAAAGAGCCCTTTTAAGAGTACGCAGCATCTGAAACATGACGGGAATGTGTGTGTGTGTGTGTGTGTGTGTTTAATTAAGGAGCAAAGAGTCAGAGAGATGATGTGGACACATACCATCAGCCGTTCGATACCAACTCATGTATAGATTTTTAGATTTAATGAGATAATCAGCCCGAGGCCAGTGGCCACATACTGTATAAAAATCAATGACTGTTGTGCTTTGATTGAGTGATTTAGTTTGCATGCTTGCTTAGTGGTCTGCTGCAGGCTTCTGGAGGGAGAGAGTGGATTATGCACAGGCAGGAGAGCATCTGTAACCCTCCCTGATTCTTTCTTTCTCCGCTGCCCAAAGACATGATTAGTCTGTTATGACTAAAATCTCTGCTATTTAAAGGGCCCACAGTAAAAGTCAGTGTCCCCGGCTAAAGTCCTCAGTATAGCAGCAGTTATGTCCAAGCGGGTAATAAATAGCTTCGTCTTGTCTTTGGGTTGGACAGAAATAAAGCCTGTCATAAAGATTTGCTTTCCCTCCGGGAGGGAAGTTTATCTTCAAGGAAACAAAATTGGATGTTGCACAGTGTTGTGGTGTAATCTATCATCTGGAGAGGGTGCAGAAAAATATTAAACTGTGTGAGCATTGAAATGACTTAAATGTCCAGTGTGTTGGATTTAAGGGGTATATTGGAAGAAATTGAATATAATAAGCATGTTTTCTTCACTGTGTGATCATCTGAACATAAGACTTGTTGTGTTTTTGCCTTAAAATTAGCTGTTTATATAGAGAGTGAATTCTTGTCCACAGAGGTCAACATGTAGTGCTGCCATGTTTCTACAGCCCTTTTAACACAGAGATTGCACTATTGGGCTGCTTCTAATGGGGCATTTCCACCAGCAGGTCAGATGGGTTCAGTTCAGTTCAGATTGGAACGCATTTTTCTGCATTTCCATTGTGAAAAAATGTGGATGGTACCGTTCGTTCCTTTGGAACTGTCCCCATTTTTTATCCCCCCTCTGCTCAGGGTACCTAGCACGCAGATCTGGTACTAAAAGGTGGAGGCAGAAACGCTGCAGTCAGTTTATCGGTCAGTAGAGTATCAACACTGCGCTCAGGGATGAGCTGTAGCTGGTGTAACCACTGCTCATACTGTGACAATTTCTTAAAACATTAGTAAAGTCTAACTAAAATGAAAGGATGTTTCACAGCTTCTAGCAGCAGCTGTAGACTGAGAAAAATGATTTATTTTACTGGGCCGACGGCTGGCAACTTTGAAGGTGTAACGTTTACTCAATGCGTGAGTTAATGACATGAATCCATAAACACATCTTAAATTTCATGTGTGGATCTTCAAGTGTTTAAAAAATGTACATCAATTTTGACCAGATTATGTGAACTGCATATACTCTGATTCTCATTTGGAGAAAAAAATGCGCGGCACTCTATCTCGTTTTTGCGACGGCCACTGTAGTTAAAACCCTATCTGCAAAGAGTAGCAACCAAGAAACACTGATTTATAATGTGGAACTACTTTATTCCATATTTTTTACCAATTTAACAACCTGGTCAGTTTGTTTTGGAGAGGAAGAGACCTCTGCGGATAAGTCAGCTCCTGTTAAAAATCTCATGAACAATAAACACTTAAGGAAACCTAATCCTGAGACATTTCAGCTTGTTGCAAAGTGCAAGCCTTACCACTAGACACCACCAAATCCACCTAAATCATACATATTTTACATACCCACGTTTGGCTGTTTACACTCACACAGTACATCCTCAGTTATGTTGCAGTGTTTTTTACCAGGATCCTGAGGAAACTAGTAGCACTGTTTGTATTGCTGAAGGCCATGTTGAGCCCCCTTTTTAGGGCCTTCCTTACATGGTTCAGCTCCATCAATTCTCTCCGCAGAGTATACTGTATGGTGATATTATAAGAACATTTTTCTTCCATTTACAGAAAAAGAAGAAAAGAGTAAAATTAGCACTTTTGGTTGATATTGGTGAGAATTGAGAAGTTTCCGAGGCAACAAGCTGCTAGCAACCAGGCAAAAACACAACCAATAGGGAAACCACAGTACGCCAGGAGAGACACACACCAGGAAACTGACAACATTTATATTTAAAAGAAATAATTAAACACTGAAATATAACTCATCATTGTTTAAAAACAATGTTATGATTGTTTAGTTTAATAGACTATTTATGTAAAGTTTTTTGAAATATGCTTACATTATTTGATATGTGATGGAAGGAAGGTTAACTTTCCGCTCATGTGTGTAACGTTGTCCCAGCAGGAGGACAACCCCTGCATGTTTGAGATTTGTGCCCATGTGTGGCATTCCCCAGGCTCCGCTCTGCACCATGTAGTGCAATGTCGGGTACAAAGAGCCACTGTGTTTGTAGTGATGGGGCACACACAGACCTCGGATTCCAGTGGACAGCTGCCACACACCACACAGACACACACACACACACACACACACACACACACACACACACACACAGTCAAGGCATGCACAGCCTCAGCACACTTTCACAGATGAGGAAAGTTTTTACTTCTCCATGGTGTCCTGCAGTGAACACTCAGAGGTTGAATTCCTCTAGGACACCAACATTTTAGGAGTGCAAAGGTCAGAGTTGTAGAGCTCCCTCTGCCTCTAACTGTCACACATAAGACAATAAGAGGACATTAGAGAGACACATAATTAAATTAATTTACTCAAGTACAGTTTTCAGGTACTTGAGTATGTCCATTTCATGCTTCTTTATACTTCTACTGTACTACTTTATAGAGACAAATATTGCACTTCTCATGCCACAAAAATGAGAACAGTTTACAAAATATGAAACTTTATTATAGATTAAACAACAGTCGATAGAATAGATAAAATTAGCTCCACCTTGAACATGTTTAAGTAGGGTACTTCTTATTTTGAAAAATCAATAAGAAAGATTCAAGGTAACACTTTTATTTTACCAAATTGTGCTTATAGGTCAAAATTTCCATTTTATGTTGCTTTGTACTACATAAAGGGAAATTTGTTATTCATATAGTTAGATAATATTAATTGTGGTAATTTTCATTTTGTGTATCTTTGAGGTAATTTTGTGTCTCTTTGTCATCATTTTTGTTCCTCTGAGGTAATTTTATGCCTTTCTTTGTTGTTTTGTGTCTTTGTGTAGTCATTTTGTGTCTTTTTGTGGAAATTTTGTGTCTCATTGTAGGCATGTTGTGCCTCTTTGAGGTAATTTTGTGTCTTTTTGTGGAAATTTTGTGTCTCTTTTTTAGTAGTTTTGTGTTTCTTTGAGGTTATTTTGTGTCTTAGGTTTTTCTATATATTCATGGCCTTTTGTGTTACTTTGTGAGCTTTTTGTGTCTCTTCCTGGTCTGAACCTTTTTAATTTGAGTCACATTTTGCAGGTGAAGGCCAGGGGGACTGTGCCTTTGTTAGACCTTTCAGTAATCCATCCATGTATTATATAGCTTTGACAAGGGCCATTTTGCATAATGAGGACTATGACCTCGCGTGTTTTTAGTCATACTTTGGTACTTTTACGTCAGTTAAATTCAGAGTGCATGTATTTTACTTGTTATGGAGTATATTTTTATGGTGTGGTATTCAAACTTTCACTTAATTAAATGATCTGAATACTTCTGTCACCAATGGATAAGCTCATCAGACAAACAACCTCCAACGCTGAGACTTTTTTAAAGTCTCATAGTGAGGAGATCTTGCGCCAGAAAACAAGACAGATACCTCACAATTCACTGAGCATTAATGCATTTATCCTTGAAGCTCAAATGCCCTATGCTAAACTTCTTTTTAACTCCTCATTGGTAATGCTAAAGCGCATTGCAGCTTCCCTCCTCTCCCTCCCGTGTGGTTTTACGCTTTTGATCCCAGAGGGACCTCGCGTTTTACATTCCTGGCATTCCGACCTCAGTCCCTCCTCGGTTACTTATTATCGCCGCCTGCTCTCTCCACAATCATTTCACAGCGAGAGAGGACCGCGGCAGCCCGTCCGGGGGGAGGAACATGAGACACGTTTGACTCGAGAAAAACTCATGGAAACAGCGGAATTACTCTGAATTTTCACTTCGAGATCGAGATCAACGTTGCGTTATGATGAGAGCGTGAGCTGGTAAGAAGAGCGTCTTTTTTCTTTGCTTTCGCTCAACAGAAGAAAAAAAAACGATAACAAACATGATTGAAGTCGCTACATTGTAACTTTTTGCTTTAACTTTTGAGAATGTAAATTAGTTTTGATGGCATTAAAATGTATTTGTAGTGTTTAAAGTCGATAATTGTGCTATGAGATGAAGCTTTTTTTACAATGCGGTTTTGTGCGCTTTTGCTCCCCCGTGAGATTGGAATTTTTGGCGCATGCACTTTTTGCCTGCTGTGGAAAATGTCTCCACATCTCTGTGTTGTCGCTGTTGTTGAAGTATAGACTCAAGGCTACAGTGTTTTCATATTATGCTCTAGCTGAAACTTAATATAGACAGCTTTTATTTGTATTATGTGAAAAGAAATATGTGTACATAATATTAAAGTCTGTGTTGCAAGTGTTTTTGTAAATGCAAAGGCCTACATACCTTAAAAACAGCTATTCCTCTCTTTATAACTTAATCAATAGTATATATTTCAGATATTTAAGTTGTCTGGTGTTTGACTTTCTTCCCTCTATTCTGCCCTGTTTCAGGTTCACAACTACTTTATTTAAATATTTTCACAAATAAGAGAGAGCTTCACTGTCTTTAGAGAAGATAACAGCATACACAAAGCATCATGTCGTCCACTGAAGAGCCGTCTGGCACGGTCCTGCACCGGCTTATCCAGGAGCAGCTGCGTTATGGAAACCCCACAGACACCCGCACCTTATTGGCCATCCAGCAGCAGGCCCTGCGTGGAGGCAGTGGAAGCAACAGTGTACCCAGCAGCGGAGGCGACATGGGCAGGAGCCCACGGTCCTCTTTGGAGAGTCTCACCCAGGAGGACCCTCCATTCCCTCAACTCTCTGCCAGGCAGGAGCCCCAGGGCCAGGAGCATCAGGGCGATTATCACCACTCAGAGAGTGGCTACCAGCTGTACCAGCTGCATGGGGAGGAGCTGCCAACGTATGAGCAGGCCAAGGCGCATTCTCAGTATCTGGCCTCTCACTGGGCCCCTACAGGCCCCATCAGGCAGCTCCACGAGGGGCTCCTGCATGAGGGGGCCTTCCACGAAGAGGCAGATCTGATGGAGATGAAGTGCAGCCATGTGCGGTCGCTCAGTGAGCATCGCATGCAGATATCTCTGGAGAGGAATGATGCAGCTGCAAAAGCAGAGGCCATCAAAAGCACCTCCCACAGCTACCCCGAGCTTCCCTACTACACACAGCCAGGCCCCCAGAGCACCAGACAGAGCCTGGACAAACGCAGCCCGCCTCCAGAGTACTCAGCACCCATCCAGGGCCAAGGATTTATCCCCCACCAGGTCCAGGAGCCAGCACAGGCACAGCAGCACAGGTACAAAGCCAAATTCGAACATCATGTGTGTCATTGTGTGTGCATATTTTTTTTACTTTAAGCATTACATCATATTCTTTGGCATAGTTTTTGTACTACAGCCAGACTTGCAATCATTCTCCAGGACTCGTCATTGTGTTTCACACACGTAAAAACATACTTATTGATGTGAGTCACACCGTAGCCTGCGCACCGATTCGCTTCTTGAAATACTTCGAAAACAAGTCCAGCCCTGTAGGTGTTTGTAATGCCTGGCATAGTGGAACAGGATCGTTTCACATGCTTCTGTTGCCTTGGATGCTTTTACACAAGTATGTTCCTCATATAGGCCTTTACATTCTTCTCAGCCACTTGGAGTCAGCCTGTCTGCTCGTAGATAGATGGGAATAGAGTGATATTTCAGAGCTCAAAAATAAAGTGCACACAGCTTTAACTTAATCTGGACATGTCAAATGACACAAATTCAACTGCACAATTAAGATACAAGTTTGTTTTTTAACTTGTAGGTATGTCCAGTCTGGTCAGCCAGCTGAAGTCCCTTGCTATAGCACATTCACCAGCTTGCCACCTGCTGGTTTGGAGGAGCCCAACCAGGTGGAACTGCTGCTGATGGAGAATGAGAGGCTGAGGCAAGAGCTGGAGGCACACAGGGAGAAAACTGGCCGAATTCAGAAGGTAAGAAGAGGAATCCATGAGAGAAAATGTATTTATTGCAGCAGACATCACTCAAAGGTCTTATTAAAGGAGTACAAACACCCAAACATCCACTTTACCTAAAATCAATACAAGATAAGGGGTCGTCACAACATCCGGCACTCAATTTCAGGGAGAATGATTCCAAACTAATTTAGTTGCTGAGCAGCTAGACATTACCCTCCATCCCAGCCACCTGTCTGTGAAACACAACCCCAGTCAACAGTTGTCTCACCGACGTCCAACTCCAGGCACGCTCCCTCATCTGGACAGGACAGATGAGATCAGCAGCTGCTACCTTCCATACCACAGAGGCACAAACAGAGGTCACAGCCTGCTACTGTGTTTACACACTCCTTTCATTGTGGAGCTGACCTTGTGGAGGCCAGAGAGAATGTGTGTGTGTGTGTGTGTGTGTGTGTGTGTGTGTGTGTGTGTGTGTGTGTGTGCGTGCGCGCGCTTTAGTTCCAGAGAGGCCATAGATTTTGAGCGTAATCTAGGGCTTGTCAGACAGCAGTCGATCGGGTTGCGACCCGCACACACAGCTGATGGGGGTTGGGGTCCATGGCAGGTGGTGGGCTGCTGGTTTAAAAAGTGAAAGGTCTCTTTTGTTTTTCCACCTTCTCTCCTTTTTTTATTGCGTCTTTCACCAAACAGGCCTCAAATAAGCTGATTTTGTTAATTTTTATTTTTTTGTTCAACACGGTTGAAAGGCAGCTTCACAGACATTTGACACCTCAGCCACTCTTTGTAAAATCCACTCTGCTCTCTGCTGGAGTTATGTCACATGGTCCTTGCCTTGTCTCAGCCTTAAAGAATGATAATTGCCGGGGTTGGAAAGTTTTTTCTCCGTCAGGCCGCAGCCCTGAGTAAACATGCCTGTGTGACTGCTATAATGGTGGGTTTCTCTTTGCCGTTTCCACAACCCAGGCACAGGCATGCACACCTTCCCTCCGCTGGCAGCCTTCCCAGACCTCTGTGTGTGTGTGTGTTTGTGTGTGTGTGTGTGTGTGTGTGTGTGTGTGAGAGTCTTTGTGTGCATGTGCATTGCGGTGTGGTGTATACGTGCACGCTCCTGTGCGCTCACACACCTGGAACTAGAGCTATCAGCGCTCAGGAATGTAGATATAAATCAGTCTCACAGGGAGTGGTGTGGGCTTGAATTCCTTCTCAGAATTATACCGCACACACACACACACACACACACACACAGTGAGTGTACTGTACACACATATGTACCCATATCGTACATATCTGTGCTGTAATAACATGAATAAACATTCCAGCTCCTCCCTGGCATGTGAAGTAGGTTAACCAAAAATTCCTCGTCTCCACCTTCTCCTTCCCTGTGCTCCTTTCCTCCAATCCTCCCCCATCCCCTCGCCTTCTTTTCTTCCATTTTCCTCCCTTTTTTCAGTTGGAGCAGGAGATCCAGCGTATTTCAGAGGCCTATGAGACACTGATGCAGGGCAGCTGTAAGAGGGAAAACCTGGAGCAGACACTGAGGAAGAGGCTGGTGTCTGAGATCAGGAGGCTGCAAGATTTCAACAGAGACCTTAGAGGTACGGATGTCTGCCACACAGACACACAATAGGTGTAGATTTTGAGGGACAGGGACACAGAAAATCTGTCACTCTTAATATTTAGAACCAGGGTTCCCACAGATCCTTAAAAATGTCTTAAAAGGCATTAAATTCATCAATCTAAAAAAAAGGCCTTAATTGACATGAAAATGTCTTAAATTCACCTTTCGAAAGTCTTGAAAATGCAGAAGTATTATATGAATTGTTCTTTCTGACATTGCATTGTAAAATCTCAAGCAATTCGTGAAATTGGTCTTTTCAGCTCAGATTAAAAACAAACAGACAAATAAATAGAATAATAGTGATAAAGAAGAAGAAGTAAATTGGTCTTAACTTTGATTCCGAGTGGCATTAAAAAAATCGTCTTAAAAAGTCTTAAATCCCACTTGCCTTAAGCTGCAGGAACCCTGTAGAACAATAAAAACATGGGAATAGCAGAGGACTTTCAATATGACAAAATTAAAGACATTTATACTCCAAACTGATGCAGAAAAGGCAAAAATTGTGCAAAAAAATCACAAGAATGCAGCAGGTCAAATTTTCCTGGGGAGGACCCAAAACACTAAGGTTCATATGTGAACAGTTGAAAGCAACATAGACTCTTTGACACACATTATATCATTTTCAAAGTATTCTACCATAATATCAGATCCATACAAAGTTTACAGTGTATTCTAAAAGTTCTGAAACCTTGTCGCATTACAGAAAACTTGGAAAATGCCAGAACGCATGTTGCAAAAGAAGTCGAGGCAGCTGACCACAACCAGCACATCATGGCAAAACTCCTTGAACAAAGTAAGTATGTCATTTAGTTTTAGCCAGACTCCTCTCCCCTGCTCACTGTTTCCCCCTCCTTTGTAATCAACGTGCTCGATTGGATCAGATCGTAGCATAGCAGGGGGCCCTTTTTGTAGCTAAGGCCATCCTGCATGCAGGAATTTCACTTGCATAACCTCAGCTTATTTGGCGAGAAGGCTTAATAATAGGGAATTCAATCCATGCACCTCTTTGCAGAGGGAAACGAGCGGGCTCTAAATCACAGAGCAGCAGTGGAAGCGGTAGAAATGAGGTTCCCCCACCTGTTGTTAGTGTGATTTATGTTGTCTGTTTAAGGGACTGGACTCAAGCAGAGTGGTGGTGTTTGTATGGCCTTGATGAGGAATGCTCTGTGCTATGTGGGTCAAAGGGATAGGGCGGCTTTCTCCCCCTTCCTCCTCCTCCTTCCTCCTCTCAGCATTCCAGGAGTGCTTCGCTAAATGAAGAACACTGGCCACCATGTAGCAACTCTGGTACTTATTACTGTGGTCCAACTCAGGAGGGAGAAATGTGAGAACGAATCTGAGGCAGAGTTGGAATGGTTTCATTTTTAATTTCATAGCACTTGTGTCAAAACTACTATAAAGCTCGAGTCCACATTTTTTAAAACAACTTTTCTTTTCCTTTAGATGAGGAGCAGAACTTTGAGCGGGAACGCGTTGAGCGAGAACTGGAGCGATTGCGATCCACGGCGGAGGAGCAAAGCCTCAAGGCGAAGCGACTGGAGGAGGCCCTGGATGCAGCTCGTGGACGAGGTCGCCAGCTCGAGGAAGAGTTGAGGAGGAAGAGGGCGTACGTGGAGAAGGTGGAGAGGCTGCAGAGCGCACTGGCGCAGCTACAGTCCACCTGTGAGAAGAGGGAGAGTTTGGAGATGAAGTTGAGGACGCGGCTAGAGCAGGAGCTGAGGAGTCTGAGGGCACAACAGGTAAATATTCCTTGAGAAAACTATCAAGAAAGCCTGATTTCTGTACTGTATCATAAGTTGTTCTATGTGCTATGTGTTTCAAATCCTCTCTCTCGCTCCACCACAGAGGCAGTCGCAGCCACCAGGAGTGACCATGAACTCTCTTCAAGAGCGTCTGCGTGAGCGCGAGGAGCGAATCCTGGCCCTTGAGGCCGACATGGTGCGCTGGGAGCAGAAGTACCTGGAAGAGAGCACCATGAGGCAGTTTGCAATGGAGGTGGCTGCCACTGCCGCTGCACAGAGGTAAAGACTGTTGACTTTTGCATGACATCTTACATGCTCGTTTTTTCATCTCATTTTGACTTTGAGTTAAGCCCAGAATGTTGTCTTTTCCTTTTGCAGAGATACCACCATCATTAACCACTCACCTTGCCACTCCTCTAACAACAGTTTCAACGAGGATCTGCCGGTCGCCGACTACAGGAATCAGGAGATGGAGAACAGAATCCGTGCTCTGTACGCTCAGATCCTGGAGAAGGACGCAGTGATCAAGATCCTCAACCAGCGGCTGCATCAGGACCAAGGGCGGAAGGATGAGCAAATTCCCCGCACAAACCTCGTGAACACAGCAGGGGCGCCTCTCAGACCTGCCTCCTCCACCCCCTCCATCAGCACCGCCAAGAGCAACACAAGAAGTAGAGGTGAGAAGCGTAATGTTGCCTTTTTAATCAATAATTTAGGTAAAGATGAAGCAGCTGACTTCTTAGATGACAAACACACTGTATATCCCATTCAAATGTAATTCTGATCTCGTGTGAGATGTTTTGGTACATAAAAATGGGGTTTATTTATTTGTTGGTGATAGGTGATTTTTTTTCTTTAAATTGTTTTGGCAATTTCTTTTCTTATAAAAGTAATTAAAGAAAAGAAAAAAAAAATCTTTTTTCCCTTTATTTATTTTTTAAAGAAAACCACAGGTTTGGAAAGCATGTTTTAAAAAAAAAACACCATTGATCCAACCAGAAACTGTAAAAACAGAAATTATTGTTGGATTTTCACATTTCCAACAGTCCTTGAACACATCATTGGGGACATTGAAATTAGGTTTGAATCGAGTTTAAATCCTACATGTTTTTACAACAACAATGCTGGGCAAGTGGGGCGAGAAAAAAAATATTGTGGGTCCTGAAAAGTCATGGCAAAGTTTTGAATAAACACGAAGATGTGTGGGAACCCTGTAAAAATGTCCTTATTTGATGAGAGTTGCTGACTGATGCTGTTCACTTTCAGGTAAAAGTCTCTCAGATGATCAGACTTTGCCAAACCGCCAGTTCTCCGCTCAGTCTGAACCTGGAACGCTAGAGCGGCAGGTGGAGGGAATGAAAGCCAAAGAGGCCATCAGCACAACTAATCTCAAGAGTGGTGAGTGATCTATCAAACATGCATGAGTGTGTTTGTTTACGAGGGCGAGTAATCCATCCCATAATGCTCTCCATATAAAACTTGAATGACAAATTTTGCACACATGGTTAATTTCAGGAGCACAAAACACACACATTTAAGTACACTCTTCATGAGAGGAATTTTGGGCCTTCACGGATGTTCAGATTGATTAACCATGCTGCTGCTTAACTGGCCAATCAGATAGCATCTGTCCAGGTCATGGTTCATAATGTGAGCTTTGAGGAATGTGCATGGTTAGGAAATAATGCGGATCTGTTGACTGAGCATATTTACCAGAGTGGTTTGTTTGAGAGCGGAAAATCTCTGTTAACCTTTAGTCACTGATAGCTGAGCTCTATCTGGGACATTTTTCCACTGTTTTACCCTTAAAGCATTTATATAATTATTCTTTTTTTTTTTCCCCAGACAAGGCAGTGCCTAAGAAGTTGCTATTAAACCCGTTCAGAGGCCTGGATGAGCTGGAGTCAGAGGCAGTGGAAATCTTCATTTAAAGAAGCAAGATTTTGAATGAGGAGAAGAAAAAAAATCTGTGAAGAGTGCAAGTATTTTATTAGAGAGTGGATTAAATATTGGATGCAAGAATGTTGTGGAAAGAGGCCAAAGCATGAAAAAAGAGGACTGTTTTCACATTTTTTAGAGACAGAGCTGTGCTCCGACTCACTTGCTCTCAATAAGCTGGACAGCTGCAGGCAGTCTGCCCAGCCGGGAGAGAAAAGATGAATCTTCTGAGGTACTTGGACAGTATTGTGGATTGTAATAGGGCAACATGTTCTCAGAGAGTGTATGCCAAAATATTTATATAAAAAATATATATAATAATTGCTGCTTTTCCCCCTTTATCTCCTCTCCCAACCCAGTGAATTAAGAAGCTACATATTTATCTTATCTGGTTTCCACATTCCCCAAATATTAACTTATGCTCTTCTAGATAAATATTCAGTAAAAGGTTATCTATCTGACCCTCCTTTCCCAAAAATATGAGTAACCTCATTCCCATCACATGGATCTTATCTGTTTGGAAGACTTCCCTTTGTTCAGTAATTTATAACACATGAAACACTGCTGATTTAAATGCTCTCGCTGTCTGTATCTCTGCAGCCCGAGCAGCCGGCTCTGCAGAGGCTCAAAGGTGTGTGACCAGTGAGATGCATAATATATAAAAGACAAGCTAACCCAGATCTGGAGTTGTTTGTAATTTTGGAAGGGCGTTGCATCTTGGTGTTGATTTCATCTGTTTTTTTTTTTTCTGATGACTTTTTTCTCCTCAAAGTGCGTTTGCATGTGTGATTACAGTATGTGAGTGTGTGTCCTGATGTGGTGAATCCGCTGGTTCGGTCACCACTGTCGGCAGAGTTGAGAACTGTGTGTTTTGTTTGTTTGTTTGTTTACTGTGAGCTTTGAACTAACAAACAGGTTAATTATGATTATTATTATTATTATATATTTTATACAGATGTTTGTATTGTTATTTTAGATAGCGCTTTGAGCAGGACGCCAAAGAGGTTTATGTATGTTTGTTGTAAGTTATGTGCCGACAATCACGGTCATGTCAAGCTGTACACAACCAACCAAGTGTTGACTTCAAACCGACATTTCTGTGAACTTCAAAACAATATGAAGGTTTTTACAGTTGAATTCATGCAACATTTCATAAAGCAATAAAATATTCTAATATACATCAACTGTCTCTTTGACCTTATTTTGCTCTTGGCAAAACAATATCAGTCTATTTTCTCTATTTGCTGATAGAAAGATAATCTCAAATGTGTTTAAAAAAGTCCTCTGGTAAATGTATGCTTCCTGTTTCGCTCCCTCCTCTCTCACATTGTCACTCTATCTCCTCATTCCTGTGCTCTCATTCCACCACAGAGAAGAGTGCTCTTCATTAATGAATACCAGAGCTGCATTCTTTTGGGTTCAACTTTCTCGGGTGGCCTGCTCTCTTGTTCTACTCTTGCCGTGAAGAGCATGCTTGACATAGATCACATTCTCATAGGGACACGTAACCCTGTAAGTGACAAAGACAGGTTTCTCCCAGATTAGCCTCTAATGCCTTTTGAAATTCCTGCACGCCTCTGTCCACCTTTGCAAACATGTGCCGCATTCAAAATGCTTTTATTGCCTCTGACTGAACTCCCACCCCAGAGGTGTTTATGAACTATTTCAGGACGTGCTGTTGGATACGAAGATCAGAGAATGGAGAGCTCTGTTGTGTGGTGTCTGTTTCAAGATGGAGCTTTTCTCTTCCTCAACACACATAAATGTGCACGAACACTCACACACAGCAGAGCCAAAGATATAGTCTTGTACCAGTTAGGGGCGGTTAAGCACCGCTGACAATGAGACTTCACAATACAGCAGGACGAGAATGACAATGAATGTTATGGTGTCATCAGTGTCCACTCACATGTCTCACTGGTCGTTTTACTGCATGCAACATGTGTGAAATTTAAAATATGGCTGTGGTAGAGATGATTTCACACAGTCTAGCTGATAAATGTGGAGATGAGTAGAGCAATTGTGAGACTCCTTAAACCTGGAGGAGCTGCATTACATGTTTGTTTTTTTTTTACTTTTGCTTGTTTGCTAATGCTTACAACAGATAACATAAGGGATAGCATCAGTACCTTAAGTATCAAAGGAGCTGTATGTGATATTTTATTTATGATTCAGAGTTGGAACTCATCAGGATAGTCAGGCCTTTCAATATAGAGGTGGCTGAGCCACAGCTAGCAGCTAACAGCTAACGATGCTAGAAGTGCTATCACTGCCAAAAAGACAAGTGCAGACAATCTCTGAATCATTAGCCTCTTTTTAACTTTCTGTCCAAAGCGTAATATTGCGGCATTCTGTATATAAGGTTCAACTGCAGAATGGGGGGACAGAGTTGTCTCTCCTTTAAACAGGTAATAGAGGTAGAAACAGCACCAAATTAGGGTCTATGTGAAAGGGAAAACTGGCAGGATGAGGTCATGGGCAGGACCAGTGTGACATTTTGATGCCGTGTTGTGCATGTGACACACTGCGGGAGATTTCCTAGCATCAGGTAGCTATATTAAAGAAGAAGGACAAATGTAAATGTCCGCAAATTGGCAAAACAATGAGATTCAGGAGCTTCTGTGTTCACACTGGATGCTGAAGTGCCCCCAGTATGTTAATTGTTGCTCCTTTCTAATCACAGAGAGAGCTGTGTCCCTATCTCGCTGTCCCTACTTGCTTATGCGTCTCTGACTGTGTCTGTGTCTATGTGAAATGCGTGTTTGCGTCTCTGTGTACCTGTCTCTGTGTGTCTGCTTTTTGCTCTCCCTCTCTGTTTAGACACAACTGACAAACTCTGTTGAAGCATTGGATGCATATTTTATCATTTATCATAATCAGATCATGTATATCATATCTAATGCCCTTTATATTGTTCCTAATAGAGTATTTAGTGTGTTATCCTACCAGACTTGCTTGCAGCTCACAAAAAAAAAAAAAAATAGACACCGTAACTGTCACAGCAGATCGTCAGCCTGCAGCGTGTGCAGTGTGAATGGTCTGACTGCTCAACAAAAGCACTGAGGGCAAGTGGCCGGTGCACCATAGAAAATCGGCGCGCTTCGTGGCCGTTCCCCATCCAGTGTGATCCCAGTGTTACCCTCTGAGTAGAGAACAAGATCAGCCGCCACATAACAGAAACGATAACAAATTGCTATTGCCGTGTTATGCCTTTGTTATGGTTTCTGCTGATGCTGTTTCATGTCACACTAGAGGCAGACGCTGTTGTGCTCATCATGTTTCTTTTGCTTCTGGGATGTTGGCATGATGTCATGATACTGCTCTCGCTTGCAAAAATGCTAAGGCGGCATAAAGCAGGGACTCTGTGGCGGCTCTATAGTTTGAGCTCTGTAAAAAGAGCTATGGATAGATAGAGCTTAACATTCTTAAAGTCATCTGAAGGCTTATGATTTAAAATAGGCTAACTGGGAGGTATTGTGGTGCCAACAAACGGTCTTTTAAAGTTACCCATTAACATCAGTTTTCTGTGCCAGCTTTGAAACACTTTTCTATTTTTATTCACACCTGAACAAGCAAAAGCTGAGTGCATCCTGTCATAGTGTGGTTTGATAATTGGATGGGGAATATTTTAAAACACCTAAGCATGCCTGGACTTGGGCAGAGAGGATATGAGCTGGTGAGATAGTGCGGATGCTTTTGACAGAGAAGCTTGTATGGGAAAACACAGGGCAGGAACTGGCGGTATGCGCGATGCCATCAATCTTATTTATGAACTGAGAGCTCTTATCTGGCGCACTGACTGACAACATTGTGAAGACTCGCCAACATTCCTCAGCGAATGTGAAAGGCAGCTGACATGTTTCGACTGCAGCTCGCTCTCTTTCCCAGAATTGATATGATGGAGGAGGATAGCACGTAAATGGGAGTCAGGGGTCAAATTCCGTTGTGCTCCAAGAAAATTACATTTTCTGCACTTTTTGGAACAGTTTTCCCTCCTTTCTTTGGTTTGGTCACATGGGAACTTCACATTGGCTGCGGTGGCCATGAAAGGGATGGGTTTGTTGCTGTGTAAACCATGGAAATGATCTTCTCACACTGGGTGTTTGTGTTCACTGACGGGTTTATTGCCACATCATCATGTTTACAGTTTAACATCACATTCCTCCCAAGCTTCAGCCTTTAAAGTTTTAGCACATTCAGCAAACATGCTCATGGTGAATGATGATATCAGAGTAAGCAAGTGTATGGAGAGATGTTATAGTAATGCAGATTGTCCTCGACTCACATTGGTATGGAAATTAATCTGGTCTTATTCTACTTCTGAATAAGGTCAAACACTCATTAAGAAGAAAAACTCTAATTCATATTTCTGTGGACTAAATGACAGCTACTGCTCACACATGATGGAACGAAACACAAGGATGTTAATGTTTAGGCAGTGTGATGAGATATTGATCGACTGGCCTCTTCAGGGCAGATTTAGCTCTGATTAATGGACACATGGAATAACTTGTCAGATATGCAGGAAGCAGACATCCTCCCAACGCCCAGCGGGAAAGTAAGTCAATCAACAAAGAGCATATCATCTCTTTCTCCTGTCGTAAAAGCCCTAGCATGTTTTGGACATCGGTGATACATGTGTCATGCCCAGAGGAACACAGGAGAGTAACTTGTCACCACCTGCTACATAAGCCTGCTGCAAAAGGCTGCAGTTGTGATTGGCGTTCCTGTTTGTTCAGCGGCTGTGTGTTTAAACCCACAGACATGACCCAGAGCACATATTTCAGCCACACGTCCCTGCTATGGGCTTTAGTGAAAAGAATGTATTATAGGATGTAATGGGAGGCTAGGATGTCAACTGAGTTTTAATTTTTTTTTTTAGTCATTAGCAGTTTTATTTATTTCTCTAAACATAATGCAAAATAGAATTTATCACTAAATAAATCACAAAGTAGTCATACTTACAAACCCCCACGCTAACCACAGAATTTAAAAAAACAAAACTAAATATATAAACCATTGCAAAACAAGGAAATACAAAACAAATACCTATTTGTCATTGCATAGATTACAGTAAGACACTAGACGCACAAGTGTGACTCACCAAAACGCGTGGTACTTCCCAGGAAGTTTAAGCATTTGCCCCAGTTTTTAATAATACTGATTTTCTTTTTAAGCAGTTCTGACAGTGGTACTAAATTCAGAATATTATTTCAGGAGTTTAAAATTAGGCCAAATGACATTTGTATGCTTCACAGTGTGATTTGTCGGCTAACTTCTGGGATTCTTAACAAGTTGAAAGCGGGTAGTTATACGCACATCACATAGGTGCAAGGCTATCAAAAAACAGCTTACACAAGGAAAAAGGTAACACCTGCACACTTAATCTATGCCGCACATGTTTATTGAAGACAACATTTTGATCCTGTTCAGATCTTTGTCAGGTGAAATGTTTAAAAAGATGAAACCCCACCTATATTTATACATAAAGCAACCCAAAAGGCTGACGAGCTCTACGATTGCAGGTGTGGTTAACCATCTGAACCACTCAGGATAGTAAAACAGCTGACAATCAACAATCAAATAAATTACATAGGAATTACATAGAAAAATTACATAGAGAAGGAAAACAGTGATGTCAAGGCTATATTACAAAACATCAAACACATCTCAACTGATAAAACCTTGATATCAAGAATTCTTTATGTAAAAAATCCTCTTAATATCAAAATACTTTTGCTGAAATATAAATCTTAACTAGTTGAAAATCATCTACATCAAAACATTTAAGAAACCTGCATGACTGGACACATAGGCTACAAAGCGTGTCAGTCAACAGAAATGTTTTCTGACCCCTGACAAATGGCCCTACAGACATTAAATAGCTAAAAGACAGAATTCAATGACTCTCTACAGTTACAGATCCCCTGAGACAGATAACATGAGGCATGCACTGTAGCTACAGTATGTGATCCACCTCCTGGAAAACATGTGTTCTTTGACTTGGGGGATTAGATCTGTTAACTGCTTTACAAAGCTGCACACACACACACACACACACACACACACACACACACACACACACACACATTCAGGTCATCTTTTGGGAATGTGTGACTGAGGAGCTGGGGGGTGGGTGGGAGATTGTTGTGTATTTTAACAGAGTAGCACACTGGAGATTGCAAGCGTCTGCTTCTGTAGTTAGGTGATAGCCATGTGACTCAAAGAGCAGTGAAGTCAATGCAGTGTTAAGACTGTTATATGATGTCAACATTACTGAGGCAATAATTTCTATTTTCACTTTTATTTTATTTGCCAAAATTATATTTAGCGTTCAGTTTAAAATGATGTTTTGGTAGGCGTAGAGAGAGAGATGGTAAGATCTCTTGCAACTGAGATCTGACTCTCAGTGAAACTTCCATGATTAAATAAACTAACAGGTATTGAAGTGGTAAAACCTTTCATATATGCATATGATTCATAACGTAATAAAATAAATAATCCTAACAAAAGTACACAAAGAAGAAAGCCTTCAAGTTACCCCAATGTTTTGTATCCAAACGATTTTGTTTGTAACTGAGAAGTGATTTTTATTATCACTGTAATATTGACAATAACTGGCTAGTCAAAACTTTTAAAGCTGCATAGCGCCATCTGCGGGAGAATTTGCACATCTGCCTTTGGATATTATCTGTCGTGAAACTTTTCAGGACCAACTTTAGACTCTGGTTTATTTATTACATACTCACTCGTAAACAGCAACTGCCGAAACAGTGAGCAGGCAATAAATTTATATTGAAAGTTGATTCTTTTACTTTCTTTACTGTGCACGTGTTCACTGGCAGATATACAAACAGAGAAATAGACAACAACACGTAAAATGAGACAAGAAAAAATCAAACAAACAAAAAAATAATAAAAATAATAATGTTATAATGCCAGAGTTTGTGTTATATGCGTCATATTGTATTGTTTAATAACTTAAAGGTCTTAATAACTTTTTTATATTAGATAAGATGGTATTATATTTTTGTATTTTATTAATTGTAGAAAAATCGGTTTAATTTCTGACAACTTTTTATTTTAATTTCATAAATATAGAATTTTCTAAATAATTAAAATACAAAAGTAGAATTCATAATCGGCGCCCCACAAAGTAGCTATAGAGTTACATCACTTGTAGTTATGCCAACATTTATCTTAAGTTTCTTTTATAGGAAGATGGCAACATGGATCCAAAACATTCAAGCGTAAACCAGCAACTTGTGCCCACACATGGAAAAATAAGTGAGAAACACTCTCTTTTTCCAGTTCACAGAAATCACACTTACAATACTTAGCTCTAATATTTCGAACACTAACTTTACCTGGTAAATTATATGTAATATCTTGAAAGATATTCCTTAACACTGTTATTTGTAGAAAAGCCTGTTTATCCCAGTTTTCTTATGCTGGAAGGTTTGTCATGCTAGTTTAGAATGTTAGAATGTAATTTTCTCCGTAACTAGGCAACCGTCACCTTGGGTCTGCTTGGTTTTCAGAGCTCCTTCTTTTCTTCATACATGTGACTCTCACAGTAAAATAGGCTTACCTTCGCCGGTGTACGCCAGACAACAAACCGTGCGTACCTGTCCACAAAACCCCGCCCACTTCACGTAGCCGCAACGGCTAACTACATTAGCTCAGTGCTGTAGTTGAGGTAGTAAGATGGCCAAACCCATCTTGACTCGACTTTTTGTGAACAGTCCGAGCACGTTAAGAGCTGCAGGGACGTAACTTTAACCCACAATGTGCTCCGTCGTCGGCTGTGATTCGGGTCGTCGCGATGCGCAGCGGTTCAAGTTACCTGAGGACCCTGAGAGGAGACTGGAGTGGGTCCAGTTTCTCGCTACAGTCAATAAGCAGCGATTTAAAGAGTCGTCCTGGACAGACATTACAATCTGCAGCGAACACTTCAAATGTGACTGTTTTGACGACTTGACACCGAGCGGGTCAGATTTGGCTGACACGGTCCAGCTAATGCTGAAACCCTCTGCTGTCCCATCACTGAGTGTCCAGTCAGAGTCAGGGGGACCTGAGACTAATCTGAAGAGCCCAGAGGAGGTGAGTCTGCTTTGACAGCTGTAACCGCTGCCACCATCTGTCACAGTTACACATTGCATCCCACATGGGACACTGTGCATGAGTTGTTTGTTTTTATAGTCTAACTTTTCATGAAGCCCAAACTAAGTTCACTCAATTATTTAATTCTATTCAGTTCAGTTCAAATCAGTTAAATTAACTCCAATCAATTTATTTGTCACCTGAAATCAGTGACATACATCAACAAATGAAGCGTTATGTCAGAGTTGCAGATCTGGTCAAAGGTGACCGTGACCTTGCAAAACATGTTTTTGACCATAACTCAAGAATTTGTCGCTAATTGTGACAACATTTGGCAGAAATGTCTAAAATGATAAAAATGATGAACTGATTACTTGTTATATCCAAAAGGTTAAAGGTCACTGTCAGTGTGACATAATGTTCTGCAAAAACACTTTAGTGGCCGTTACTCAATGTCATAACTAAAGTACAGAAGGGAAGACGTTTGGTCGGATACTGAATTGGTGACACTAATCTGAGGCTTTTAAAGTGTGATGATTGTATAGATTTTCTGTGCGACTGGAGGAAAAATGTTTGTGAAGCATCGATGTTTTCACAGACGTTGATGTAAACTGTAAGTGCAACTTGACGGATTTGTGAAGGCGTACAACTGCGAGGCGGTAGTGCTAGTTTGGTTGTAATGTTTAGATCAGTCTGCTGTGCAGGTTTTAAAATAGCTTCATACCAATTCTTGTCATTGTATCACAGGCAGCATCAACAGATGGCACCCGCATCACAGGGGTCTCTGTGGCTGATGTTGTTATTGATGACGAAAGTGATTTCTTGGATGAATCGAGTGAGCAGGATGACATGGACTCAGATGAGGACTGGAAGCCAGCAAAGCATTTTTTGCATAAAAAGACTCCCAATGACAAAACCAAAGATGAAGATGGTGATCATCCTCCACCTGGCCCCAAAAACAGTGACCTCTGCACAGAGTGTGGAGCATTTTTTAATAAACAGAAGCCTCACACATGTGAGCACAAAATCAAACCCTACTCTTGCAGTATTTGTGGTAAGAGGTGTGTTACTGAGACCGCTTTAAATACTCACAGCAGAATCCACAATGAAAACTATGAATTTAAATGCAAATTTTGCCACGCTACGTTCAAAACAAAGGCTGGAAAAATCACACACGAGCAGATTCACGTAACTGAAGGAAAACCCTATAAATGTCCCGACTGTTCAGAGACGTTTGCCTCAAATAAGGAGCGCAGAATCCACCTGGAGGATCACAGAGGCCGCCCACAGTTAAAATGTCACATCTGTGGGATTGAGTTCCTCTGGCCACTTTCTCTCCAGAGACACTTAGCTGTGCACACAGGAGAGAAGCCGTTTAAGTGTCCCGAGTGCCAGCGTGGCTTCAACCAGGCGAGCCACCTGAAATCCCACATGCGTCTCCACACAGGAGAGAGACCGTACAAGTGTCCGCATTGTGACAAATGCTTCAATCACAACGTGAGCTTGAAGAGTCACGTCCAACGTTACCATACGTCCAAATCTGGACTTGAACAGAAGAAGGGTGAAACTGGTGATGCTTGGGATAATGGGAGCAAGAGAGGTGCAGATTCGGGGCTTGACAATGTAGAAGAAGAGCAGGACACAGAAGAGGAAGTACAGGAGAGAATATATAGATCTAAAAGTAAAAGGAAAAGTACTGGTAGACCCATTGGAAGACCTAAGAGCCATGAATCAGGCAACTTAGTGGAAAGCCATTGTTCAAATGCCAATACTGGAAATCTACAAGTGCAAAAGAGAACACCATGCAGTGATGAAGAAAGTGAGGACAAGCCAAGTGACAGTGGCACGGCCTTTGATTCAGCAGAGGCAGAAGAGGAGAGCAGCAAGAAGGTGAGGAAGAGCACAGCAAGATCAAGGGGAAAACCTAAAAAATCTGATAGTGACTCTGATATTGACCCTGAGGAAGGAAAGAAAAAGAGGTACAGCAGCCAGAGCAGTGATAAAAGCTCTGGGAAACGTAGGGGACGACCACATATAAGTGTTACGGACAAGTCTTAAAAGGAGCAAAAGAATCTTTTTTTAGACAATTGTGGAAACATATATAGATATAAAATTGATGTGGATACAGAGCTGGACTGATTTTCTAGAAAATCACATAATATGACAAAGAATGTACACTTAGGCCAAAATGTAAGTCACATTTCACTGTCTTTTACCGTCAAGTGAAGCTTGATTTCAGTGGTGTTGGGAAGGTTGCTTTTGAAATGTAGTGGTTACAAATTACCCTGTAAAAATGTTATAAGTACTGTTACCATTTTAATTACTTTATCAAAGGTAATGTAGATTACCTTTACTACTTCTATTAAATGTTTTAAACCAGGCAACAAAATTGAGAAGTTATAGACAAATATAAGGGTAGAAATGTTGCACTAAAATTTGTCCTTTGTCAGCATAGTCATGAAATATGTCAAAGATGGCAATCTTACAGGGTGACATGATGCAATATCAAACTTTAAAATATGTAATTAAAAACACTCATGCAAATCCTTGCATAAGTTAATGGCCTTATTATATAACTTGTTAGGTAAACCACTGTATGTGCTAATACTTCTGTCTATTTTATTTTATTTTTGTCCGTTTGGTTGTTTCATTATTTCCATTTGTACATTTTTGTATTAATCACCGAATGAATTGTTTTTAACTGTTAGCAAAAAGTTTTTTTAAAATTCCATCTTTCCTAAATGCAAGCACACAAATAAAACTATCAGAGTTTTTTTCCCTATAATACAGCCGTGATTCTTTATATACCGTTTGTGTTTTTTAGAATGACGAAAGGTAGACTCGCCGTACTCTGCCTCTGATTGGCTCAGTCCAATATTCTTACCCCAACTTTAACCAATCACACTCCTGATGCCCAACGAAGGCAGCGATTGCTAACCAATCAGAGGCAGAGAAGGGCGGGTCAAGTCACCGCGTAGCAGAGATGGCGAGCTGTGTTAGCTTTTGATTGTTTTGGACGTTGTGCTGAGAGTCTACGCCGTAAAAATCAAACTGCGCGGCAGTTTTTTTTTATTTTACAAACTTTAGGGACAAAGTTTGAAACCAGCATGTGCTCCGTCCTCGGATGTAATTCGTGGCGTCGCAGGACACAGCGGTTCAAGTTACCGGAGGATCCAGAGAGGAGGCTGGAGTGGGTTCAGTTCATTTTAGAAGTAAACGATCAACGACTGAAAGAGTCGTCCTGGACTGATATCACCATATGTAGAAATCATTTCACAGAGGACTGTTTCATAAACCAGACTGAGACTGGGACGATCCAGCTGAAGTCCAGTGCTGTCCCATCTCTGTCTATCAAGTCAGAACCAGACGAACCTGATCAGGTGAGGCCAGATTAATATGTGGTGACTCTGCTTTAATTTATGACTTTAAGTACACAGAAATACACAAGTTACACATCCCTACTTACACAGTATATTATCTAAATGCTACAACCGACTGCTGAAACCATATTTTCTTCCGGGTTTGTTTGTTTTGATACACACGTCCCGCTGAGCGGGCGGAGTGGATACACTATCCAATGCCTTACTTAATAACGGTGCTCTAACTGACTAGTAATTGCTTATTTAATTAACACATAAGTTAAATTAATCATTAAAAAGTGTGACAGAGCTACAGTACATGTATATTTCCTTTGTTTAGATGATTATTAATTTATTAATGACAGTAGTACATCAGGGTTAAATTTAGGGATGCATATTGGATTATTGCCGATATCAAAATAATCTATTTGGCAGATAACCAATACCTATATCAATATATTGACGTTTTCCCCACCTAATTTTAATGATCATCAAGTCATCTGAAGTGGAATTAATGTCATATTTTGCATACTCTTATCGTGATGGCCCACCAGCAGATGGAGAAAAAGACAATGCTTTACAGTTCATGTAACAGTCATTCATTGTGCAAAATAAGAGAAATACTTCACTTAGAGTTGATGATTTTACATGATCACTTTGTCAATTAAAAAAAAAAATCGGTTTTGTTATTGGCAGATATCAGCTTGTGGGCCGATTTCCGATATTTCATTTACAAACCAATATCTTCCCATGTCAGTGATGTAGCAATATTATCATGCATCCCTGGTTAAATTCTCGTGTTAATTCAATCAACATCACAAGCTGATTTTATTAGAGTTTTGATGTTATTCCCTCTTCTAGGATCAAAGACAACACAACACAAAAAATTGATTCATCCCATCAGAAACACAGATTAGGAGTCATATTAGGGTGTGCTCTTTGCAACATGTTGAGTACAGTATATAAAAAGATTCACATTTCTGCACTGTGCAGTGTCCAGTGTCTTTGTTGTAGAGACAATAACAAGGGATGCAGGATAATATCAGCACGTCATCGGTATTGGCCTATAATGGCTTTAAAATGAAATATTTCAATTGCCCAACATGCTGATTTCTGCCAATATCAAAGTGAAAGATATATTTTTTCTTACTGACAAAATCTACAAAACATCAACCCAAAGCTTGAGTAAAAATAGATATCTTTCATTCCTAATAATAACATTTACAGGAATATTGAGTCATTCATGGTTGATATGGACTGTAAACTTTTATTTAATTTCATACAGAATATAAATATACTATAAAATGAATTAATCATAAAAATAAATCATGTAGCACTTTAAGGTAATAGAAAGAAATAGAAATCAATAAAACAGAAATATTGGTGTATTTTTTGTGCATGTTGGTACAATTTATAGAGTCTATGCTACAAATAAAAGCTTTACGTTTGTTACTTTGCATAGGAGCCTATAGAGACCAAAGAAGTTGCTTCTCAGTGTGATATACATGAAGCATGTGATAGTCCATCCTCCTATTCTGATGAATCAGGAGTAACTTCAACAGGTAAGAAATGTGTCATGTTTGTGTTATTACAAATAGAGTTGGATTTAACTCAAATGTTTTCCTTTTAAGTGCATAATAAGCATTGAATTTAATTTGCAGCTGCCCAAGGAAGCCCTGCACCAAGTGAAGCTTCAGATGTTTTCATGTCTGATGGTCGGACGCCACAAAACATTGTGAACATTGACATGATCATGAAAAAGTAAGTTCACCTTTCCTAACAGTTGGACTTTGATTACACCTTTAAAAGCTGTATTTTACTTTGTTTTTGTTTATCTTGTTTTTCAGAGCTGCACTTCTGCAGATAAAAGGGAAGTATGTTGTGAATGAAAAACGTCTCCTGGAGTTGTTCAGCCACAAGTGTCCATTATGTGGCTCTAAAGTAAAGACGGAGAAGGTCACCTTCGGAGTGCTCATTATCTTGAATCAACAGTGCATCAAGTGCAAATACAGAAAGCACTGGAAAAGCCAAGTTAACGGTAGAGTTCCAACTGCTGAAGACGAACACCTGACAGAAGTCGTAGAAGTTGACCTAACTCCAGAGACCCAACAGGTATGACTTGTAGTCAGATATACCACAAGATACCCAGACACACTGCTATGTTAAGTTAAAGGGTAACTCCTGTATTTTACAACCTGGACCCTACATTCCCACATTTTAATGCCTAATTTGTGTCTATTTGATACATCTACATAAAATGTTTTTGCCACTGACAGATTCAGATTGTTATTATAAGTGAGAGATAGACCTCTTTGTTAAAGGGTAAAATCCCTTTTGTTAAATCAGAAACAGCCCCAAATAATGATCACTAACCCCACCACACCCCAAAGTGAACAGTAACTTTTGTTTTAGCGTGTATGGAACCAGCATATTTTCACATCTAACTGTCAGTTCAACCAAACCAGCGATTGTCTTTACGATGATAAAATTGCTGTTTATATATAAGTGGAGTTTGGTGGCAGCAATCTCGAGGCTGTTCCTGGTTACACAAAAAAGATTGACATAAAGTCAACCCTTTGTATGGATCCTTTCTATATTTATTGTCATATACTTACAATAATAACCTGAGCCTGTTGGTGATAAAAACAAACACTTTCACTCTCTGTAAATTGACGGTACTTAATTTCCCCTAAAGCTGCCAGCTGCAGCAGTCGTGCTTAATGGCGGAACAATTTCAGAAATTTATGTTCCTATTAGTCACTTACACACAAAAATATGGTAAAATAGGGTCCATATTAATGATAAATGATTAATGATCCTAATTTTTATAAAAAATGTATTATGTTATCATAATTTTGTGCAATTCATTTTTGTGCTGGTTATTTCACCATAAACAGGTAGAGCTGAGAGGATCTGGCGATTTATCAATTAGTAGATTGACAAAAAACTTTTTTTAAAGCAACCAAATGTTGATAAAATGATAGTATAATTAAAATATTTAGGTTTTGGACTTTTGGTCAAATAAAACAAAATGTTACCTTGGACTGTGGGCTGCTGTAATTGGCATTTTATACATTTTTATTAAGATTTCATAGACAAAGTGCTTAATTGATTGATTAATCATCTCTTTTTTTTGTCTGGCAGTGATATTCATTGTGTGCAGACTTTAAAAATGTTACATTATACTCATAGCCATTCTTGTCATTTTTATCTTTCACAGACAGGGTCAACAGATGACATTCGCAGCACTGTCACAGGCATGTTTGAGATTGACGCTGTAATTGATGAGAGGAGTGATTCCGCTGATGAAACGGAGGAATCAAGTGATGAAGGTGACATGGATTCAGACGAGGACTGGAATCCAGCGGAGAAGCATTCACTGGCTAACAAGCGTCATGAGGAATCTAACCAGGAAAGCGAAGATGAAGAGGAAGATGAAGAGAAAAGGGAAGAATATGATGATTATCCTTCACTTCCCGTCAGATACAGTCAGCTCTGCACAGAGTGTGGAAAGTTTGTTAATAAACATAAACCTCACACGTGTGAGCACAAAATTAAACCCTATTCTTGCAACATTTGTGGAAAAAGATGTGTTAGTGAGGTCGCGCTGAATTTTCACAGCAGAATCCACAATGAAAACTATGAATTCAAATGCAAGTTTTGCCACGCCACTTTCAAAACAAAGGCCGGCAAATTCACCCACCAGGAGATTCACGTGACTGAAGGAAAACCCTACAAATGTCCCGACTGTTCAGAGACGTTCGCCACAAATAAGGAGCGCAGTATCCACCTGGAGGATCACAGAGGGCCCCGACAATCGAAATGTCACATCTGTGGGGTTGAATTTCGCTCGCCGCCTTATCTTCAGAGACACTTAGCTGTGCACACAGGAGAGAAGCCGTTTAAGTGTTCAGTGTGCGATCGTGGCTTCAACCAGGCGAGCCACCTGAAATCACACATGCGTCTGCACACAGGGGAGAGACCCTTTAAGTGTCAGCACTGTGACAAATGCTTCAATCACAACGTGAGCTTGAAGAGTCACGTCCAACGTTACCACACACCCAATTCTGGACGTGAACAGAAGAAGGGTAAAAGAAACAAAACTGTAAGCAGCGCTGCTGATGCTGAGGATAATGGGTGCCAGAGAGGTGCAGACTCTGGGCTTCACAATGTTGAAGAACGTGATAAAGCAGTGGAAGTGCAGGAGAGAATTAAAAAACCTCTAAATAAAAGTAGAAGCACAGGTAGGCCCATAGGTAGACCTAAGAAAAAAGCAGACAACTTGGTTCTGGCAGGGGAAATGCAGGGCCGGTGTTCAAACACAAAGACTGCCAAAGTAAAGGTACGGAAGATAATGAACACGCATAGCAGTGGCGAAGAAAGTGAGGACGAGCCAACCGAGGAAAATAGTGAGACTGTGACATTGAGCACAAGTTGATCAAAAAAAGGGCAACGAATCGTGACTCTGATTTTGACTCAGGAGAAAGAAAAGGCAGAGGACGACCAAGAAAGAATCAAATCGTAAAAGACAGTTAAAAAAATATTGAGATGAGCTTTTATTTAGAGATACATAATTTAGATAGTCATACAGAACTGGATGTTTTTTAAAAAAATGATATATTTAAACAATTTAACATGAGAGCTAAATGTGAACACTTGAGCTAAGGACAAACTCCATTGCTTTTCACTGTTAAGACATCATGTCACTTTGATTTCAAAATACTGTTGAATCCTGTTGTGAATGCCATGGAATCAAACTGGATACAATCAGATTAAACTGTGTTGATGTCAAGCACCAGTTTTCTTGAGTTGTGAATGTTCAATGACTTTGTGCTGTGAAATACTGTATATGAGGCCAATGCAGCGTTTACTTTGGACAGAAAGGGTCTTCACTGTAGGACTTTACATTACTCTGATACAGTACTTATGTTAATTATAGTGGGTAATTCTAATCCCACTATATCCACATTATTGATGATTATCAAAAATCTCATAAATATTTTGTGAAACTACCAAACTTAATCATACAATATCTTCGCAGTATCTTTACTGATATATTTGGTAAAAATATTTTGATATTTGATTTTTCCATATTTGATTTTTCCATATCACCAAACTCTAATTTCCTCACACAGCAAACTGCTTGAAAGTGATGTAACTAAATGGAATTCAGCCATGAGTAATTACATTGTATTTAAATCTGTGCTTTTCCGACAATGACATGTCAAAATATCTTTTGTGAAGGCTGTTGCCCCAAATGTATGTTTGACATCCAAAGGAAACTTATAAAAATTGTGACAGGATTTTGAATAATCCTTTACCATAGACAATAGATAGGCAAATAGAATGCAGTAAATATGTAAAAATGTCTGGCTTCAAACCAATGTAAAGGGAGTGAAAAATGAAAGATTTATGTTGCTGAAATCATTGAGAAATAAACCCACTAAATCAAATCAAACCTTAATTTAAGATTCAAGAAACTGGTTGAGGGAGACCCTCATTATCAGTGATGCATGAGCAAAAACATTCAACAAGCAAACCTAAGATAATATGCAAACCCGTTAAAACAAAAGTGAAATTGTGCAAAACAAACAATACCAGCAATGTATAATAGTTTTGACAGTATATAGAGATATATCTTTATATTCAGTCTATGGTATTTAAACGCTACGACTGTTTTTTTTGTTTTTTTTTTTAATTTACTGAACAATGACATCAAACAATCAAAAAGACACATCTCGAGCAGGATCATAGATCACATAAGCTTAACTGAGTGTCAGAAGCAAGCAGACAAGTAAAATGTCTACAACCTTAAATTATAAAATAAGTACCGAATTCATGAGGAAACATAAACGGCAGAAATACATAATAAAATTAAATAAATTAATAAATAAAATGTCACATGAAAAACAAAACACACGAGGTCAATCAGGAATTAGAGCACATAAATATTTTACAGATGCTGGGCTTTTATATACTATTATCTCATTTAGAAAAGCAACAAATATCGCTAGAGGTCTTGAGAAAACGACATTTGTGAATGAAACACTTTGCCAAGACAATTAAATTATTATTTCCAAATTCTTTTTTTTTTTTTTTTTTTTTTTTTAAAGCCCAAACATTTAACCCATGGATGTATTAAACCTATAATAAAATCATGATGTAAACTCAGCGACGCAGTTTGCACGACACTTGTCATCTCTTTATGGCCATCCTGCTCCATGCTCGGTCTTATCTCTTATCCCGCCCACCGCTCCTCACCGGCCTCCTTGAACGCCTCATAGCTGAAAGCGAGGAAGTTTCTGCAGGCAGTTATGGCTCCAAGAAAGTGTTTTTACCGCTGCACAGGAAATGCCACCTTGTTTAGCTTCCCCACAGAGCCAAGCGTCCGGAAGAAGTGGATCGACTTTGTGTTTGCCGGAAAACCACAAAAATACGCCACGGTGTTCATTTGTTCACGCCACTTTACGGACGACTGTTTCCTCAACAAGGCCAGGTATGACACTGGGTTTGCGGTTAGGCTGACACTAAAGGAAGGCGCCTTTCCATCGATACAAGGCCTTCTGCAGGACCCCATAGCTGTAAGTAACATTATATCAATGTTTTTCTAGGTTATGCATTGTGCATAACACACGTTGCCAAAGTTTTCTGTGTCGAGGCCGGATTAAGGCATTGGCACGAGGCAGCAATGCCCATCAAAATGTGCCTCGTGCCCAACCAAAACAGGCATATTTAGTCCCGAGTAATTTACCCTTTGAGTAGTTATTGTCACTAAAGAAAACGGTAGTGTTGTAATTTCGCATCGTCAGTGAACGCAACAAGAGCAAGACCTGACCAATCAGAGCGGGTTTACAGGACTCCCGTTTCCCCGTCCAGTGCAGGGATGTATCATTACAGCCTGCAGGCAGCAGTTCATGGATGCAGCAAAAAAAATGCAATGTCGATTTTCCCTACGAGATATTGTAATGTTTTTAATTGTTCAAATAAAGTTTGTGGGAAAAAAAGTTCATGGATACAGCAGCGCAGATTTAGGACCCTCATGTTGGCTGATAGTCACCAGTCGGTGTAAATAATTTGTCATAGTATGTCACAATTTCTGGAACTCTGATTAGGAATATTGTGTGAATTTGGGATGTGTTTACAAATTGTAAATGACTTATGAAACACTTTTACGTGTTTAATTGTGTATGGAATATATCTGAGGACTGCTACAGTGACACATTGTAAAAATGCCTTGACTTACAGATATATTTTTATTTTACTAATATTATGTTTTAATTGTATTTATGTATGTACCCCTTTTCTTTTTATGTAGTTTTGTTTTATTACTAGCCTTGCAGTTTTTGTTGAATCAGAATATACAGTTTAAGAATGCAATACAGATTTTCCTACTAGATATTGTAATGTGCTTAATTCTTCAAATAAAGTTTGTAAAAAAAATGAAAAAAAGTTTCACGACCCTCGTTTTTCGCAACAGCGCCACCCAGTGATTGGATGAATGCAAAAATACAGGATACTTTAAAGGTTTATTCCACCAAAATATTATTTAGCAAGTACCACCAAAATAGTACTTTATAAGGATACACTCTGAATTGAAATGACCAAACACACCAAAACCAAAATGAACATCTAACCGTACGGCATTGAGTAATGTTAATGTTAAACTAACTATGACGGTACCGGTCATGACATACTTTTATCTTTGGAAATTTTCGTAGGCTGCTGGAAAGAATTAACCTAATTAACATTATTGTTACTAAATCAATAATTAATATATATGGTCTTGGCAAAATAAGGCTATGTCTTCATTGAAGTACTTTAAACTATTGTACCTATTTTTTGTGTCTCATTTAAACAAATTTAACTTAATTCATATTCAGTACTTACGGTCTGTTCATAGGTCATCTTCAACATGTGTCGAGTGAATACAAAGCCGATACCTGAAGTCGAGCAGTATGCATGTACAGATAAAACGAGGGTCCTAGATCTGTAGTCCTGAAAGTGCTGCCTGCAAGCCTGCAGATACAACTTTCTCTCCAGAACTGCAAAACATCAGGACAAACTGACTTCATTTTTCATTTTTGGATTTTGAAATGAATATAAAGTAACTATTTTTTGTTTGTTTGTTTGTTTTTTCCATTTCTGTTTCTAAAAAGAAACTCCAAAGACCAAAGAGTCCACCAACTGGAACTCTACAATGCATCAACTGTGTCTGAAAATAGGCTATATGGGTAAAAGAAAACCATTTTAATATTACAGTATACTAACATACAGCTGTGGAAGAAGCACTCAGATCTTTTACTGAAGTAAAAATAGCAACAGTGCAGAAATACTCTGTTTTAAACCTTTTTTTTAATTTCTTTGTTCACTGCATATTCAAAACAAACATTTCAATCAATCAAAATCAATCAATAATAAAACCCTTCATTCAAAATATTATTAAAGTAAAGGTACAAAAGTGTTACAATTAAAGTGTACTTTAAGTAGCCTACCAGAAGTAAAAGTATTCATTATGCAGAATGGCCTGTTTCAGATACTATAGCATATATGTTATAATTATTTATGCATTTTTGGGTTTAACACTTTAATGGAGCAGCAGGCAAAAGTAAAGCTTGTTTTAAAGATGGGCCTATTGCAATAATTAAACATTATAATTTACAAGTTGATTTATATTTTGTATTCGTAATCTGAATCAGTAACATAACTACAGCCGTCACATAAATGTAGTG